>NC_139953.1:6869672-7242172 GCF_963454915.1 Gymnoscopelus microlampas
CGCACACACACACACACACACACACACACACACACACACACGCACACACACACACACACACACACACACACACACACACACACGCACACACACACACAATTGTATTACCATACTAGACATCAATTCTCAGGACATTGCCATATTCAACCCTATAACCTCAAAGCCATGAAGTTGAATTGCTTGTCGTGTCATGCACCCGAAATAGCCGAGCTCACAAAGCATGCCGATGCGATGCATTGTGAGCTTGCAGATCGGCTATTATGGGTGCATGACAGCGGCGCACACTGAAGTATGAATCAAGCCTAAATGTAAACTTGTTTTTAACCATAAAACAACCATTTGTCACATTTCTCCAATTCAGCGGTACTTGTGCCCTCACATAGTAATACATGCGCTGCGTGTGCGTGTGTACACACACACACACACACACACACACACACACACACACACACACACACACACACACACACACACACACACACACACACACACACACACACACACACACACACACACACACACACACACACACACACACACACACGTTTTTGTGTTGTAAGATACTGTTGTATAGGTTTTGTGTAGTTCTCATTCAGCTATACCCACTAATCTCACTGAAACACTGTCAGCATTCCCTCTGGACTACTGTGTGTTGTTTGAGTGGTTAGGTGTGTGTGTGTGTGTGTTCACTGGCGCTAGAGAATTATGCTCTATTCACAGGAGAGAGGAGAAGTCAGTGACACAGACATGCTTTGAAACACACACACACACACACACACACACACACACACACACACACACACACACACACACACACACACACACACACACACACACGTTGGCTAATGATGGCAAAAGGCCCAGGAGTTCAACACTTTTAAAGGAGAATGCCGGTCATTTTCGGTTGTATGTTTGATGCGTCGTTAATCACTCACCAACATACAAAGGAACGTTGAATATTTCCAGATCTGCCCCTGTTGTCCATTCTGCAGACCCCTTACAGCGGCATAATGGGAGACGTGTGTAAGAGTGAAAATCGTCTATATTAACCGATGCAATGTTTGTTTTTTTCCTACTACTCCTCATCGTGGAGTCTCATGATACTCAAACATTCGCTGAATGACCCGCAAGAGCTACCGTTCGTGTAGAACGACATGACGTTGGTTGCTTGTTTCTCTCACAGAACCTGGCGTGTGCCAGATTTTGGGAGACACACACATACACAGCGGCATACCATTATGCTGTAAGGGGCAGAATGGACAACAGGGGCAGATCTGGAATTATCCAACGTTCCTTTATATGTTGGTGAGTGATTGGCGACGCATCAAACATACAACCGAAAATTCTCCTTTAATCGTACTTGAGTGGATCAGATTTGGATTTTGGGTAGTTATCTCAGCAAACATTTTGTCAATAAGAAATATAATGGATTCATCGAATAACACCTTAAACTCCCAAAATCCAAATCTGATGCACTCGGTTTGAACTCATGGACCATTTTCTCGTAAAAAAAACAACAGAGTAGCATTCGATCAAGACATTTAAGATATAATATATATATATATATATATATGTATAAAAGAAAAATACCAACAAACACAATTGTTTGTGGGTAGGAATCCGACAGGGGAGTGTTATCTCTGTCACTGCATTAGCAAATCCTACAGTTTGGTCGGGCGCCTGCGCGACAGATAACTCAACGTCGACCAAAAATGTAGTTACTGCACTTAGGCTTCATAACTACGGCAGTATAAAGTATAATACAGTATAGATTGTGAAACATTTTGCCTACACTGACATTGCCCAAGATAGGGACAGCTATTAGGTGTTTGTTCCTTTGGTTCTATGTGAGACTGTTTCCACCAGCAGTTCAAAGTGTCTGCACCGTTTAGCATTCCCAAGCTAACTGCCAGCATTACCATACCAACTGTTAGCTTCCACAAAAGACCTGCGATAATTAAGGACTCACATGTCTCTCTCTCTCTCTCTCTGTGTATCTCTCTCTCTCTCTCTCTCTCTCTCTCTCTCTCTCTCTCTCTCTCTCTGTGTATCTCTCTCTCTCATATTAACTAACTCTCCCTACTGTACCTCTCACCGTTTGTCTCTGTTCCTATCTTTCTTCCTGTCTTTGTATCTTAACCGTTTCTGCTGTCTGTCTGTCTGTCTGTCTGTCTGTCTGTCTTGCTCTTTCCCATCCAGTCTGTCCCCTTATTTTTGCTATATTTTGCCAACAATCACATTGTTAATGATGCCACACTATTACCCGTATTAATTCGGTAATAATAGTAACAGTAAATAGTAAACACATACTAGTGATATTGACAGTGATAACAGCGAAGGATTGAATTCAGATAAATTGCTGTGTCACTGATGTTTAGGCGTTATGCCAATTAACCGCCCCCACACATTTCTGTGTTGCTACTGTGTAGTAAAGAGCTGGAAAGACAGGGAGCCCCCTGTTACTGAACAAACACTATATCTATAGACTAGCAATGATTACTATCAGAACACAGAGCTATTTACACTATTTACACATCTACAAGCTCACAACACCTTGTGAGCTTGGAAATTAGTTAATTTCGGAAAGGAAAAAATAGCGGATATACAAGCTCACAGCAAGTTAGTTCATGCCCGCAAAAAAAGTAATAATATTTTTAGGGCTGTGACTTTATCGCGTTAATTTCGATCAATTAATTACAAAAAAATTATCGCGTTAAAAAAATTAACGCATTTTAATCGCGCCTATTTTTTCACCGCGGAACGGTTCTCACTGGACGAGTTTCACACGGACCTATTATCCAGCGCACCAGGTTGGTGCGCTGGTATTATCGGTCCGCCTGAGAAGCTGTCTGAGAAGTGAGAACGACGTGGTTCTCACAACAACAGAGCAGCCACTGAATGAAGACGTGCCGCATAGCCTGCTTGATAATGTTGGCTGGGCAAATCAGAATCTGTAATGGATGCTGCCCCCCACGCGCGCGTTTGTCCCGTTTTGGGGGGGGGGGGGGGGGGGCGGTGCGCTGGGGGGAAGGGGGGGGGGCACGATGCGGTGCGGGTCACATGCGCGCGATTTTTTAAAATAATTAATTAAACGACTATAAAACAACTAACAACAACACACTCTACCAGCCTCCAATGGTGGAAAATAGCAGATCTACAAGCTCACAATGCCTTGTGCTTGTAGATCTGCCATTTTCACATGGTTACTGTATGTTTTATAATATTAATCGAAATCTACAAAGTAACTTGTAACTAAAGTTTTAAAATAAGTTTAAAAGTAAAATATTTGCCTCTGAGATATAGTGGAGTTACTGGGGTAGAAGTAAAAGTATTAAAAAATTGGAAATAGGCGTATTCGAGAGTCAAGTGCAAATACCTCAAAATTGTACTTAAGTACAGTTCCTGAGTACATGTACTTAAAGACGTTTACCAAAATCCATTTGAAAACATTTTTTTTCATTGATCTCAGGTCAAATATTGATGCGATTAAAATGCGATTAATTTAGATTAATTAATTACAAAGCCTCTAATTAATTAGATTAATTTTTTTAATCGAGTCCCAGCCCTAAATATTTTTTGATTTGAACACAAATCTTCTGCTCTTTCCCCTGGCTCAAAACATTTTCAGATGGGGGGGGGGGAAGCATTTCTCAGTTTGGGGGTCCTTGGCACGAAAATGTTTGAGAACTACTGATTTAGAAGGCATTTGTAGAGTGTGTAGAGTTAGTCCTCGGGTCTTAATGGGTTAAATGGATAAACCAATGGTTAAAATAATATGTGAAATTGTACAAGTGAAATGACCTCTAACGGCCTTCTTGCACCATAATGTGATTTGTAGGGCAAAGCGTCGTGTGTGAGTGTGTTGTCAAAGCAAACACACAGCTCAGAGTTGTACGACCCCATTGTTGTCTGTTTAGATATGAGAAGAAACACAAGATACACTTACACTTCTACTGAGACAGCACAGCTGTGTTTGTACAAGGAACTATGTGTGTGCGCGTGCGCGTGTGCGTGTGTGTGTGTGTGCGCGTGTTTGATATTATTTTCATTTTCATGTGCAGCCATGGAGGCATCTGTATTTTTTGTGTCCATTTTAATTATCATTCCTCGTCTTGTTTCTCGCTGCATGGATTGTCATTGCGTGTATGTCAGTGTGTGTGTGTGTGTGTGTGCGTGCGTGTGTGTGTGTGTGTGCATGCGTGCGTGCGTGCGTGCGCGTGCATGCATGTTTGTGTCGGAGAGAGCATTTTTCATTTTCCAACATTGTCTTTTCACATTTAAACCATTTGCATTCCCTTGTAGCCTATACAGTACAGTATGTGTAAGTGTTCATTCATGAAGGTGTCTCTATTTTATTTTATTTTCATTCATTTTCATTCTCATTCATCATGTTTCTATGTGCATGGACTGCCTGTGTGCGTCTGTGTCTGTGTGTGTGTGTGTGTGTGTGTGTGTGTGTGTGTGTGTGTGTGTGTGTGTGTGTATTGTCTGTGCGTGTGTCCAGAAGCAACAGAGGAAGGTTACCACTTTAGCAGTCTACGTAAATGCCGTTATGGAGGTATTGTTGATGAAATCGTGCATGTCTGTCAGCTGCCAAAAAAAAAGGCAAAATGAAAGCGATACCTTGACCTTTAGATGTGTGGACTGTCACCCAAACACACCGTGGGACAAACCGTTTCCTCATGCTGAACTTCAGCTTCCCTGGTTAGCTAGTTGTTGATGCTAGCAAGCAACGCTAAAGGGCCGCCCACACCAAGAATGATAACTATAACTATATATATATATATATATACATAATGTTACAGCCTTTGAGGCCGGGCCCCACGAGCGAGATTAAACGCCCCCCCCCTTTCAGGCAGCCGGCCTCGTCCCTTCCCGTTTCGGCAGGGCGACCCGAAAATGGGTGCTCTCCGCTCCGTTTTTCTCACTTGTACTGTAACAATCATATATGACAGTGGTGAACGATACCGTTGGGATACCACCGCTTTCAGAGTGATTTGATGAACTGACGGCAATCGAAAATCCATCCGAATTTACAGGCCGCCACGTTCGACACACCACTCACGGTCAACATGTTTACGGAACGTCATTGTTCATTGTTAAAGTTATCTTCATAGTTGTCATTCTTGGTGTGGACGGACCTTAACTAAGGTGTTTAGGGAAAATGAGGGGCAAGTGTAGGAACTTTCTACCCGGTAAAATCCTTAGTGTTAATTTATTCTTTTGTATACACTTACAGAGTTAAATTAACACTTGAGTTTTACGGTGTACCAATGGGAATAGTGCACGGTGCAGAACTATAACAGATGAAACCTCTTGGTATCTCTTTGAACTTAACAGCTTTGGCCAAGCAGCAGTGTGTCGTGTACTCTTGCAGTTGTGGTAGGACATGCTGTACTGTATGTGGCCTACAGGTACAGTAAAGTAATTCCACATCTAAACCTGGATTTATACTTGGTTGCGTTCCGGCGTCACGTGCCCAAAAAATTGCCGATCTCCAAGCTCACAACATGTCGCAGTGAAAATTGTTGAGGACTTGTATATCTGCTATTTTACGCGGGTGACACCGGCGCGCGACTTAGCATAAATCAAGCCTAACGTGCGCGCTGCGCTGCACTACCGCTGAACTTTCACCGCAGTGCAAGGCAAGCACAGGAGAAAGTTTTGTGGAAAATTTGTCAGAAATGCATCTGTGTCAGGTCGGAGCCCTGTGTCTTAAAAAGACAAAATTAACCTTGGAATAAAGGTGACCTTACTACTACAGCGAGTACTACAGTAGAAGCCATATTAACAACCTAGAAACTCAAGGTCAGTTTATGCTCGTCTCGAAAGACGCGTCGCACTTAAGTGTCTCACAATGTTCTGAGTTATGAGCGTTCATACTGTCTTGTTGACTTGCTGACAAGCGTCACCACAAAATGTAAACGAGGGAAGGTGAATGTAGTGTCACGGAGCTTACGTCACCTTCACAAGCAACATTTCATTTGTCCAGAGGTACGCAAAACCCTTCAAGAAGGTCCTCGCGACACATCTCTGTCGCTTTGACGTCACCTTTTGTAGTGCGGTGCGTCGTTCGACATTTGTCACGCAAAGCATAAACTGACCTTAAATTAGCTGACAGTAGTTACACATGCATAGCATACTGTGTAGTAGTATATCAACACATATGTTCTATGTTCCCCCAAATGGTTGAACGTTATATTGAAATCCATGTTGTTACCAGGATAGTTTGTAGCTAAAGTTAGCTTAAATAACGGCTAATACTAATATATATATATATATATATATATATATATATATATATATATATATATATATATATATATATATATATATATATATAGGATTTTTCAAATAATTCCTCTTGGGAGAGAGGCAACTGTGGTTTCCAAAGTATGGTGAGCGATGGACTAAAGGAACGGTATGTCACAGAGCAACTAAAATGTTTCTCTCAATTATTATTAGTCATGTCATTAAGGTCATGCTAGCTACAGGTATGTTGCACCTTTTGAAGTCGCTCCAGTGCAAGCTGGACTCAATAACATACTGTACATTTGCAATGGCGTCATAATAGGTTACCATAGTTAGCAGTGTGTTAAGTACGCTAGGAATGTGTACGCAATACAGTCCTCCGTGTTAATTTAGCCTTGTGTAACTCTGGTAGACTACACATGTCACCAAATGGACCCTTAAGGGTCCATTTGGTTACATGTGTTGACTCTCAGAGTGAAATTAACAGTGAGGATTTTTACAGTGTAGTGGACAATCTACGAGTCTATGTGGAATCAATTTGAAAATCACTAAATGAATATTATTGCTATGCCAACTGACCATAAACGCCTTGCGATCACCAGTGCCTAACAAACGCCACTGTAAGCTCTTTATCACTCACTCCACGTCTGTCTGTCTGTCTGTCTGTCTGTCTGACTCGCCCTTATCTCCCTTGGTGCTAGCTGGAAAGTTTATAACTCACTAATCCCTCCAAACCCTCCATTGTTCATTGTTTCCCATCTCATATCCTGTGGAATGTCTCCAGGTAAGAGTGGATTCTGTCCTTGAGCGCACCAGAAAGTCAAAGATAAGTCAATGGAGGATCTTTTACTCAAAGATCCGTTGCTGTCGTTTAGTGTTGAATCTGAATCGTTAGAACTATCAGACAGGATACAATCGTGTCATTGTTTTGTGAGGATTATTTTTTTATGACGTCAGAAGTAAAGTATTTACACAGGCACGTTTGTCCAAGTGTGGTTTTTAAAGCATCAGATCTTTTTACCAAAAAAATGTAACACAAAAGTTGGGTTGTCCCCGTTTAGATAAACAATTTTCACCAATCAGGAGAGAAACGAGCAGGTTTTTTTTTTAATACATTTCTAAGCCACCTTTTAAAATGCATTTTCTGTTTACTAAAGAGCTGGAGAGACGGGGAGACCCCTGTTACTGAACAAACACTATCGGAATATAGAACGTTAACTTCTTAAAAAGAAATACCATCTTTTACAACAACAACAACAACAAACAATCTGATCTGTGTAAATGCAGGCACAGTGAGCAGTAAGCTCAATCTCTGGCCATTCCTTCTGTTGTAATCACTCTGTTGTCCAGAAGTTGAGTTGCAAAAGCATTTGGGTGGAACCACTCAACACAAGCGAGTCTCTTTCGCCATTAGTCATCCAGAGGCCATTGCACATGAGACTGCGTACACAAAAGTATGACTGAATTGACCACTTAAAACCCCATATATTTAGTTAACTGGAGCCTCCCAGGGGCCTATGATAGGACCTCTCCAATTTAAATATTTTCACCAAATGTTCGCCCCCCAGAATAGGGCTCATATGGTTAATACTGTCAGCAGTGGTGGAAAAAGTACTTACGCGTACAAAAAGTAAAAAAGTATTGATTCAGACGAAAGTACAGAATGTTAAACTGGGGCGTGATGTCATATCGAGACAATGGAGCCAAAATTCCAAATGTTTCACTGTCCACATGCTTGTGTCTGTGTTGGTCCTTTAATTTGTATTCATTCATTTATTTATTTATTATTTCCCACAAAAGCCACTTGATCTGACTCTTGGCAGTGCCTTGTGTCTTTGTAAACAGGCATTCTCTCAACATGTTGTAATATGCGTGGCCTTGGTAGAAAGCCCTCCTTCACTGACCTCAACCCCCTTTGTCACGTTCCCAGGCCTTTACCCTATAAAAAAAAGCAGGGTTTCACAAACGTAGGGTTCACAGACCTGTTATGTCAAACAAAATTGCACAACATTTTTCGTTTTTTTTTCTGAAATAAGATTAAAGAAAATATAAAATGTTTCAGATATGTTCATACATTTTCAAAAGTATAGTGAGACTATAGCCAATCTACAAGCTCTGCTCATTATACAGAATGACCCATTTAACAGTCATTATTACTGGATTGTAATTAGTGATGCGTGCGTTTAATTAACTGTGATCTCCTTGTCCTCCTGTATGCTTAAATAAAAACACCTTCATACGTCAGTTCTGTGGTGTCTGGCTTCGGGTACAAAGCACATGTGCTTTATTCCCTATAGGAATAGAAGGGCGCGATATTAACAAAAGAGTGTACAAATGGAACCAAATGGACCCATAAGGGTCCATTTGGTTCCATTTGTACACTCTCAGAGTTACATTAACATTCAGAATGTTGTGGCATCGACTAATTGTGATGACACTTTTATCTGCTATGTTGAGAAGGGAGGAGGATTGATTAATGGCCTCTATTTCAACTAAATGACATTTTCCTTCCTCTCCTCCCTTCTCCTCTCCTCTCCTCTGACCCCCTCCTCTCCTCTCCTCTCCTCTGACCCTCTCCTCTCCTCTGACCCTCTCCTCTCCTCTCCTCTCCTCTCCTCTCCTCTCCTCTCCTCTCCTCTCCTAGGCTATGACTTTGCGGCTGTCTTGGAGTGGTTTGCCGAGCGCGTGGATCGGATCATACTGCTGTTCGACGCCCACAAGCTGGACATCTCCGATGAATTCTCGGATGTCATCAAGGCCCTCAAGAACCACGAAGACAAGATCAGGTACTGATACCATTGTTTTGACACGCATTCCTTCAACTTCCAACTTTGAAACGGAACAATGCCAGCAAAGTTGAAGTGAGTCCAAATTCATCACATCAACTGATCCGTTTTTTGTGTCGACTAAAACTGTGACATAAAATGTTCGTCGACTACCTTTTTTCACTGACGAAAACTAAACAAAAACGAAATAAAAACTAAGCTATGATGACTCAAAGTATGACTAAATATACTGACAATTTTGTTGACAAATTAAAATGTTATAGTGAGGGACTAAGTCATTTTATGCTTGGTTGCGCGCAGGTGCGGCCCTCCGAAAATAGCAGATCTACAACAATAGAAGCCAGTAGATTGTTAGATCTGCTATTTTCGGCACACAAGCTAAGTATAAATCAGGCATTACGACACCCTCACGGCCCACAAAGTAGAAATACTCGGCTAAAAGTAAAAGTCTGGAATTCAAAATTTACTTGAGTAAAAGTACAAAAGTATTGGTATAAAAATATACTTAAAGTACCAAAAGTAAAAGTTCTCATTATGCAGAATTATGCAGAATGTCCCATTTCATAATATCTTTGAAAATAGCAGATCTACAAGCTCAATGCGTGAGCATTGTGAGCACTTGTACAGTAGATTGGCTATTTTCAAATAGCCAAAGTTTAAATAGGGTTTAATGTATGTTTTGTAATAATAATAAAAATCTACAAAGTAACTAAAGGTTTCAAATCATTATAGTGGAGTAAAAGTTAAAAAAAATGCCTCTGAGATATAGTGCAGTTAGTCTCGCGTGGCCAGACTGTTGCCTCCCACAATTTACAAATGTTTCCGACATACAGTCTGGGACTCGGAAGCTCTGATCATGTGTAAGTGGAAAGCGGATGCCCCTCCCCTACCCACGTCCGTTTCAGCATTGTGCAGAGTCCGACTGGAATCAACGAATCTCATAAACATCGTTTATGTCTACTAGTGTCTTCTTTCACAGTTTTTTCGGCGTTAATTCCATGATTCCTTTCTCAGTTTTCTGTGATAAACAATCCTCGCACATGAATCTACCGCTCCTATGACTATGCTTTCCACTAGGACTACAGGTCCGCGGGCACCGCGTCGTGATTGGTCGAATGTCTTTCCGGTCTGAACAACTTCCGTTACACAGCTTTCGGGAAGTGGAGCTCCAGACTCTATATAGCATTCAGAGATTGTGGAATAGTAGTCTGGTGACGCGAGACTATAGTGCAGTAGAAGTAAAACTACTGAAAATTGGAAATGCTCCAGTACAACATTGTACTTAAGTACAGAACTTGAGTAAATGTACTTAGTTACTTTACACCACTGACTAAAACTAAATCAAATTGTACTGTCAAACTGAACGCTGTTGTTGTCTTCCTGTAGGGTTGTGCTGAACAAGGCGGATCAGATAGAGACTCAGCAGCTGATGAGAGTGTACGGCGCCCTGATGTGGTCACTGGGGAAGATAGTCAACACGCCTGAGGTGACCTGTTTCATCTGTTTGGCTTGGCTGGTTATAATTATACATCAGACTTACATAGCGCTTTTCATAGTACCCAAAGGCGCTTTACAGAACAAAAAAAACAAAAATACTTGGAGAGAAATATAGTTGAAAGGCTAAGAATTAAGCAAAAAGAAAAACGTTTGCTTAACACATCGGGTGGCAGCATTTTTTCATAACAACTTACCGTGGGTGCCAGCATTCTCCCCATTGACTGCGCTTTGCTGTTTAAAGCTTCCGCGTGCGTTACAAGCAAATCCACGCAAAAAAAAGCATCGATTCATGTGCTGCCATGAGCCTGGCTACAGCCTGGAACCATAACATTTCCCTCGCGAGTTACAACGGGGGGGGGATCGCGCATCGCGCATGACCGGTTTTCCCCACAGGAAACAGATTCGGAGATATAGGCGTTTCAAAGTAGGAAATAGACAGGAAGCGGATGGGGGGGAAAAAAATGTTTCCGGTGAGCGATCTGGCACTTCCTTCGCAGGATTACAATGGGTGCTCCCAGAGCTGCTCTAGCCCCGCCCGCGCGGAGAAAAACGAAAAAAACAAAAAGACTAAACTCACGGTTCAGACCGTGTTCGGCACCAAAGCGCCACTATGTAAACACACGGTTCAGAACGTGTTCGGCACCCGATGTGTTAATTGCGTCACTTATGACGTGTCACACAGCTGGATCACTGGAACCAGAGCCGTGGATGAAAATATACATGCATAGAATAATATGCAGGTATAGAATAGTACAGAATAGAAGAATAGACAATTCATCAATGTGGATGGCCACATCGTTATCTATATAGTTAACAATGTTGTGCAAAGCCATTTATTCCTGAAATAGTGAATGAAGCGCCTGGATGCGCAAACATACATTTATGAATGGAATGAACTGTCACAGTCATTTATAGCAGTCCCTGCATTCAGGCATCATGCACAGAGAGAATCTATGCTTAGCTTTTGAGACAGATGCTTTACACATAAACAGCAAACATGTGTAGTCAGCCCCATAAAACAATCCTTTGGAAAGAAACCTTTACATACAGATGTGTTTTCTAAAGTGATTTATTGGCATGAGAAAACATCTGTTTTCATTACCAAAGACTAAAGGAAAGTAATCAGAGCTGTGTCACATTGTGACTTGGAAAAACTAGGTTATGAAACCACGAAAGTTGTCGTTGGAAATAGTTATATAGGTAAGCAATGATGCAACTTGATATAAAGCTTTAGAAACAAATAGTAGCAATCTTTCAAGATTCTCTCTCTCTCTCTCTCTCTCTCTCTCTCTCTCTCTCTCTCTCTCTCTCTCTCTCTCTCTCTCTCTCTCTCTCTCTCTCTCTCTCTCTCTCTCTCTCTCTCTCTCTCTCTCTCTCTCTCTCTCTCTCTCTCTCTCTCTCTCTCTCTCTCTCTCTCTCTCTCTCTCTCTCTCTCTCTCTCTCTCTCTCTCTCTCTCTCTCTCTCTCTCTCTCTCTCTCTGCGAACAACCTAAGTAGTCTTGAATGTAATTACGAAATATGTTGAGTGTTCATTCAATATGAACTTTATAAATGATGTAACTAACTTAAACCAACATGTAGGAAGGATAGGCATAAATAAGCTTTGAGCTTCAGCCTATGATGTTTTGTGATACTGTTGATGTGGATCGAAATAAACTAAACTAAAAATTCTCTCTTTCCCTCTCCCTCTCCCTCTCTCTCTCTCTGACAGGTGATCCGGGTGTACATCGGGTCATTTTGGTCACATCCTCTGCTGATCCCAGACAACAGGAAGTTGTTTGAAGCGGAGGAGCAGGACTTGTTCAAGGACATCCAGTCTTTACCCAGAAACGCCGCCCTCAGGAAACTCAACGATCTGATCAAGAGGGCGCGGCTCGCTAAGGTGAGACTGACACACCGTGACGTGCATGCACACGCACACAACTGTTGCACCACTATGGAGCTTTCAATTTAATAAAATTGTATTATAGTGCCAAATTACAACAAGTTGTCTTGGCACTTTACATACTGTAGAGACCCGACATTGTCCCACCCTGAGCAAGCAGTTTTTGTGACAGTGACAACAGAAAACTCCCCCTTAAACTGGAAGAAACTTCAGGTAGACCCAGGCTCTAGGGCAGTGGTTCTCAACCTGTGGGTCGGGACCCCCAGGGGGGTCTCCACATGATTTTGGGGGGGGGGGGTCCCCAGATGACAGTGAAGTGACAATTTAAGGACTTTTAAGACCTTTTTGATACCTAAAAAGAATTACCATCACGGCATCAAAAGCAATCAACAAACTCTACTATAAAAACTGGTCAAACATTGGCCAAATTGTCAAATAATATAAGAGAGAGGAAAAACATTAGAAAATAGCCGATCTACAAGCTCACAACGCCTTGTGTTGTGAGCTTGTAGATCTGCTATTTTCTACAATATTTACCTGGGGGGTCCCCAGTTCAAATATGATTATTTTGGGGGGGGGGGGGGGGGTCACGGCCTGAAAAGGTTGAGAACCACTGCTCTAGGGTGGTGCGGCCATCTGCCTCGACCGTGTCGGGGGAGGGGGAAAGAGAAAGAAGAGAGTCCTAACCAGTGTTGCCAGATTCTGTGAGAGAAACAAGCAACCGGGTCTAGGAAAACAAGCCCAAAAGAAGCGACTCTGGGCCACGTGAGCACTTTAAACATATGCATCAGCTATTTGAAAATAGCCGATCTACAAGCTCAAGATCTGCTATTTTCCCAAAAAATCTTGGGGGGAAATTATAATAAGCAGATCTGGAAACACTGGCCCTAACCTATACTCACACTAACCTAACGTTTGTCGGACTACCGGGACGTCGGAATAATGAGAGGTCGGAACTGTAAGCGGACCCTGAGAGAAGGCGAGGCAGAGGGAGAGACAGATAGAGATAGATGCAACAATAGGCTCTATGCACAGCAGCCATATTATCACTTCCGTCACAGGTGTTACCAATGATACTAATGAAGGCTCTGTTCCATTTAGTGTAGCACAGTGGTTTCCACGACCCCCATAACTCTGAGAGTGTACAAATGGAACCAAATGGACCCTTACCATGAGGGTCCCTGGACCCCAACTGTAGATATGCACAATATCAGCACCCTGACTCTGTTTGACCAGAACGGAACAGAGCCTTCATTAGTATCATTGGTAACACCTGTGAATGTCTTCATAATATGGCTGCTGTGAATAGAGCCTATAGCAGCAACAACAGTAAAACTATCACAGCAATAACAATAATACTAGTACTTGTCACGGAGAGCGTGTAAGGACACAGATAATGTCCTGCTCCTGTCATCCACATCCTCCACCCTGCCACCTGCTGACCTTGAACACAACTTATTACCCTCACCACCTCCACCTCCACCCACCCTGCCAGCTGCTGACCTTGAACACAGCTCAGCCCCCCGTGTCACACACTAAATAAAACCAATAGAATATGAAATCATGACAGATGACTCGGTTCTCCTTTAGTGAATTATTTCCTGTTTCCTGTTTGGGCAGGAAGGAAGTCGTGGATCAAGAGTAAGAGAGCCTCGCTTTCCTGTTGTACCTCCAGGAAACTTTGAGGAAGAGCTTATGATGCCTTCACGCTCTCTCTCTCACGCGCGCACGTGCACGCAAAGACACGTGCACGTGCGCACACACACTTGCACACGTGCATGCACACACGCGCGCGCACACACACACGCACAGACGGGTTTCTCATGAAGTAAAGCGGTGAGAGAAGTTTTCCAGTGTGTGTTTTTATGAGGTGTTTCAAGGACAGGAGATGAAATCAGGGAAACAAAAACCATAACATCACCGATATTGGCTTCACTCTCAATCGCGCCGCCTCACCAGCTTGCCTGGCTCTGCTGAGGTTGTTGCTCTGACAACGCTCCTGCAAGTCAAATTTTGAATCCAGGCCTTTTACTTAGTATTGTTTTATGTTGTGGTATTGCTACTTTTTCTTAAAGGGATATTTCACTTTCAAACATGTTTGAGGTCATTTTAACCTAACTTAATCTACTCTGGCTTTTGTGAACACCCCGGACAGTTTTTAAGTTGCTTGATTCAGTATTTAGATATTTGATATTCATTTTATCAGACACACCCCTTCCTATACAAATGTAACTTCAAACTCCATTTTTAACCATGATAGATTCATCGAAAGCACCCGTCCTTGGTTCTGGGGACTCATACTGCCCTCCTAATACACGAGGGGGCCGTATTTTTTAGATTACTTGTTTCATAAATTTGATTTTATTTTGTTATTGTATTAAAAAAAAATCAATTTCCCCAAAAAATTATAAAAATTAAATGATAAAAGGCATAAAAAAGCCACTGCTGTCTTCCATGTTTCAGGTCCACGCTTTCATCATCAGCGCGCTGAAGAAGGACATGCCATCGGTGTTTGGGAAGGACAACAAGAAGAAAGAGCTGATCGCCAGCCTGGGAGACATATACCACCGCATCGAGAGAGAACATCAGATCTCGGCCGGCGACTTCCCTAATCTGAAGAAGATGCAGGTAAAGGAATGGAGGCAGGCACGTTGTGATTGTATTTCAGATACAATATATCGTCTCTGTCGGGGTGGAAAACTCATTATGTCCATAACTGTTACTTTTCAGGATTCAAATTCAAAAATACCAAAAGTAGCAGATCTACAAGCTCAAAACGCGTCGCTTCGCGCCGCGTTTTGAGCTTGTAGATCTGCTACTTTTGATGCTTTTGTGTGACGCTGTAGTATGATCAAATAGGGCATACATTTACGGGGGAAAAAAAGAGGTTTCTGCCCAACAGCAACGTTATACAGTACATGTTTGGTTTTTTTTTCAGGTATTTTTTAACCCTCATTTGGGAATCATCCCTTTTATCTGTCTGAGATATTGTCTTGGAATAATGGGACCTAAAATCCCTAGGGCGCACGGCGAGTTGTTTGGCAAATCCTCTTCTTTTTTTTTTTATCTTTTAAGTGTTTTTTTTAACACAAATCTTCTCTTCTGGGGGGGTCCCTGACACAAAATGTTTTCAGATGGGGGTCCGCGGCCAAAAACATATATATCAATTTGCTTGACACTAAAAAGTTTGAGAACTACTAATTTAGAAGGCATTTGTAGAATCGCCCTGCAAGTCTTAATGGGTTCATCTATTTGACCTGTCCCCCCTCCCTCCATAGGATCTGCTCCAATCCCAGGACCTGAACAAGTTCCAGCCGCTGAAGCCCAAGCTGCTGGAGGCGGTGGACGACATGCTGACCAACGACATCGCGGGCCTGATGGTGCTCGTGCGCCAGGAGGAGAACCAGCGGCCCAACCCCGTGGTCAAGGGCGGCGCCTTCGACGGCACGCAGGACGGGCCCTTCGGCCACGGCTACGGCGAGGGCGCCGGCGAGGGCATCGACGACGCCGAGTGGGTGGTGGCGCGCGACAAGCCCGCCTACGACGAGATCTTCTACACGCTGTCGCCCGTCAACGGCAAGGTGACGGGCGCCAACGCCAAGCGGGAGATGGTGAAGTCCAAGCTGCCCAACACGGTGCTGGGCAAGATCTGGAAGCTGGCGGACATCGACAAGGACGGCATGCTGGACGACGAGGAGTTTGCGCTGGCCAATCACCTGATCAAGGTCAAGCTGGAGGGACACGAGTTGCCGTCCGACTTGCCGGCGCACCTGGTGCCCCCCTCCAAGAGGAAAATACCAGAGTAGATGGGGAAAAAAATGACCCCCCCCCTTGACCACCGAAAGGGATAGTTCACCCCAAACATGACTTTTTTTCTATCGATTAGTCACCCCATGGAGACTTGATGACCAGCAGCGGTTCCGGTAGGAGACACAAAGAGTCTCCTTTGTGTCTCCTACCGGTACCTGGTCAGCAAATTAGTCTCCATGGGGTGACTAATCGATAGAAAAAAAGAGGCTCTGTATTAGGCTCCCTCCTGTTTTCGCTCTACAATGAATATCTTCCGGCACCAATATATCTAGCCCGAAATGAGCCGACCCACAGTACCTGCGATGGCCGCGCGTTGCGACGCGCCGCGTGCTTGTAGATCTGCTATTTTCACAGAACATTCACGCCAGAATAGGGACGCTATAGGGTTCATGTGGTTAAAAAAAAAGAAGTACCCCCGCCTCCTAGAGAAATACTGTATATCCAATTCCCATATGAAAATAACAGAGAAGGCAAAATATACTGTATTTAGTTCAACATTGATTTCTGTCAAAGAAATGTGTCTGTACTGATATGCTTGTGTTACCATCACTGTCCTCGTCCAAGAGGAACATGCTGTACCAGACCCAAGGGCCCGTGGATCCGCTCATTCAAAGGGTAACGCTGAATTCACAAAATTTCTGCTAAATAAGTAAATAAATGAATCGAATTGTGGCCCAGAGGGAGCTCACACGCAGGCAGGAGAAGTACAGACACTCGATGTGGCCCCGGCAGCTTGTTCGTTCAAGTATTTATACTGTACATTTTAGGTAAGAAGTGGGGCCATGCAGTTGCTCAACCTTGATTCATTTTCCCATCTACAACCGCTAGTTGAAATCTCTGCTATCGACTTTCCATACTGTAGTCTGCTTGTGTCCATCTCGAGTTGTGTCGAGTGTGTACACCTACTGTTAGTCCACGCCTATTTCAGAGCACATAGCGTGCTTCTGGTTGGCTGCTGCTCTGTCTCTGTTAATGGCAAGATTAACCACTTAAACCCTATATGGTTGACTGGAGTCACTCAGGACTCTATACTAGTGTCTTTGCTGTTTTCTGTTATTGTGGGAAAAGCTTCAGCTGAAAATAGCCGATTGACAAAGCTCACAACGCGTTGCAACGCGTTGTGAGCTTTGTCAATCGGCTATTTTCTGCAAAAGCTTTCCCCACGTTCTAGATGCTGGGGTTTAAAGTGCTTTAAATTATTAGCAACTTTGACACTTTTTTTGCCGACTCTAACGCCATAGACTTTGCATTGAACCTCGCTGCTTTCTCAGAACGCGCAAGTGCCGTATATATACCGCTGCTGGTGTAAATTCAGTATGCATAATAACCCCCTCGCCAGACAGACAGGGGTGTCTGCTGTCCAAAGACTTTGGACCTAGACCCTCCATCCATGAAATGTGCTTTATATACAGTTCACTTCTCCGACTGGAGCTCAGTATTTAGGATCATGTGTTAACATGACATCTTCATGACGAAAAAACGCCCTTTCAAGCCCTAAAAAAATGATTTCCCCCTAGAAAAAAAACCAAGGTAATGTTACAAATATGCGCATACTAGCGTTGTAAGAGCTGTTATCACGGCTAGGATGTACTGTAAGGACTGGGTGTTTCCCCTGGATCGAGACCTTCACATTGTCAGGGTCTTGTCACATGGGAAGTGACTTTTAGCTCACTGTCCTGTTTCTGATCCTAGTACGGACGGGCTGGGGCGTTTACTGAGAAATAGGAGGGGGTGGTAATACTTTTGAACAGTGTTTCTCAAACTGGGGTCTGGTGGACCCCCGGGGGTTCTTGAGGAGTTACGGGATGGAACTCTGAGAGTGTACAAATGGAACCAAATGGTCCATTTGGTTCCATTTGAACACTCTCAGACTTATGCTTTTATAGTATAGATTGGGGTTGCATAGAAAATGTTATCAAATGGGGGTCCGTGGCCTAATGTTATCAAACTGGGGGTCCTTGAAATAAAAAAAATTGAGAACCACTGACTTAGAAACACTGGAAAATGAACCTCTACTGATGAAAGACAAAAGGGCGCAAGGATGATGATGATGATGATGATGATGGCGGCAATGATTGTGATGATAATGATGATGACGATGATGACGAGAAGCAAGAATCATCATCTGGATGAAGGAGGATTTTGGGGGAATGGGGGATGGGCCTACAGTACAGTACAGTACATACATAGCTAGATATAAATAACCTACCGTACTGTATCCCCAATAGACATCAACCAGGATATGAACTGTTATCCACAACACTGTGTTGAGTTGTTGAAGCAAGGCTGTCGTTAAGGACAACATTCCTTCCGCATGTCCATTAGCTATCCAGGCCTCTCTCTCTCTCTCTCTCTCTCTCTCTCTGGGTCAAAGGGGTTAATTTCTGTCTCCAAGCTGACTTTGCTGGCTTTTTTCCATGTTTACGGCTTTACTTTGAACATCTAAGAGGCTGTCTGGGGCTGACGTTACGCGTGGGAAACAGCCGCACATTATGCAAAGCACATAAAAGTATGCTGAAACAGGCGTGATGATTGATAAAACGCAACACATGGGAGATCAGTTCACAGAGGTTTTACATAGGAACGGATGGACAAAATGGAATAGGCTCTATGCAATTGAGGCCCAAAGAAATTGGGCCTCTTCCTTTACTTCCTTCACAGGTGTTACCAATTATACTCTGGCTCTGTTCAATTTAATGTTATGTAGCACTGTGGTTCTCAAACGTTTTAATTTCAAGGACCCCCCATAACCCTGACAGTGTACAAATGGAACCAACTGAACCTGTAACCTTACGGGTCCATTTGGACACACTCAGAGTTACACACCCATAAGGGGCCATTTGGAACCCCCTCAAGGAACCACGAGGGTCCCTGGACCACACTTTGAGAACCACTGGTGTAGCAGAGTGTTTCCAGTGAGCCAACATGCAACAATATCAGCACCCTGACTCTGTTTGACCAGAATGGAACAGAGCCTTCATTAGTATCATTGGTAACACCTGTGAAGGAAGTAAGGAAGAGGCCCAATTTCTTTCCAATATGGCTGCTGTGCATAGAGCCTTTTAGGGACATCACACAGAGCTTAAGTGGAAATGTGCTGTTACTGGATTTTTATACTGGACACACACACACACACACACACACTCTTATGATGTACAAACTGTGAAAGATAGGAAATGTAATGCTGATGTTGCACACGCCGAGCGAGCCAATATGCATGCACGTACACACACACACACACACACACACACACACACACACACACACACACACACACACACACACACACACACACACACACACACACACACACACACACACACACACACACACACACACACAGTTATATAGATCAAAAGGAAGAGGATCTATGTGGGTCAATTTGCCAGAATTCAAATGTTTTTTTTTTCCTTTCTTAAGAAGTGATTTTCTGCCGGATAAATTGGTAGCATAATATGACTCGGATAGCATAAGACGGAATCAGACGTATAGAGATATTATTATGATGACCATTATATGAAGACATAATTATGTCTATTGTTTGGAAATGTGCGGTCACTTTTGAGTATTGCGTGGGAGTATATGCTCACATCACATTTTCTGTATGTGCACATGAAATATGATGCAATATTGTACTGTATACAATATGAGTATTGTATACGTTCTTCTGTCCATGTTTCGGTGTTATTTGGTGTATTGTATGTATGCGTATTATTCTGTTAACAAGTCTACATGTCATCATCGGGTGGAGTATTCCAGTAGATTGTATTTAGGGTTGGGATCCTGTAGGATTTTAGAGATACCCGGTTCCTTAACGATTCTCTCTTAACGGTCTCATTCCTTAGCTTAGCGGTTCCCTTATTCCTATAGTCCAGTGGTTTTCAACCCTTTTCATATCGAGGTCCATTATTTATTCGGCATTTGAGCCACGGAACCACCATTTGATGAGATTTAGACTCTCAGACCCAAGACTTAGAATAGTAAGTTGTCGTTGGATAAGATTTTGTCCACAATTCCATGCTGTATTGATGTTGGTGCCATACAGGAGGGATAACAGGCAAACGTCAAAATTACAATTCTTTAATTAAGTAATGCAGATGTTTAACAATAATTTAACTCTTGAGAGCGTAAAATGAAACCATTTGGTTTTACCACTGCTATAGGGGGTTTCAAATGTACCATTAACACATTGCCTGCCAGAGTTTTTTCAGATTTTTAGCTGTTGTCTGCCAGGGTTTTGCCATGTTTTTGGTACCTGTTCGCGTAGCCACAGATTTTTTTCCTCCAGTATGATTGATCCCCAGATGGTTTTTAATCACAGATGAGATTCAGGTGTGGTTTCACAAATGTCAACGAGGTCATTTTGACCTCGTTGACATGTGTTATTTGATGTTTCAATATAGCTCAAAACCAGTAGTTTTAAACCAAAAAACAAAGTGAATTGTTTGTCCGTTTGAATTTTAACATTGAAGTGAATGGAGCAGCAAATCTTCGAACATTTTTAGCTCCTAATCTGTTCGTAATTCGACAAGGGTTGAAATTATAAAAAAATTCAAAACACATACAAATGGAACCATTTTGTACACTCTCGGAGTTATGGTTGGTCCTTGAAATTACAACGATTGAGAACCACCGGTGCTGTAATTATATAGCAGACGTGAAGTCCACATACTGTAGGTTCATACGTTCGGTATTTGTAATGCGCCCCCCCCCCCCCCCCCCCCATCCAGTTATTACCCTGGCCTGGGGCGCAGTCCGCAGAAAGAGAAAAGAAGGGATACAAGAGAAAAACATAGGACAAGACAAAGAAAACTAGACTAGGACTACAAGAACTCAGTCACACTGTTAGTCCATGAGCCAGAGCCCCAAAATTGAGCCAGATATTGAATATTCCCTCGTTAAAAACCTTTGACTCCCAACATCTTAACAAAATGAAATAAGAATGTTGACTCTGGCTTTGTCCAATGTTCCAATGTTGATTCTGGAAAGTTATGCAAATTCGGGCATATTTTCCTAATGCCTAATTTGCATATCTAAATATACAATTTCAGAAAACTTGTAATACGATAAATCATTGTCTTCATGTAAGTAATCAATGGGGAAGTTTCATTATGATAACTATTTTTAAAATGTTGTCATTTTTTCACCTGTCATGTACGTATGGGGAAAATAACAAAATGTGTGATGAATATGAAAAAGCTGCTCCTGTGGAAAGGTTATCATATATTTATTTACTTATATTGACCCTATAAACAATTTAATATAGGTATGGTTTTGCCCACTCTTTCGATAATGAAATCTTGTCTGGCTCATGGACTATGTCAGTCAGTCACAACAGCAGGGAGTAGAAAACTAAACACACGCACACACAACCCACAACTCTGACAGTGTGATAATACCAGTTCCGGAAACGGCTCCAAAATGCGATGGAACCGGTTACTCCGATCCCGGGCCCCAACCCTAATTGTGTTACGATGTGGTAAAACGGTTCAACGAGTGAACGATAATCTTTAATACGTGTTGAGGGTATAAATATTCTCAACATTCTGCCCAGATGGAATATTTCTAATTATTTCCTGTCCTTCCATGATGGAGTGAATGCAAAGCTGTTTTAATTTGCAGACTGTATGCTGAAAATAAAACACTAATTCTAAACATGTGCCAAATGTTTGTTTGTGTTTTTTTGGGGGTCAGAAGCTGACTAAAATGCAACACTTTGAACCGTATATCGAGCAAATATGACACACAAATGCATAGTGGCGTTTCAGAAATAGACATTGTGGGGACATTGTTAGAGTTAGACTTAACATTAGGACAATATTCAGGTAGGGGTTAGGTTAAGGATTAGTCATTTAGTTTTGTTGGGGTGCACATCAGTGTCACACAGTAAGTTTAGCAATCTAAAATAGCTGCTCACAGTGTGTCGCATTGCGACGCGTTGTGAGCTTGTAGATCTGCTATTTTTCAGTTACAGTACAGTGTGTGTGTGTGTGTGTGTGTGTGTGTGTGTGTGTGTGTGTGTGTGTGTGTGTGTGTGTACACGTGCGTGGAGCCTGGTCAGTAGTAAACATCTGATAGGATGTTCAGCCACTCCCTGTCCCTCTGTCCAACCTTGACCTCTGTGTGTGTGTGTGTGTGTGTGTGTGTGTGTGTGTGTGTGTGTGTGTGTGTGTGTGTGTGTGTGTGTGTGTGTGTGTGTGTGTGTGTGTGTGTGTGTGTGTGTGTGTGTGTGTGTGTGTGTGTGTGTGTGTGTGTGTGTGTGCGTCTGCGTGTGTGTTTTTTGTAGCCATGTGTTGGACCACTTTCCCCCCCCAAAATAATTATACAGAAAACAAAACAGCAAAAATGTTTTAGGATATTTTAGTCCTTCCTGGAAACGATTCGTCAAGAGAAGTGTGCGTGCGTGTGTGCGTGCGGGCCAGTGACAGATAAGACAGGAAAAGAGAAAGCGTGACAGAGTGAGAGAATGTGAAGCAAAGAGAGAGACAAGTTTTATCAGACGTGTGAGTAGAGAGACACAAGAAAGAAAGAGAGGAAGAGAGTGATATTTATGTCTAAGCAATAAGCTCTCTATGTGTTTAATTGGCAAATACAATATACATGCTGTATACACAGAGTTACAGACCCGTCTGAACAATCAGTCATTTACTTGGGGACAGCCTGGAACCCCCTCAATAAACCTTGGGGGTCCCCGGCCCCACTTTGAGAACCACTGCTGTATACATACAGGATATATTGTCAAAGTCCATAAGTTCAGTGGACTTTGGTATGACCCTGGTCATACCAAAGACTATAAAAATGGGACCCAATGCCTCTGTGATGGCCACATGTGAAAGAACCAGCTGCTTCACAGGTGCTTATAAGGAGCTGATTAGTAATTGGACCGCACCGTGTCCCCTGTGCACATGGGGGAGGGGCAGGGGTGTATTATGAGTTTGAATTTATTATTCCAATTGTATGTAATTTATTGAGTTAATATGAGTTAGTGCTGTAGTGGATTATGTTGAAGTTATTTGAAGTCTGTTTAAATGTTATTCTTTGTCTATTCCCCTTTGTGTCAAGAGTGGACTGATCACATATATATAAATGATGTTCCCCTCATGTCTCACTTTGGTTAGCTCAGTCTTGATTATGTTCAGTTCTGTTTGTCCTCATATATTTTGGGCCTAGAATTATTTATTCTCGTGTTTTTATTGGGGAAAAGAAAAGACACAATACTACACAATTCTCCAGGTGTCTCGCTTGCTGACCAACTCTGGTCCCTGACAGTCTCCCTGCTGGGCACACAGCATCACGGGTTGGATTGGGGGTAATTCCCTGCGACATACTAGAGTCATGTCCAGGGGGTGTACTTGTGCATCATGTGACATATGAGCGTCATGTCCAAGGAGCATACTTGGACATCATGTGACACTAGCATCATGTCCAGGGAGTGTACTTATGTACATCAGCCTGCCTCATGCTACAGAAACAGAAGATAGGCTCCTGACCCTGTATGGGCCACATGACTCGGTAACCATTGGTTCCCAAGGCTACCTAACCATTGTCAAATTCGGGCAACAAACCCACCCAAAACACTTCATATGATCCTCACTAATGTTTCTGAGAGAGGTCATACTTCATACTGTGTGTGTGTGTGTGTGTGTGTGTGTGTGTGTGTGTGTGTGTGTGTGTGTGTGTGTGTGTGTGTGTGTGTGTGTGTGTGTGTGTTTCTAACCAGCCAAGAGCCACACCTGAGGAAGCTTAATCATACTTTTATGGTGACTTTCATTTGAGGACACACACACACACACACACACACACACACACGAGGCGGATGCTATAATGACTATAACTGACATATTGGTTGCTTGTGACACGTGCACACACACACAGGGATGTGCACACATGTCATGTATCTGTCATGACAGTTCTAAGCACATCCTGCCGCCACAGGTCAGAGAGAGGAGAGACACAGAAACACTGCAAGAGAAAAGAGACAAAGAGACAGACAGACAGACAGACAGACAGACAGACAGACAGACAGACAGACAGACAGACAGACAGACAGGCAGGCAAAGAGAGCAGAACACAGAAACTGGCAGTTCTGGTTCTTGGGCAGAAGATGAAAAGGAAAACAACAATATTGATTCAATAATCAATACAGATACTGGGCTGACAGCGTCATGCCCTCCTGACTCTGAGTCACGCACCTCACACTGCTGTGTGTGTGTGTGTGTGTGTGTGTGTGTGTGTGTGTGTGTGTGTGTGTGTGTGTGTGTGTGTGTGTGTGTGTGTGTGTGTGTGTGTGTGTGTTGGCGTACCTGTGTGAATGTGTGTGTCCAGTCACGAGGCAGTGAGTGAGTGGAGATCTAACACCCCGCTGTTAATTACTGCATGTTCCTATAGTAACACCGTGGTTACAATGGAGGTCAAGAGTATTCAATTTCAGCACAAATTGCATATTGCTGCTGTCGGCAGAAACATGTTAATCATTTTTAATAGTTTTTTTTATTTCTTTTTTTTACGTACTTTATGCGCCGTCTTTGTCGTGTGCAGTGTTAAATGAACATTTATGATTTTACAGTGTGTAGATTGAGGTATCAGTTGTTAATAATAATTAAGTGAATCATATCGTTATCGGTCTCAAACTGGGACCCCTGAAATGTTTTTTTTTTTTTAATTACTGGACTACACCTAATTCTTTTTTTTTAATATATTTTGAAATTAAAAACAAAGTGTAGAAAATGTAAAAAGGGTTTATTTACCCTCAACCCATAGAAATGCGTCGGTGATCCAAAAAATGGTTCTCAACCCACTGTTTGGAAACACTGGTCTACATTCCTGCCCAGAACAAACAGTAGGGGCTGACACGGGGGAATTAGCATAATGACTAAAATGGGTGGAAACATTTAAAACATTGTCAAATAAAAGACACTTCTCAAATATCTCAAAATAAACACGAAACACAATGACAAACATTATGTCAGGGTAGGGAACCCTCACATTTCAAAAAGGGTGGAGTTTCAGAGACAAAATATTATTGAAACAAAAATACCCAGAAGATCTAACAAAAATCCCCAAAAAGCTAACAAATCTATGTTTTTTTTCCACAATCAGGCTAAAGTCGCACAATTATAGTAGTAAGAGTACCTTCAAAAACCTGAACACTAGCAAGGGAACCATAAAAGACATAAGTCGTTCCTCTGTTGCACTATCATAGAATCAGCACACACTGACAAAAAAAAACTGTTTATAATACACTAAACAAACCAATCAAACTAATGACACCGAAACAACACGGTGTGTGGTGTTTAACAAGGAGGCGGTAAACGAAACACACAAAGTCCAAAATGGCCACCAGAGAGCATCCAAAAAGTCCCAAAACAATTACAAAGTCCTCAACCCATGCCATGACACAATTAATACACCTTACACAAAATTAGTGCTCAAGAGAGGATTTAAACAAGATGTTTTACTACAAAGGAAATCCTATAGGCCAGGGACATATAGGTGAACTGGGTTATTTGAATGAGTTCCAATACATTCAAGTGGGTTCAGTTCAATCAGTTACGCTATCAAGTGAACAACAGGCTTTGGTCTGAGTATACCGTACAAAAATGTCCAGTGTTAATTCATCCATTTGTAACGGGTTCATTTGGTTACAATTGTACACTCTCAGAGTTACATAATCACTCAGCATTTACATTTTGGATGGTCATATCCATCGTACTGAAAGAGTGAGTTCTCCATCATTAGCAGCTGCATCACGGTTCCTGTTAACATTTTTTTTTAAATGATTGAGAGTGTGTTGACCCTTGACCCTGGGTGTTGAGCACACAAGTGTGCGTATGTTTTTGTCCCCGCCATGTTTGTGTGTGTCCTTCAAACCAGGAAACTATCCATCTGATTCCTGGTGTGAGCAGCACCACTTCACATTGTTCATTATCATTTGACAAATTTGACTACGTATGTATAGGCGTCTTACGCATGCGGCACGCGTGTGTGTGTGTGTGTGTGTGTGTGTGTGTGTGTGTGTGTGTGTGTGTGTGTGTGTGTGTGTGTGTGTGTGTGTGTGTGTGTGTGTGTGTGTGTGTGTGTGTGTGTGTGTGTGTGTGTGTATGTGTGAGAGTGAAACAACCCTGGTTCTCCCCTTGAACCTCTTCCTGGGTCAGGGGTTAGCGACAACATCCTATCTGCCGGCAGTCCCCCCCCCCCCACACACACACACACACACGTGCACGTTCATGTTAAAGCTGTGCAGTCACTTGGTCGCTGACAGACACTTGTTTATCCAGCTTGTATTGATTTGAATTAAAGGAACTTTTCGTGTTTCTCTCTATACAGTATATGGCGAGCTTTCTTAGTGCACTGCGGATTTGTAGCGGAAGTTGAGATTTGTTGAGAAGTCCCGGGAAAGACGTGCTGTGATTGGCCAGTAGTCACTTTGAGTGTCAGTTGGGGCAAACACAGTCCCCACAACATCATTTACTATTCTGTGCCTATCGGTACATAACTCGGACAGGGCTGAGTAGGCTCAAAGCGAACTTCACACCGCTCGGCACGGCAACTCGTGCGCTTTAGCGCGCTCGGTGGTGCCTCTCGTGGCTCAAGTTCGCTTGAGACTGCGCCCCTCCGTCGCGGTCCGTCCAAAACCATACTTTATCGGCGAAAAAAAGTAGTCCGCGGTTGTTAGAAGAAGTAATGTCCCAAGCAGAAGTCAAACCCAGACTCCCAGAAGTAGTGGGTTGGAAGTCTATTGATTAGCGAGGTGCGCCACTGAGGCTGGTGCTGAGAATGGGTTTTCTGGCTGTATTGGAATGTGACGTCCTAACTCTTCTAATGTAGAAGAAAAAAGTCCCGCCCGTGCGCCCGCACACTGTTTTTCCGTAGCAAACATTTTTAACTCTGTTACAACTTCTGGGGGGGGGGGGGGGTCCCTGGAACAAAATATTTTGAGATGGGGGTCCGCGGCCAAAATTCATATAATTTTGGGGGTCCTTTGAGCCCGACTATTTTTGATTAATGCAAGAACAATGCGTGCTTTTACAATCCATTCTGCTTGGGAAAAGGGATGGGAGTCCAAGGATGTGTCCCCCCCCCCCCCCCTCAAAAAAACATCTGATGGCAGACCCCACCCAACAGGTTCCTGGCATCCACCTTCCAAGGAGACAGAGACCACTGTCCACAACCATCAACAGATTCAGGACAGGCCATGGTCCCTGCTTGCTCAGACCAGCCTTGACCAAATGAGACAGCATGCAGCCCCAAGGCCCCCTGCACTGACTGTGTTCTTGTGGAGAGGAGCAAAACAATGGGAACACATCATTGAAGTCTCTCCTCGGACTAAAAGGATGATTAGTCACCCTTCGTACAGCAGTGCAGGAAACAACTGCTTGGCTCAAGGACTTTGCATTCGCTAAAAATAAAATCATTTGATCACATAATAAGCCATATTTTGTACTTTCAAAAAATGTATTAATAGCGAAGATAGCGATCTAAAAGCTTACAATGCATCACATTGTGCAGTGTTGATTTCCTATAAAACTATGACGAAAAATGTTCGTCGACTACCTTTTTTTCACTGACGAAAATGAAATAAAAACTAAGCTATGATGACTAAAACTAAGACTAAATATATTGACAATTTCGTCAACAAATAAAAACTAGACTAAAATGTTAGGGAGGGACGAGTGGTGAAGAGATGCAGTAGAACTAAAAGACAAGTCATTTTATGATTGGTTGTGCTCGGGTGTTGCGCTCTGAAAATAGCAGATCTACAAGGTCACAACGCGTCTCTGCGTCACACGTTGTGAGCTTGTAGATCAGCTTTTTTCAGCATGCAACCAAGTGTAAAATCAGCCATCACAACGCCATCGAGCACCGGCAAAATATTGTTTTGTCGACTGTATATTTAGTCGAATATAATCTTATGATTTTGGCTGCGTTCAGAAATACAGCACTGAGCACACTGGCCAATACAAACGAATAGGCGAGTGCTCTCTGGTGCGGACACACCCATTTTGACGACTAAAACTAGACTAAAACTAAAACATTTCAGGTGACTAAAATATGACTAAAACTAAATGGAATTTTATTCAAAAGACTATGACTAAAACTCAATCAAAATTTGCTGTCAAAATCAACACTGGCATTGTGAGCTTGTATATCTTTTTTTTTTTTTATAAATACAGCATTAAAATATTTGAAATGTGTGAATTTCTTTGAATAACTTATTGGGGAAAAATTGCATTTTGGAAAA
The DNA here is from genome assembly GCF_963454915.1 of Gymnoscopelus microlampas. Lineage (NCBI taxonomy): Eukaryota > Metazoa > Chordata > Actinopteri > Myctophiformes > Myctophidae > Gymnoscopelus > Gymnoscopelus microlampas. The sequence continues at coordinate 6,898,144 of NC_139953.1, forward strand.
AGCTGTTCAGATTTAACAACAAGCTCAAAATAGGGATGCTGGGTTGGACGTGGTTAAGAATGATGACCTGGACTATTTTTAATCATACAGTCAGTTTCATGAGACCGTACGCCAGACCATGTTGACTCAGTTCAAGTGAAAACAACGCCAAATAAAGAATGAGTTCTAATTCTAATCTCTGACAGTCTTCTCTAACTATGTTACGCAACAGTGCTTGATGTGGGGACCAGAAACACAGCTAGAATATTTCACATTCTTATGGGGCAATGAGATAAGATAAAGTTTGACATCACTGTGCGGAGCTACGTTTCCTATGCTAAAACCGTGGTTCCCACCCATCCTGAAAAACACGCAGATGTTGTTTTGTTTGTGGAAACGATTCATGCTGATCTGTGGTCACCAGTTACTCAGGGAGTGTGATAAGTTACTCTGTACTTATTACTCCTTTAAAAAAAGTAATAATATCACTTTGCTCCATTACTTGGTATATCAAAAGTAATTAGTTATGATACTCGTCAACGGTGGTGTAAAATAACTAAGTACATTTATTCAAGTACTGTACTTAAGTCACATTTTGAAGTCATTTTTACTTTATTGGAGCACTTCCAATTTTCAATTCTTTTACTTCTACTCCACTACATATCAGAGGCAAATATTGTACTTTTACTCCACTACAATTATTTAAACACTTTAGTTACTAGTTACTGTGCAGATACAGTATAAATGATTATCATAAAGCATACATGAACCACTTTAGCCCTATTTTATACCTAGGATATTTGAAAATAGACAATCTACAACGCATCTACATCTGCTCACAACGCAAAAGTAAAAGTACTTTTACTTTTGGTACTTTAAGTATATTTTGATCCCAAAAATGTTGTACTTTTACTCAAGTAACATTTTGAACACAGGCCTTTTACTTGTAACAGAGTATTTTTATATTGTGGTATTGGTACTTTTACTTAAGTAAAATATCTCAGTACTTCTTCCACCACTGCTTGTCACTAACCTCCCCACAAAACAACATGTTCAGCCTGCTCCTTTTAGAACTGAATCCACTTCATTGGAATAATAATTCATCTCCCCGGAGGAGTCACATTGCACACCTCTCGAACCTGATTGGATACATTATGTATTATGTTTATGTATAAAAGAAAAACATATTAAAACAATTCTAATGTAATGCAGTTACTTGGATTAGTAGGCTCTATGCGCAGCAGCCATATTAACACTTCCTTCACAGGTGTTAACAATGATACTAATGAAGGCTCTGTTCCATTTAGTGTAGCACAGTGGTTTCCACGACCCCCATAACTCTGAGAGTGTACAAATGGAACCAAATGGACCCTTATGGGTCCATTTGGTTCCATTTGTACACTCTCAGAGTTACACACCTGTAAGGGGCCATTTGGAAGCCCATGAGGGTCCCTGGACCTCAACTGTAGACCCACTGGTGTAACAGAGTGTTTCCAGTGAGCCAACATGCACAATATCAGCACCCTGACTCTGTTTGACCAGAATGGAACAGAGCCTTCATTAGTATCACTGGTAACACCTGTGGATGTCTTCATAATATGGCTGCTGTGAATAGAGCCTATTGCTGTTTTGATCCCATGTATCTGTACAGTAATGCAACTTCACTGCACTGGCATGGACACTGGATGGCATCACTTCATGCAAACTGCAGTGTATTACAATCCCCTGAACAATTATATCAATCAATAACTACCTAGAACATGATTTGCTGTAAAGCGTGGGAGCCACGCTATCTGCCAAAAATATTTCCTGTCTTATTTTTTATCAGTGAATATGTTATTAACAACCAGCCTTCCTCTCTGGGAGAATGAAAGAAAAAAATGAAATACAACTGTCTCAAACTAGCGTTTTTAGAATCCAATATGTCTTCTTGACGTTATCAAAAAGTTCCAGTGTGTGTGTGTGTGTGTGTGTGTGTGTGTGTGTGTGTGTGTGTGTGTGTGTGTGTGTGTGTGTGTGTGTGTGTGTGTGTGTGTGTGCACGTGTGTGAGTTTGCGCGCTTGTGCGTACAGTACACGCGCATGACCATGCACGTGATGTGCATGTGTGTGTGTGTCTGTGCATGTGCGCACGTGTGTGCTAGTGTGCATGCGTGTGTGCGTGTGTGTGTGATAGACATGTTTAATCTGGTAGGGTTGTAAGGGTGGCCCACATGGGACATTCTCTGATAAGCTATCTGGAGAAAGATTAAGTTGATGCGGTACAGGCCTCATGCAGGCTGGATATGGACAAATGATCTGGCATAAGTCCTGATATCAAACATAGATTCCACATCGTCTCTGTCGGGTGGAAACCTCATATGATCCAAACCAAACGTGTTACTTTTCAGGATTCAAGTTCAAAAATAGCAAAAGTAGCAGATCTACAAGCTCGTTTCGAGCTTGAAGATCCGCTACTTTTGATGCTTTTGTGTGATGCTGTAGTGTGATGGAGATAAGAGGTTTCTGCCCGACAGGAACGATATGTATCATACAGTTTTGTATGTACTTTGTTGAAACATGCAACCAGTACTAATGAATAACACTAGCAGATATTTTAATAACTAACCACTCTCCAGACTTACTAAACTGGACCACTTTTTTGTCATTTTTTATTATTTTGAAAAACATTTTAGAACAGTTAAAATAGCCGATCTACAAGCTCAAAACGTGTCAGTGTAGATCAGCAAGTTCAACAATTTTAAAATGTGTTTTCAAAATAGTAAAATATGGCTAATAGGCTTAGGCATATAAGGGGCAAGATAGGGCCTGAAATCTTTTTGCCAAACATAGCCGATATTTAAGCTCACAATGCATCTCAATGCAAACGTGTTGTGAGCTTGTAGATCTGCTATTCCCCCCCCCCCCCCAGAAAATGGATGTTGAGGTTCAAGTGGTTAGGTATGTTTTAATTTCATTGCAATATAATGTATTGTTGCTGTCAGGCAGAAACCTCTTATCTCCAATCTCCAAAACCTTTTGTGTTTTTTTCATAAATTATAACCTTACTTGATCATACTACAGCATCACACAAAAGCATCAGGAGTAGCAGATCCACAAGCTCGAAGCGCAGCGCAAAAGCAACGCGTTTTCAGCTTGATGACTCAGCACTCCTGATCTCGGGAGAGGACAAGTTGCAAGTTGAGGAAGCTCTCAGCTCTGAACTCTCCAAAATCCATACTTGGCTTACCGATAACAAACTGTCACTACACCTTGGGAAAACTGAATCCATTCTCTTTGGGACCAAACATTCCCTCAGACAGATGAATGTAAATGATTTCAAGGTCAAAGTCGATGACACAATTATCTCTAGCAAAGAAGAGATTACCTATTTGGGTTGCATTCTTGACAAATACCTGACAGGTGAAAGCATGGCTACAAAGGTGGTCAAAAGAGTAAACCAGAGAACCAGATTTATGGGCAGAGTTTCCTCTTTTGTCAACCCTCAGGCCCTCAGGACCCTCTCAGGGTCAGGTCAGCCCCTTTTTGACTATGCCTGCACCTCTTGGTACTCCAACACTTCAGTGTCACTGAAGACTAAGCTTCAAACCTCCCAAAACAAACTGATTCGGCTACTCCTCGGACTGGGGCCCATGACCCACCTCTCTCCCACCCATTTTGCCAGCCTAGGCTGGCTCAGGGTAGAAGACAGGGCTAAACAACAAATAATGGGATTGGTCTTCAAAATTGTAAATGCAAACTTGCCCGATATGCCCCCTATTCCCGCATATCTGAGTAAATACCTCCAAAAAGTTAGCGACACCCACAGTCACAAAACTAGAGGGAGCGTTAACAACGATCTGGTACCACCCACCCACAAAACAAACATGGGCAAATTCTCCTTCTACAGCACTGCCAGCCAGGATTGGAATAGTCTAACCCCTTCCCTCAAAAAGTGCAGTTCGCTGGGCTCTTTTAAAACAGCCCTGAAAATTCACCTTTCAGGAGGTCAAAACAAGAGGTAGTACTATTTTCCCGTTTAGTCAGACGACCCCCCCCCCCCCCCCCTACATGTAGTTTTAATTTTTTTTCCCCCCTTTTCATTTTTTGTTGTACATAATGTTATTTTCCATTTTTTTTTTATGTATTGATATTTGAACTGTGGTGCCACTATAGACAGTATGTCTATGAATTAAATATCAAGGACCTCGTTGGAAACAAGACCGCAAGGACTTTTATGAACGGACCTTTTAGACAAAGTATTTTAAATGTAACTGTGCTGTTTTACATTTTTGCCTAATAAAATATTCAATCAATCAAAGTAGATCTGCTACTTTTGCTATGATGATTTGCTTTGACGATATAATAAATGCAATAAATAGTGGTAATAGGTACAATATAAGGCATTGTAATATTATTAACAATGGTAATAATGTATCTATTACAATGGCTTTGGGGCTGTATACAACAATAGGTTGCCTTGTTCCAACACTAGTATTTGACAGGATAGCAGCAGTGGGGTTTGTGGAATTGTTTTTAATAAGGTAGCATGGGGAACATTTTGGCAGTGCAGGATCTGGGTTTTTTATTCTTCATTTTTCTTTGGACAGTTCTCTTGCTTATCTCCAGCGCTTACTGTATTACGGTATTGAACTTTATCCTACTCAGAATGACTGCAGAGAGCCTCCCTTTCACTATGTATATTGGCCGGCCTTCTGTTGCATTTCGTCTCTGTCGGGTGGAAACCTCCAAATGTCCAAAACTGTTAACTTTCCAGGATTCAAATTAAAAAATATCAAAAGTAGCAGATCTACAAGCTTGAAACTCGCTGCGTTCCGAGCTTGTAGATCTGCTACTTTTGATGCTTTTGTGTGACGCTGTAGTATGGTCCAAGTAGGGCGTAAATTTAGATTAGAGTTTTAAAGTTAGAATATGGAGATAAGCGGTTTCTGCCCGACAGCAACGATACACTGGCTGACTTGATACACTTCCTACTTTATCGTTCTTATACATACACCTTGTTCACTTTATTATATCTCGTTTTGTTTATTACATTCTTCGCACAACATAGGGCATAGCAGTGGCGGACATTTTCTGGTTCCACTTCAAAATATTCATTTTTCCCATTGACATTTCCAAAAATATTTATATAAATTCTTCTAAGCCTAGAATCAATTCATCCAGGGTCCTAGTGAATCATGACCATAAAACATTTTTTTCTGTGATTTTTTTATTTTTTATATTTAATTATATGATATACTATATTTAACACATCGGGTGCCGATCACGGTCTGGACCGTGTTTTTACATAGTAGCGCTCTGGTGTCGATCACGGTCCGAACCGTGTTTGGTGTCTTTTTGTTTTTTTTCGTTTTTTCCCATACGGGAGGGGCTGGAGCAGCTTTGGGATCACCCACGGTGAATCTGACAAGGATGGGCCAGATGCATCATCGTGTCAAAAAACATGGCGCACATCCGCTTCCGATTTCCTTCTCTAAAACCCCTATAACTCCGAAACGTTTTACGCTGGGGAAAACGACTCATTTTGTGTGCACGATCGCTCCGCCATTGTTACTCGCGTGAGCGATGTTATCGTTCCAGGCGTTAGCCAGCACCATCGGCTAAAATGGAGACATGCTTTTTTTTCTCATGGAATGCACGTCGTGGGGTCTACAGTTTAAACAGCGCTGCGCAGCTCAACGGTGAGATTTCGGCACCGAACGTAATCTGTTATTATAAAATGCTGGCACCCGATGTGTTAATAAATACCCTTTGTTTTTCCGTTTAAAAAAAAACGTTTTTTTCACAGAATCAAACGATTTATGGTCATGATTCGCCAGGACCCTGGATGGCTTGATTCTAAGCTTAAAATAATTGATATCAATATTTTTGGAAATGTCAATGGGAAAAATGCATTGACTATTTTGGAGTGGAACCAGAAAATGGCCACCACTGCTATGCCCTATGGTGGAGCCTGTCACGCCAATATTTCACACACATAGCCTACTTGTATGAGTGTTACAAGTAATTCGCTTGAATCTAAAAAAAAATGTGCCTCTAAATGCCATTGTCAATAACTTCTGCGTTAACTTAGCATTTTATGTAATTGAATAACGAACCAGTTCTGTCATCGTTTCAGTGATGTTTCCCCTTCACTTACTTACATTGGGGGCTGTAGCTGCTGCGGTGCTGAATGTGTGCAGGCCAGGGAAGGGAGACCCTGCTTGATGAATGAGGCTCTGTTATCTGTCTTGGTGGAGAGCCAGGGTGAGGGAAGGATGTCCAGGGAGAGGACGAGAGGCCCGTTCATTGTTTCGCTGCACATTTTCGTCCCTGATGTCGTACAGTGTCGGGACATAGCAGATCTACAAGCTGCAACATCCTGGAAAAAAAAGGTACAAAAAGATAAATGTCCACAAAAAATGTTAAAAACGAAAATCTGACAAGTAAGTATACTTTTTTTTGCGAGCAAAAAGGGCAGACTCTGGAATAACATTAGTGACATTTGTGAGCTGAAGAGGTGTCCCTGTGCTTTCTCTACCTCCCGATAAAACAGTGGTTCTTCTAAACCTTTTCAGGCTGTGACCCCCTAAAATAGTCTTATTTTTTTTTGGGGGGGGGGTCCAATTGAGCGTGCCCTTTGAGGCACGCTCAACTCAAAGGGCAGTCTTGAGGTCAAACTGGGTGCAGATTCTTGAGAATAGGCTATATACATCAAGTTGTATTTGTCTCTCTATGTCTGTCTGTCTGTCTGTCTGTCTGTCTGTCTGTCTGTCTGTCTAGTCTGTGCATCTCCCACCCGGTATCTTTAAGACACAGGGTGCACTTGCGTTGCAAGTATTTCTATGCGTTAGTTAATTAGCACATAGTAGTGTAGGTGGGTGTACACTTGTGGGGTGGGGTGTACAAGGCATTCTTGTACTTCTGTTTATGTGGACATACTGTAAATAAATATTTCAAATGTGTGTGTGTGTGTGTGTGTGTGTGTGTGTGTGTGTGTGTGTGTGTGTGTGTGTGTGTGTGTGTGTGTGTGTGTGTGTGTGTGTGTGTAAGGAAACAAACTGTGGTCACTGGTCAGTGTTTGTGGTGAGAACAGAAAGCTGAGAGGTGTTAATACACTTATCATAACACTGTGTGTGTATCCTGAATAAACTGACAAGATACATAGACGTGCACTTTATCAAATATATACTTAATAACGATACTAAACATGCTGCTCGTACTGTACATGCTGTGATGTTTCAATGTACAGGTAATCGTCCTGTTCCTGAGAGCTCCACACTCTAATCCCAATGTATTCTTAAACATACAAATGGCAATAAAGCACTAAACCACGCACGCACGCACTCACGCAGGCACACACTTTTATAGGTCTAAGCAGAATTAAAGACCTACTGACATTTAACTCATCACTAGGTGCTAAGACGCCATCTGCTGGCCGTTAGAGAGCACCAAATACACCTGCTAAGTGAGAGAAAAAGTAGGAGTGTGCATTTTACACAGACATTAGAGCATATTTTTAACCCTATCATAGAGGCTATAATATTGTCACACATGGAACTTCCGTGTGAACATCACATATTACCCATATCCTGGGCTCTCTCCACTGCCTGCCAGTTTGGTTCAAAATTGATTTGAATATTTAGCTTTTTGTTTATAAAGCCCTAAATGGGCTGGTCATCCCCTCCTATATCACATACCATCTCCCCTTATTCTACCTCCAGGGTCCTTTATGTCAGTGGTTCTACAACTTTTCAGGCCACGACTCCCCAAAATAATCTGAACAATAATTTGAACTGGGGACCCCCCACCCTGACAAGCACTTGGAAATTGTAGGAGTTGAGGCTTTACATTTTGTTAGACTAAAGAAAAAAAAAATTGCCATCTACAAGCAAGATTGGCTATTTTCAAAATTTTGAAATTTCCTTTCAAAATGTTTGCCTTTTTAGGTAATATTTGTCAATATTACATATACATACAATATTACAATATTGTATTTTTAAAGCGAACATTTGTAACTCAAATCTTTGCTTCTGGGGGTCCCTGGAACAAAATATTTTGAGATGGGGGTCCGCGGCCAAATACATATAATTTTGGGGGTCCTTGACATGAAAAAGTTTGAGAACCACTGACAGCAACATAGTTTTTTTTTCAAGAAGACATTTTGTAGAATCGGTCTCAGGTCTTAATGGGTTAAAAAGTCCTTAAATTCTCACTTTATATGTTGCAGGTAGCCAGGAAAAGCATGCAGATAATAATGTCCTGTTTAATAGGAGAAAGAGGCACACAGAACGTTTTTGTTATACTTTGTATTCAATGTCTTTTACTTTGTCTTCAACTCTGTTTTCACCAAAACACTCAATTAAACCACCACTGTGTTACTGGAGTTACATTTACCATGACCACACTGCATGTTTTCCCCATACATTTTCACATAGCAAACCTGTTACACATCATTACTTCAAAACATACAATATAATACCCAATCAGACCTTCATTAACTGTCTTCTCAGGAATATTCACCTTTAACTTAATGCACTTTTTAGCAATACTCATTTTCTCTTCTTTTTCTTCGTAATAGCAGCTTTAAGTTACTGCACTTGAAATGTTCATTGACCAATTCCTGAGAGCTTAATTTATATAGGCTAACCATGTCCAAACACAATAAAATAGCGTGTTAACCTTCTTACAGGACACACATAATATACCGAAATACATTATAAATGCATCTACACAAATGGGAGCTCTATTGGGGGTCTGAATAGGCTCTATGCACAGCAGCCATGTTATCACTTCTTTCACAGGTGTTACCAATGATACTAATGAAGGCTCTGTTCCATTTAGTCTAGCACAGTGGTTTCCACGACCCCCATACCTCTGAGAGTGTACAAATGGAACCAAATGGACCCGCATTTGTACACTCTCAGAGTTACACACCTGTAAGGGGCCATTTGGAAGCCCATGAGGGTCCCTCGACCACAACTGTAGATCCACTGGTGTAACAGAGTGTTTCCAGTGGTGGGCCAACATGCACAACATCAGCACCCTGACTCTGTTTGACCAGATTAGGATCATTGGTAACACCTGTTAATGTCTTCATAATATGGCTGCTGTGAATAGAGCCTATTAGGATCATAAGTTCCTATGTAAATGAACTCATGTTGCCATTTTGCATTGATTGCTCCAGCCAAACTACTGTGTTCTGCACTGGATTCATTCACAAACAATAAGCACACCTTGTAAACACGTCAGACTAGACTCCACCATCAGAACGTGTACTTACTGTTATAATGAACACATTGATATCATTCAGTGAGTTGATGGTCCAAAACTAACCTGTTTAACAGGAGAAAGAAGCACAGACTGGTTGCTCTCATCAGAATGAAGGTGAGCTTCCTGTCTGCAGGTAAGGAGGAGAAAACACTCTGATACTGCCCTCTACTGACCAAGCTGAATACTGATACTGATTAAATGAATACTGACAGCTCCCAAAACGATTTCAAAGCACAAAATAAACTAAATAAATCAACACTAAAATGTGACACATTATGGGTGGGTCACATATACAATTTACAATTTGGGCATTTATCAGACGCTCTTAATCCAGAGCGATTTACAGTAAGCAAGGACAACACAAGGTAATACATCAGGTGCATAGAAATAGTAATCTAGGATCATAGGTAAACCAAGAACCTATCATCAGTCGAACAGTAGAATATCCCCCAAAAATATATAATTTGTACATTGAACTATACACACTATATGCCAGGTTAACAATAGGCTCTATTCACAGCAGCCATATTATGAAGACATTCACAGGTGTTACCAATGATACTAATGAAGGCTCTGTTCCATTCTGGTCAAACAGAGTCAGGATACTGATATTGTGTGCATGTTGGCTCACTGGAAACACTCTGCTACACCAGTGGGTCTACAGTTGGGGTCCAGGGACCCTCATGGGCTTCCAAATGGCCCCTTACGGGTGTGTAACTCTGAGAGTGTAAAATGGAACCAAATGTACACTCTCAGAGTTATGGGGGTCGTGGAAACCATTGTGCTACACTAAATGGAACAGAACCTTCATTACGGGGCCAGGCTTCCAGCATGGACCCGTATTGTTATTCGCATTATTGTCTCCGCCAGGCCGAAAGGCATGGCGAGAGAGTATGTTTTACCCTCCGTCCGTCCGTCCGTCCGTGTGTGTGTGTGTGTGTGTGTGTGTCCTGTCTGTGTGTTAACAGCTAATCTCCGGCACCGTTGGCCCGGTCGCTGCGAAACTGTGCACACCCACTCCCTGGATGCCAATTCAGAACCTCTGCCCCACATTTTTCACATGGGCCTGTTATAGCGCCACCAGGAGGCCGATTTGTGCAAAACCCATTTTTTCTAATTACACCTACAGCTTTTAACCAAACGTCATGCAAATCGGTACACAGTATCTCTATAGTCATGTGATCAACCCGGATCTGTCTGATTTCCCATATTGCATCCTCATTGGCTAAGGTTGGCTTCCAAAGTTTGCAGGATTGGTCCGTTTTGAACAAACTGCCTCCAATCATGAACGCAGCTTGCCATTTCCATAAAATTGCACACGCACATTCCCACTAGGCCGAGGAAGAAATGCCACTTGAACATTTTCAAATCAGCCTCATGGTGGCGCTATAACTGGCTGATTTGCATTTTTAACTATAACTGCACCGATCTGCGTGAAACTTTGCACGCACACTCCCTAGAGGCCAAGGAAAAACATTGGACTGCATTTTTCACATCTGCTTTTTACAGCGCCACCAGGAGGCCGATTTATGTAAAATACATTTTTGGAGATTATTCCTTCAGATTATGTCCAAAAAACACGCAAATTGGTACACTGCATCTCCATAGTCATGTGATTCTGATGGATCTGTCCGATATTTCATATTCCATCCTATTTGGCTTACAGTGGCTTCCAAAGTTTGCAGGATTGGTCAGTTTTAAACAAAATGCCTCAAAACATGAATGCAGTGTGCAATTTCCGTGAAAGTTTGCATGCAGATTCCCACTAGGCCGAGGAAGAAATGCCCCCCTTTTCACATTCACATTGGCCTTTATAGCGCCACCAGCAGGTCTAATTTAGCAAAACACATTTTTGGAACAAAATGCCTCAAATCATGAATGCAGTGTCATCCCATTGAAAGGCCTAAGAAGAAATGCCACCCTTTTCACATTGGCCTATTATAGCGCCACCAGGAGGCCACAATAACCTACCTGACCTGGCGGAGACCTGTGCTCCGAGGAGCACTTTTTCTAGTTACGGGGCCAGGCCTCCAGCATGGACCCGTATTGTTATTCGCATTATTCCATTTCTTCTTCTTCTTCTGCCGTTTTTGCCAGTTCTGGCTGAACCGTGCATACGCTTTTTATGAAACTCGGCCATATGATAGATGGTCATGAAAAACGATCAAAAAATAAATCTCACAATCTTTCGTCAAAAGGTGGCGCTATAGCACTCAGTTGAAAATGCCAACTTTGAACAGGTACAACTCATGCCCTGTTTTACCTACAGCCATAAAACTTCAATACACACATGCGTCTCCTCATGATGAACAACTTTCACGCTCTGACTTTTGACCTCTGACCCTTAGATCTCCCACCATTTCGAATTATATGAAAAACAGTTAAAACCTATCTCCTCCTGGGATTTTTGAGTAATCTGCACGAAACTTTTTACACATGAACTTTGGACCTATACCAAAAAACGTTTGCAAAATATCTTCCATAAGTGAAAAAATGAAGCTTTAATGAGCCAATGAATATTGCAGTTTTATGACAATTATTCATCTGCCCCTAACACATACATGCAGACTTACCATTCTTTGAAACTTTGCAGAAATGTAAAGGGCCATTCCAAATATCACTGAAACCAATCTTACTCCAATTGGTCAAACGGGGGCGCTATAGCAATTTTTTGAAAATTGAAACTTTAAACAGGCAAAAGTCATGCCTCGTTTGGCCGACAGCCATTAGACCTGCTTACACATGTGCCTTGACTAATGAGGAACACATCTATCACGTTGACCAGTAAGCACCGCCCTTAGATTGTCCGCAATCTTGAGCAGTTTGAAAAACACTTAAACCCAGGATTTTTCAGCTATTTGCGTGAAACTGTATGATCAGCGTGATCTCTTTTTTCAGAGGTTTGTCTGTTGGTCCAATAGCGTCCCGCTTAAGTGTATGTCTCACAACCTCAAGGTCACAGGTTCAAGCCTCACTTGGTGCAGACTTCATCTAAGTTGCATTTCACACAACATGACTATCAATGAATACATTTGAAATTGTTAAAGATAACATGAAATACTTAATTGAGTGTTTTTTACATATTACATTGTGAAAATAGCTGATCTACAATCTCACAACTTTTCAGATAGCAATGAGAGTATTTTTTTTTTCAATGTATAACATACTTCATTGTGAAAATAGCCGATGTACAATCTGACAACTTTTAATGGTTTGTGAGCTTGTAGATCGGCTACTTTCACTAGTTTTGGTTCTGAGGAGATTTACAATTTCTTCAATGGTAAATGGTTTGTGAACGAGTGATCTTAGTGTTAGTGAAACAGGGGCTTGGGTCATGACAGAAGGCAAGAGTTTGTGATCCTCAACAGACAATATCAGCCTGGACAAAGCTATAGCACTATAGGTGGTGTTGCAGCTACCTAAGAGTGCCTCACGACCGCAAGGTTGCCGGTTCAAGCCTCACTTGATGCAGACTCATTTAAGTCGGCCATAGCTGAGTGGTTAGTGAGCCCGCCTAGGGAGCCAGAGGCTCTGGTTGCCCCAGGTACGATTCCAGGCCAGGTCAGCAAATGTGTCAATGAAATTTGTCCCTGAGCAAGACTCTTAACCCCTAATTGCTCACAGGCCCTCATTGGAAACAAGACCGCAAGGACTTTCATGAACTGACCTGTTAAAGGAATTTTCTTTCTCTCTCCTGGCCCCGTATTATCGCTGCTTGCAGCTATATTTCCATTTCTTCTTCTTCTTCTTCTGCCGTTTTTGCCAGTTCTGGCTGAACCGTGCATACGCTTTTTATGAAACTCGGCCATATGATAGATGGTCATGAAAAACGATCAAAAAATAAATCTCACAATCTTTCGTCAAAAGGTGGCGCTATAGCACTCAGTTGAAAATGCCAACTTTGAACAGGTACAACTCATGCCCTGTTTTACCTACAGCCATAAAACTTCAATACACACATGCGTCTCCTCATGATGAACAACTTTCACACTCTGACTTTTGACCTCTGACCCTTAGATCTCCCACCATTTCGAATTATATGAAAAACAGTTAAAACCTATCTCCTCCTGGGATTTTTGAGTAATCTGCACGAAACTTTTTACACATGAACTTTGGACCTATACCAAAAAACGTTTGCAAAATATCTTCCATAAGTGAAAAAATGAAGCTTTAATGAGCCAATGAATATTGCAGTTTTATGACAATTATTCATCTGCCCCTAACACATACATGCAGACTTACCATTCTTTGAAACTTTGCAGAAATGTAAAGGGCCATTCCAAATATCACTGAAACCAATCTTACTCCAATTGGTCAAACGGGGGCGCTATAGCAATTTTTTGAAAATTGAAACTTTAAACAGGCAAAAGTCATGCCTCGTTTGGCCGACAGCCATTAGACCTGCTTACACATGTGCCTTGACTAATGAGGAACACGTCTATCACGTTAACCAGTAAGCACTGCCCTTATATTGTCCGCAATCTTGAGCAGTTTGAAAAACACTTAAACCCAGGATTTTTCAGCTATTTGCGTGAAACTGTATCATCTGTGTGATCTCCTTTCACAGGTTCTTGTCTGTTGGTGGCTTCTCGCTTAAATGTGTGCCCCACAACCTGAAGGTCACCAGTTCAAGCCTCACTTGGTGCAGACTTCATCTAAGTTGCATTTCACACAACATGACTATCAATGAATACATCTGCAATTGTTAAAGATAACATGAAATACTTAATTGAGTGTTTTTTACATACTTCATTGTGAAAATAGCTGATCTACAATCTCACAACTTTTCAGATAGCAATGAGAGTATGTTTTTTCAATGTATAACATACTTCATTGTGAAAATAGCCGATGTACAATCTGACAACTTTTAATGGTTTGTGAGCTTGTAGATCGGCTACTTTCACTAGTTTTGGTTCTGAGGAGATGTACAATTTCTTCATTGGTAAATGGTTTGTGAACGAGTGATCTTTGTGTTAGTGAAACAGGGGCTTGGGTCATGACAGAAGGCAAGAGTTTGTGATCCTCAACAGACAATATCAGCCTAGACAAAGCTATAGCACTATAGGTAGTGTTGCAGCTACCTAAGAGTGCCTCACGATCGCAAGGTTTCCGGTTCAAGCCTCACTTGATGCAGACTCATTTAAGTTGAATTGCAAAAAACATGACTCAATCTATTCCGTTTCCATGGCTCTCTCTCTCTCTTCAATCTATTCCGTTAGGGTTAGCCTAACCCTAACCTTCAATCTATTTTCTCTCTCTCTCTCTCTCTCTCTCTCTCTCTCTCTCTCTCTCTCTCTCTCTCTCTCTCTCTCTCTCTCTCTCTCTCTCTCTCTCTCTCTCTCTCTCTCTCTCTCTCTCTCTCTCTCTCTCTCTCTCTCTCTGGTCGGCCATAGCTGAGTGGTTAGGGAGCCAGAGGCTCTGGTTGACCCAGGTACGATTCCAGGCCAGGTCAGCAAATGTGTCGACGAAATGAAATTTGTCCCTTTGAGCAAGACTCTTAACCCCTAATTGCTCACAGGCCCTCATTGGAAACAAGACCGCAAGGACTTTCATGAACTGACCTGTTAAAGGAATTATCATTTCTCTTTCTCTCTCCTGGACCCGTATTATCGCTGCTTGCAGCTATATTTATACTTATCATTGGTAACACATGTGAAGGAAGTGATAATATGGCTGCTGTGCATAGAGCCTATGACCTGGCAGCTGATATATCAATCTGATTATAAATGTGCAGATACCCTGTATACACTTATACTGTATGTTGGTTTGTTTGCTGCTGAGTGAGAACACTATACATCTGGGGACCCCCCCCAAAAAATCATTTGGGGATCCCCCTGGGGGTCCCGACCCACAG
Source organism: Gymnoscopelus microlampas (assembly GCF_963454915.1). Classification (NCBI taxonomy): domain Eukaryota; kingdom Metazoa; phylum Chordata; class Actinopteri; order Myctophiformes; family Myctophidae; genus Gymnoscopelus; species Gymnoscopelus microlampas. Next base: position 6,913,228 of record NC_139953.1, read on the forward strand.
GTTGAGAACCACTGCTTAGGTCAGTCGACCTGGGGCTCCTGTCTGTTCTGCAATCTAAACGTAAACTCAGGGAACCTTTGCTGTCACAGCCCTAGACTGTGGAGTGTGGAACAGCATCCCCTACCTATCAGATCTGCCACCTTCATTTTGTTGTTGTCGGGCAGAAACCTCTTATCTCCATATTCTAACTTTTATGTGTTTTTTCGTAAATTAACGCCCTACTCGATTATACTACAGCGTCACACAAAAAAAAGCAGCAAAAGTATAGCAGATCCACAAAACAGTTTTGGATATATGAGGTTTCCACCCGATAGAGACGATTTACTCTTCTAAGGACTAAAAACTCACTTCTATTCAGTGGGCAGATTTTTGGCTTGTTAGGCTATTGTTTACTTGCTGTCATGACCTGCAAATAAGCTACAGCACAGTATTCTGGCTACATTCGATAGTTTCATCAAAAACCCATCCCAAAGCATAATATGCCTAAATACTCCTTAAACAGAAATACTGCAGATGGAGTGTAACTGTGAAACTATGAGTATTCCTGTTGATGTGCCGTGACACTCCTGTCACTCTTGGTTCAATGAACCCTAAAGTCCAGTTTATAGACGACATACACAGAAATTACCGTTCACATGCGCAAGGCATCTTTATTGACAAACAAGGGAGATTCCCTTTATACTATGTGAATAAAAGAACAGCAAATTAATGATATTAAAACAATACGACCTGATATATCACGAAGGCAATTCGCTCCACATCTAAGTCTGCATGCAAACAAGCGTTCGGTTGAGCGCCTGGAGAATTCTGAAGTTCTTATCTATTACATTCAGTATATCAACGCTGTGGCTATCAAGGCCTTCCTTCTTACTGGAGCACAGCTACTGTGCTCCACACTCTACAAAGTAAAGGTTGACGGCCCAAGGTTCCACAATGGACCATCACTGTATAGGCAAACATTACATGCACCTTTTCTATTAATAGACTCAGCCTTGCATAGACACGCTCAGCCATGGTCCACGAAGAGGAAGTTTAACACACGGGTCCATTGAAGAATAATAATACAAGAAAAAAACATACAACTTCTCTTGTAGAAAATGAGTTTTATTTAAAATTCAAGCTATAAGCAATAGTATAAAATATAAAAAAGAAAAAGGTAACATTTCTGGTAAAACAGACAAGGACCCCCAAGAGCCCTACTCTCCAATTCATTAATCTTAGAAAAGATATCCCCAGACAATTATTTAACCAAACATTCTTGCCTAGAATTCTTCATAAATTTTATATCTGGAAATATCTATCAAATAGCAAGCACGGGCATCATGAGATAATGTGACAGAGCAATCGTTAATGTTAGGAACTGACATAATTCTCTGCTTATTTAACTAAATTATGGACATGCCAAGATGCTAGCCTAATACAGCAACGTTCTATAATGCAGTCTGGTCACCAAGCACATACTCCTATGGGCTGGGGTGGCACCTGTCAGCAGGGAATGTTGGGCGGGAGGAGAAGGACGAAGGCCCTACGTCCTCCCTGTGGGGGCTCCTCACTGGCAGGTGAGTCAGTAGGATACGACAGCACTGACAACACAGCAATGTGTGTGGGGAGGAATCAATTGGCATAACAAGAACAAAGGGGTAAAAAAGAAACAGCTCGTCATTGATAAGAGGAAGTTATGGTGTAGGCTGTTGGTATTCTGACGCAATCTTGGCTGGCGCACCACGGGCCCGCTCATCTTCATCATGGGGGTGGGGGGAGGCAGGATGTAGGTCAGATCTACAGCTATGAAGTGGGCACTGATACCCAAACTACATACGTAGTGCTACTTTAAAGAACATTATTGTCAGGATAGAGAGAGAAAACAAACACAACTTGAGACATCTGGGAGATTAACTATAGTTATCACTAGTTAACTGGATGACCATTTGTCATGAAGCAAAGCTTGGTGTTCATGTCAATGCATTGTCACAAAACCAACAGGTTGTCAGGAACTTTGTTTGTAGAATCCCCAGTACCCTCTTCTTTGGCTTGTTATCTCTGCCAGGACGTAGGCTGGTTGGCAGAGATCATGGGTTCTGTGGTCTAGCAGACCACAGAGGAGAGGATATCCTGGACCCATGTTTGTGTTCGGTCAACACAGATGTTGGCGCCATTCTTCATTGTGAAACTAGAACAGCCAGAGAAAGAGAGACGATTTCCATTATTAAGGTGTTTCATTTAACATTTTGTGTCATCATTCCTCACTGGGTCACAAGACACTGCTGTTTGATTTATCATGATGGATACAGTAGATTTTGATTTGTATTAGCCGTCACCCCGAGCATGTCATCTGGACTTTAACAGTCAATAAAATGGGCAAATCACATCTCATTTATGTTATCTGGTTTATACTTGTGGCATCTCTAAACATTCCAGGAATCTCCGTATGTAATGTCTGTCTGTCTGTCTGTCTGTCTGTCTGTCTGTCTGTCTGTCTGTCTGTCTTGAGTGGCGAGTGTGAAGTCGAGCAGATGTGCTGTTCTCCAGAACGAGTCTGCTCCATACAGGCACTGCACTAGTAATAACAACAATATTCCACAGCTATGAAGTGTAATGACATTTGTACAGTTCTGTATCACTCTGTGTCTAAGACATAAACTGGTACAAACTGTAAAATATCTCAAGGTTCATTTCATTAACTTAAAGTTAACTTCCACCTTCATGCAGTCCTAACTATGGAGGAATGGACAGAGCAGCACGAGTCTCTATAGGGTGACACATACAGAGCTGCAGAAAGATGAGACTGACTGAATAACTTGAATTTTACAAAAATGTAAATGTTGCATAGCAGCTGCCTTGTTTGTGTCAACAGGCAGTCAAGAGGGCCTATGTTTCTCTACAAATTGTTCTTGATTTTTTTTTATGTCTACTGTTACTTTCTATAGTGCTATTTTTAGCTTTGTATTTATATTGTAACAATATCATTCATAGACATGATACAATCACAATATACCACGGTCTGTTGAGTTACCACTAATTATTTAAAAACATATTTTTTGCCATATTTTTTACCAATATAATGTGCTTAATGTTCCAATGCATCATTCTATAAGCCCCCTGTCATCTTAACTGGTAGCAGATTTTTTTGGTGCATCTTATCCTGACTTTTGGGTGAAAACACTATTCTGAATGTGAGTCTATGTTAACTGCAACTGTAGAATGTGTTCAATGTTTATGTGTTGGTACAATACCATAGTAAGTATAACATAATACTCACATAACGCCATCCCTAGCACAGTGAACACTTGTGCGTTGGCATTTCTCCACTCTGTCCTTAGGCAGGCGTTTGGGGTAATAGTCGAAGCAGCACTTTTCTGGACCATGAGCGTTGTCTGGAAGAGAGAAACAGAGTGAGACAGAGACACAGAGACACACAGGCAGGAATAACAAGAAAAAACAAATAACAAACTTTGATCATCATTAAAAAAAAAGCTCTCTGTCATGATTAAAACCAGACGATCAAGTATAGACTTACTTGCTTGTCCCAGGACGTCCAGAGACGAGAACAGCAGCATGCAGACCACTAGCATAACTGGAATCTTCTTCATCCTCATTACTATTCTGATTATTATTATTGCAGTCTGTCAGTCTACACCTGTCAAGTTGTATCTGTTTCTCTCTGTCTCACATGGGTCTATATACTGATGATAGTGTATGTGGGTGGAAACATGTGGTGGAGGGTGATGCTACTAGAATCAAGGAAACAAACTGTGGTCAGTGTTTGACGTGGAAACGAGGTGTTAATACACTTATCGTAACTCTGTGTGTGGGCATTCTGAATGCACTTTATCAAATATCTATACTTTCAATCGTTTTATATTGTCCTGTATCCCCACTTTCTAGTCCTTTCGCTGATAGCCCCACAGTAAGTCTAATTTCAATATATGTATTTTAAATACAAACGAACGGACAACCCGTTCTCACTCCCAAGGCGTCACATTTTGCAGCTGTCAGTAGCCCTGAAAGTTTTGACATGGCGGGACACCCTGAAGGTCGTACTACAGAGATTCCCTGCATTTATTGTAAGAATGAATTACATATTATTGATGATTCATTAAATCAGTGTTGTTCAATCTTGAAATTAACCTGCAGTAAGTTGGTTTGAAAGGAAATCTGTCTGGTGTAGCTGCAACACTCAGACCACACAGCTCAAAACCACCGTGCATCTGCACACACACACACACACACACACACACACACACACACACACACACACACACACACACACACACACACACACACACACACACACACACACACACACGTTAACATGTCTCCATGAGGTGACTAATCGATAGAAAAAATGTATTTTTTTGGGATGAACTATCCCTTTAACCCATCTATACATATTTGGGGGATGGCTGTAAAAACAAACAAAAAATTGCCCATGAATCATAAGCAGCATCATAGCTGCAGAGTATTGTGGGTGTCATATTTCTAGTGGGAAGACGTACACACCTGAGAAGTGTGCACTAATTGCATTAGACTGCTGTCTAATTCCATGCGGCCTTTAGTTGTGTTTGTGACACCGTCGTACGACAGAGGCTTATACTGTATAAGCATCAGACAGAGGTGGTGTATTTCCAAGAAAAACCTTCGGGTCCAAGAAAAAGTTACAAAAAACTAAAACATACATCTTCAAAAAGATATAAATGTCACGATTTTAGCCAGTAATTCTGCAAAAAAAGGAAATCTGTCATCAGTGTTTGACACAGTAAACCATGGAAAACCATGAGCCGATCCAATCTGCATAATATTTTATTCATCATCAACACTGTGGTGTTTGTGGTGAGAACAGAAAGCTAAGAGGTGGTATGTTAATTGTTAAATTCAATTAAATTAATACACTTAATCAAAACACTGTGTGCATCCTCAATACACTGAGATGATGCATAGACGTGCACTTTATCAAATATCTACTTAACGATACTACACACTGTGATATTTCATCTCGACAACACTGCAAATGAGTTCAACCTCAATGTCTTTCGAGATAAATAAAGGTTTGAATGAATATGTTTCCATGTAATCGTCCCCTTTCTGAGAGCCACACTCTGATTCCAATTAATGTATTCTTAACACACACAAATGACAATGAAGCACTTAACCACACACACACACACACACACACACACACACACACACACACACACACACACACACACACACACACACACACACACACACACACACACACCTTCTATGGGTCTATGAAGAATGAAAGACTACAAGGAGTGTGTCCACCTGAGGTATTTTTTACTTTACTGGAGTATTTCAAATTTGCAGTACGTTTACTTCCACTCCACTACATCTCGGAGGCAAATATTATACTTTTACTGCACTACAATTATTTGAAAACTTTAGTTACTAGTTACTTTGCAGATATAAGTGATCATATTATAAAACATACATTAACCACTTAAGCCCTATTTTATACATAGGCTATTTGAAAATAGCCGATCTACAAGCTCACAATCAGACCTTCATTAACTGTCTTGTCTTTCTCGGGAATATGCACCTTTAACTTAATGCACTTTTTAGCAATACTCATTTAAGCAATTACGCTCTTCTTCTTCTTCTTCTTCTTCTTCTTCTTCTTCTTAGTAATAGCAGCTTTAAGTTACTGTACTTGAAATGTTCATTGACCAATTCCTGAGAGCTTAACTTATATAACCATGTCCAAACACAATAAAAATAGCTTGTTAACCTTCTTAGAGAACACACATAATGTACCAAAATACATTATAAATGCATCTACACAAAGGGGAGCTCTCATTGGGGGTCTGAATAGGCTCTATTCACAGCAGCCATATTATCACTTCCTTCACAGGTGTTACCAATGATACTAATGAAGGCTCTGTTCCATTTAGTCTAGCACAGTGGTTTCCACGACCCCCATAACTCTGAGAGTGTACAAATGGAACCAAATGGACCCGTCAGAGTTACACACCTGTAAGGGGCCATTTGGAAGCCCATGAGGGTCCCTGGACCCCAACTGTAGACCCACTGGTGTAGCAGAGTGTTTCCAGTGAGCCAACATGCACAATAGCACCCTGACTCTGTTTGACCAGAATGGAACAGAGCCTTCATTAGTATCATTGGTGGTAACACCTGTGAGTGAATGTCTTCATAATATGGCTGCTGTGAATAGAGCCTATTAGGATCATAAGTTCCTATGTAAATGAACTCATGTTGCCATTTTGCATTGATTGCTCCAGCCAAACTACTGTGTTCTGCACTGGATTCATTCACAAACAATAACCACATCTTGTAAACACTTCAGAGTTAGGCTCCACCATCAGAACGTGTACTTAATGAACACATTGATATCATTCAGTGAGTTGATGGTCCAAAACGAACCTGTTTAACAGGAGAAAGAAGCACAGACTGGTTGCTCTCATCAGAATGAAGGTGAGCTTCCTGTCTGCAGGTAATAGCGTCCCATGAGGAAGAAAACGCTCTGATACTGCCCTCTACTGACCAAGCTGAATACTGATAAATTAACACCGACAGCTCCCAAAACGATTTCAAAGCACAAAATAAAATAAATAAATCAACCCAAAAATGTGACACATTATGGTTGGGTTAAATATATAATTTACAATTTAGGCATTTACCAGACGCTCTTAATCCAGAGCGATTTACAGTAAGCAAGGACAACACTAGCCCTAGAATGTCTGTGATCTTACATACATTTCATGTATTCCAAATACACAGCAGTAGCGTATGGTGGGTTCTAACGTGGACCGGGCCAGATTCTTACCCCCCACCCCGCTGGCACGGTGATGAGCGCTGGTGTCCTGGGGATCCAGTCACAAAGTCAACCAGTGAATAAGCTAGGTACAGCACAGTATTCTGGCTACGTTCGATAGTTTCATCAAAGACTTAGCCCATCTCAAAGCAAAATATGCCTAAAAATACTCCTTAAACAGAAATAACGCAGGTCGAATGTAACTGTGAAACGTTGAGAATTCCTGTATAGTTCACCCAGAAAATTACTTATTTTCCCTAAAAGTCAAAACATTGCAGCTGACCCCATAGCAAAGGGGCAGCAAGGGAAATGGGGCGCTAGGGGCGCTCGGGTGGCACAGTGGTAAAGTGCCTAACCACCACCACGGAGGTTGTGGGTTCAAATCCACCGTCCATCCGACTTTGTCGAGTGTCTAAATACGAACACAATTTGCCCGTGTTCGGGGGAGGGAAGCCGAGGGAGGGAGGGTGATATGTTTCAGTGCACATACTCCTACGAGCTGGGGCGACACCTGTCAGCAGGTAGTGTTGGGCGGGAGGAGTAGGACGAAGGCTCTACGTCCTCCCGGTGGGGGCTCCTCACTGGCAGGTGTGTCAGTAGGATACAACAGCAGTGACACTGTGTGGGTAGGAATCAATTGGCATAACGACTACCTTTGGGAGAAAAGGGGGTAAGAAAAAGAAACAGCTCGTCATTGATAAGACGAAGTTGTGGTGTAGGCCGTTGGTATTCTGATGCAATCTTGGCTGGCGCACCACGGGCCCGCTCATCTTCATCATGGGGGTACAGGATGTGGGTCAGATCCACAGCTATGAATACCCTGCAGGCTCTCAACAGTGCCAATGAGATAAGTTTGTTGTTTATTTCACTGTTTCTTGTATTTGTGATCTAAGTTACCCGTGGTGGTCTGTACAGCACTTTGGTCAATGTGGGTTGTTTTTAACTGTGCTTTAAAAATATTTTTGACTTGACTTGACTTACTAAACAACAAACACAACCAAGGTATGGATTAATTAGCAAATAAATATGCTTATTTTATTAGGAAAACAAATCAGCAATTGATTATTGAAATACACGTTTAGCACTATACATTCAAGAAAGCAATAAGCAAATTTGCACTGATAATGAAAAATAATGGAAGAAAATACCACTGATTCATAAATGAATTAAAAAAAAAAGTCTAATCTGTTGTTTAAAGTACATTATTATCAGGATAGAGAAAACAAACAAAAGCATGGACCCGTGCGACATTAACTAGTTGCCACTACTTAACTGGGTTTGTCATTAAAGCAAAACTTGGTGTTCCTCTCAAAGCATGTCACAAAACCTGCTGGTTGTATTAGACCGCTCTGTGAAACCCAGGACGCTCAAATTTGGCTTCTTATCTCTGCCAGGCTGAAGGCTTAATGGCAGGAATTATGGTTTCCTTTCCCCAAATAAAGGATGGTGTCCCGGACCCATTTCTCGGTTGGGATGACACAGAACTTGGCATCATTCTTCATTGTGAAACTAGAACAGACAGAGAGATAGAGAGAAGATTGTCATCATTATAGTGTTTCATTCTTTACATTTTGTTTCATCATTGCTCACTGGGTCACAAGAAACTGCAGTTGTATTCGTCATGATGGATCGAGGGTTTCAGTTTGATTAGCTGTCACTCTAAGCATGTCATCTCAAATGTAACAGTTTATGAAATGGGTAGCTCAAATTACATCTACGGTAATTTACATAATATGATTTGTGGCATTGCGCTATACATTCCAGGAATATCTGTATGTAATGTCTGTATACATGTCTGTCTGTCTGTCTGTCTCTGTCTCTGTCTCTGTCTCTGTCTGTCTGTCTGTCTGTCTGCCTCTGTCTGTCTCCAGAACAGTTCATCCGATCCGCTCCATAGTGTCGAGTGTGAAGTCGGGCAGATGAGCTGTTCTCCATAACCAGCCTGCCCTGTACTTGCACTGCACTAGTAATAATAAAAATTGAACACAGCTACAGTATGAAGTGTAATGCCTTTGTACAGTTATTTATCACTCTCTGTGTCTAAGACATAAACTGGCACAAACTACAAACAGTACAAATGTCACAAGGTTAATTTAATTAACTTGAAGTTCATGGAGTCCTAATTATGGAGGAGTGGACAGAACACTACATGTCTCTATAGCTTGAAGAATACCAGCAGAGCTACAGAAAGATACAAACTTGAAATTTACAAAAAAGCTGCCTTGTTTGTGTCATCATGCAGTCAAGAGGGCCTATGTTTTTGTACAAATTGTTCTTGAAATTTGTATTAAAAACTGTTATTTTTTTATATTGCTATATTTTAGCTATATTTAGTGTAACAATATCATTCATAGATATGATACAATCGCAATATAACATACCCTGTTGTGAGTTAATACTAATTATTTTAGAATGTATCCATATTCTTGGCCAATATAATATGCATAATGTTCCAATGCATCATTCTATAAGCCCCCTGTAGCTGTTAGCTGACACGTCAGTGTTTTTTTTACATCTGACTTTTGGATTAAAACATGCTGAATGTGAGTGTATGTTAACTGCACCTGTAGAATGTGTTCAATGTTTATGTGTTGGTACGATACAATATTAGTAAGTATAACATAATACTCATACTCACACAACGCCATCCTTAGCACAGAGAATACTTGTGCGTTGGCATGTCACCACTCTGTCCTTAGGCAGGCGATCAGGGTAAAAGTTGAAGCAGCACTGATCTGGACCATTAGCGTTGTCTGGAAGAGAGAAACAGAGCGAGAAAGAGACACAGAGACACAAAGTCAGGTTGTGGAATAACAACAAAAAACAAATACAAAAAAATGCTGTCTGTCATGATTAAAACCAGACGATCCAGTAGACTTACTGGCTTGTCCCAGGACGTCCTGAGATGAGAACAGCAGCATGCAGACCGCTAGCATAACTGGAATCTTCTTCATCCTCATTAATATTATGATTATTATTATTGCAGTCTGTCAGTCTACACCTGTCAAGTTGTATCTGTTTCTCTCTCACATGGGTCTATATGTGTTAGGATGGTAGTAGGTGGGTGGAAACATGTGGTGGAGGGTGAATTAACTAGAATTAAGGAAACAAACTGTGGTCAGTGTTTGACGTGGAAACAGAGAGGTGTTAATACACTTATCGTAACTCTGTGTGTGGGCATCCTGAATGCACTTTAGCAAATATCTACTTAGCTATACTACTCACGCTGTAATATTTCCTTGTGATATAGATACATATTTATAATAGAAATAGAAATATCTTATTTGCATTATTATACTTTCAATTGTTTTATATTGTCCTGTATCCCCTCTTTCTAGTATCTCTGATAGCCCCACAATCTAATTTCAATATATGTATTTTAAATACAAACAAACAGACAACCCGTTCTCACTCCCAAGGCATCACATTTTGCAGCTCTGACAGTAGCCCTGAAACGTCAAAAGTCCTGAAAGTCGTACTACAGAGATTCCCTGCATTTATTGTAAGATTCAATCAGTTTCGCTCAATCTTAAAATTAGCCTGCAGTAAGGGAAATCTGAAAGGAAATCTGTCTGGTGTAGCTGCAACACTCAGACCACACAGCTCAAAACCACCATGCATTTGCACACAAACAAACACACACACACACGCACGCATGCACGCACGCACGCACGCCTCCCTATTCTGAGGAGAACTTCACCAAAAAGCTCACAACGCCTCTCGCAGCTCGCAGCTTTGTGAGCTTGGAGATCAGCTATTTCCGGCAAAGAGGTGTGGTGCAGAGGGGGGAAAAGAGCAGACTAAGTACAGAGTGAAAGGTCAAGTTTACCAAGTATTGACGGTTTAAGTGGTCAACTGTCTCAAAAATATATAGGCTATTAATATGAATCCAAAATACACTGATACAACTATATGGAATCTATGAAAAAGTTTAATCCGCCACACAATGTTATGTGTAGTGAGGGGGTCCCTGCTTCATCTCTTTCTCAGCTAGGGAGTCCTTGGCCTGAACATTTTTGAAAACCCCTGTCTTAGACTATATGGAACAGCATTCCCTCTGTATAAGATCTAAGCTCCATTGACTCACTTCGACTTTTAAGGCCAGACACAAAATTCACTTTTATTCACTAGTTTTTGTATCCTCCTGATATGGCAGATTTTTGTCTTGTGCCTCTATGTCCATGTATTGTTTATTTGTGTCTGTGTCCTGTTGTTTATTTCAGTATTTCTTGTATTTGTGATTTTTAGCTACCTGCTGTATGGTCTGTACAGCACTGTGGTCCATGTGGGTTGTTTTTAAATGTGCCTTATAATACATTTGACTTGATTTGACTTGACTACAATTGTAAACACACCCACAATATGGATTAATTAGGAAAGTATTGTATTGTATTAGAAAACAAATTCAACAATTGATAATTCAAATACATGTTTAGCACTATATTCAATAAAGCAATAAACAAATTTGATAGGTGAAAACAAAAATGCTTATAAATAAATAAATAAATAAATAATTACATACATACATACATACATACATACATACATACATACATACAGTACATACATACATACATACATACATACATAAATAAAATAAAATACCACTGATTCATAAAAGAAAGAAACATGTTTATACTTTCTAACCTGTTGTTTAAAGTATATATTAGGTGAACTGTTCCATTTGTCATAAAACCAAACGGTTGTCATGGATCTTTGTTTGTAGTACCCCCAGGAACCCCCCTCTTCTTTGGCTTGTAGAGATTATGGGTTCTGTGTTCTGGACTCCACGTAGGTGATGACATCCTGGACCCATTGCTGAGTTGGGTCAGCACAGATCTTCTGTGAATTCTTCATTGTGAAACTAGAACAGACAGAGATAGAGAGAAGAATTCCATCATTAAGGTGTTTCATTTTGTTTAAACTTTTTTTTTCATCATTCCTCAATCACTGGGTCACGACTCACTACAGTTTTATTTATCATGATGAATGGATTGTAGTATTGATTAGCTGTCACTGTAAGCATCATCTCAACTTTAAAAGTTTATAAATTGGGTAGGCCTATAGCTCAAATCACATCTAATGTATATCATCTGATGTGTGGCCTATACATTCCAGGAATCTCTGTATGTAATGACTGTCTGTCTGTCTGTCTGCTAATAATTAATAATTGTAGTGGAGTCAAAGTACAATATTTGCCTCTGAGTACACACACAGTGAAGTAGAAGTAAAAGTACAGAACATTGGAAATACTCCAGTAAAGTAAAAAAATACCTCAAAATGTTACTTTAGCACAGTACTTGAGTAAATGTAGGCTACTTAGTTACTTTACACCACTGGGTACAATACAATAGTAAGCATAACCCAATACTCACACAACACCATCCTTAGCACACTGAATGTGTGTCCGCTGGTATATCATCACGTTGTCCTTAGGCAGGCGATGGGGGTAATAGTTGAAGCAGCACTCAGCTGGACCAACACCGTGGTCTGGAAGAGAGAGACAGAATGAGAACAAGACACAGAGAGGTAGTGAAATAACAACAAAAACAAATAACAAACTTTGATCATCATGAAAAAATGGATCATAATTAAAACCAGACGATCAAGTAGACTTACTCTGTTGTGCCAGGACATCCAGAGACGAGAACAGCAGCATGCAGACCACTAGAATAACAGGTGTCTTCTCCATCCTCATTGATATTATGATTATTATAATTGCAGTCTGTCAGTCTACACCTTTCAAGTCGTATCTGTTTCTCTCTATCGCACATGGGTCTATATACTGTAGGATGGTAGTGTAGTTGGGTGGAAACATGTGGTGGAGGGTGATGCCACTAGAATCTAGGAAACAAACTGTGGTCAGTGTTTGACGTGGGAACAGAGAGGTGTTAAGGCACTTATCGTAACTGGGGGAATCCTGAATGTTTTTTATAAAAAAAAATCTACTCAGCTATACTACTCATGCTGTAATATTTCCTTGTGATATAGCTATAAATATATCATTTATATATCTTATTTGCATTATTATAATTGTAATTATTTTATATTGTTCTGTATCCCCTCTTCCTAGTCCTATCTCTGATAGCTCCACTGTCTAATTCCAATATATAGGTATTTTAAATACTTATAACGAACGGACGGACGGACGGACGGACGGACGGGCAGACGGGCTTAGACTCCCAAAGATGCAGTCTATGTCATATTGATCACATCAGTGTACTCCATGTATGAGGATTTGCTGTGTTAGCTATATTTCTTGAGATCTGCTGATCCAACCAACTTACGTATGTACTACAGAGATTCCCTGCATTAATTGTAAGATTCAGTATTGCTCATTCTTAAAATTAACTCAGACCACAGCTCAAAAACACACAGACACACACACAAACACACACACACACACACACACACACACACACACACACACACAGGTTAAAAAGGCCCTTAAATTCATGAGCAGCAGTCCTGTGACATCATAGCTGCAGAGTATTGTAGGAGTCATATTTCTAGTGAAAGACGCACACGCCTCATGGACGCTAACTCTGCGTGGCCTTTAGTTGTGTTTGCCACACCATTGGGAATGAATTGGTTCCCTTCCTTACTTCCTTCACAGGTGTTACCAATGATACTAATTAAGGCTCTGTTCCATTTAGTGTGGCATAGTGGTTGTCTTATTTTCAAGGACCCCCATAACTCTTGAGAGTGTACAAATGGGTCCATTTGGTTCCATTTGTACACTCTCAGAGTTACACACCCACCATAAGGGGCCATCTGGGAACCAAAATGGAGTGTTTCTAGTGAGCCATCATGCACGATATCAGCACCCTGACCAGAATGGAACAGAGCCTTCATTAGTATCATTGGTAACACCTGTGAAGGAAGTAAGAAGATTATTATATCATTGACCTAAATGGCATTATAGGATGATTAAAAAAGGCTACGTCTGTATCAAATATGACTTTGGACAGGTGGAAAACTGTAGTTAAACTTGCAGAGGTAAGGCATTACTTTACTATTGCTCACACATACACAACCGCTCTCATTACTATACTGCAATGTGAGCAGTTCTCCACTAAGCCAGTAGATGACGCTGCGTAACAAAACAACATCCTGTGTCCTTTTGAGAACCCTGCACTATGGCACAGAGACAAATCACACGTGCGTGCGTGCGTGCGTGCGTGTCACCACACTCTACTACTCCAAGTAAGGAAGAGGCCCAATTCATTCCCAATATGGCTGCTGTGCATAGAGCCTATTAGCCGTCACTCTAAGTGTCATCTCAACTTTTTATTGAAGAGTTTGGGTAGCTCAAATCACAATCTAATGTTGTATCTGGTTCGTGGCATGCTATTTTCACTATTAATATATAATATATTTAATACATTAATAATGTTTTGAAATTTACTGGAAAATGTCAAAATTGTAATACAGCAATGCATTGATATTAAAAAGAAAATGTACTTTGTAATTGTTACGACCCGGCCTAGGGGAGCCTATGGTCGCAACACAAAATGGACTCCCTCCTTCCCAGTCCCCAAACAGCCAGACAACACATGTTCAAAATCCCAAGCAATATGGATTTATTTACTAATTCAAGATAAAAGTCATGACACGATATATACATATTACCTCAGGGTGGGATCTACAAAACAACTGCAAACACATAAAAGATTCCTCAACACATAAACATTAACACATTACAGAACACTGGTGTTTGGAGGCTGGCTAGGAGAAAGACATCTGAACTTCTGGAAGCAGGAAGCTTTATAGTGACGCCCAAGAAGATAGGAGCCAATCACCACGAGAATCTACATACTAGTTAGCCAATCACACTCAGCCACCATTCACACCAGCTGTTACCCAAATCACTCACACACACACACACACACACACACACACACACACACACACACACACACACACACACACACACACACACACACACACACACACACACACACACACACACACACAGGGAAAAACACAGGAAAATACACAATATGACCCTAGGGTCATAACAGTAATGCATACTTTTGAATTTTGTAATGCATACTTTTGAATAGTAAAATATTTTTAAAAGCATGTAATTTTTAATACTTTTTGAATACAGGATACTTTGACTCAAGTACTGGGGTTGAGTATTTTATCCTCCACTGGTAAAAACATAGTACTCACACAATGGCATCCTTAGCACAGTGATAGTGTGTGCGTTGAAACGTCACCACGTTGTTCATAGGCAGGCGATGGGTGTAATACCTGAAGCAACACTTAGCTGGACCAGTGTTGTCTGGAAGAGAGAGAGACTGAGTGAGAATGAGACACAGAGACACAAAGTGGAATAACAAGGGATAAAAAAATATATCTTTAACCCTTCCAATGTGTTAGGGTCATTTCTTACCCGTCTTTTTGTTTGGGTTGCATAGTGTTCTGTCACTATGAACGTCAGATCTCACCAAAAAAAAAGTATTAAAATACGCTATCTAACGCAAGGCCTATTGGCGCACGTTTTAAGCTGTGGCGGACCCGGGATGGAATTTTTCTAGTACTGTACCATTCATCCTAATGGTACCTTGTTTCCTTTTTTCTTTTGGTTGTTTTTTGTTTTTTGTTTCTTTTTCTCTCTCCATTTTCGACTTTCATTTTTCTTTGTTTTGTAAAAGGGTAGGCGTAATAAGCAATGCTTCAGCCTATACCTTTTTGGTCAGAAATGTGGGTATCTTTTCTTGATAACATTTTTTTATTTTATTTTATTACCTACTGTAATGTTACCACAAATTGACTGACTGAAATAAACTAAACTAAACTAAACTAAACTAAACTAAGATATCATAACATCATAGAAAATGTAAGAAAACCGTGGTCCAAAATTCCCCTTTAACACACCAAGTGTCACTATTTTTAATAATATTAAAACATTTTAAAGTTAAAAAACTAAAACAAGTATATTTTGTATTATTTACTAATGTTATAGTCTATTATAGCTAGATAACATCATTTCCATTGTCTTCATTATAGGAAATGTAATGAGTGAATTTTAACATTTTTATAATTGAAAACGATGTGTATGCAGGTTTCTAACACAATGCAAGGGTTACCAAAAATGGTCTCTGTCATGATTAAAACCAGACGAGCCAATAACCTTACTCTCTATTGCCAGGACATCCAGAGATGAGAACAGCAGCACGCAGACTACTAGAATAACTGGTATCGTCTTCATCCTCATTGTTGTTGTTATTATGATTATTATAATTGAAGTCTGTCAGTGGATCCACCGGTCAAGTAGTTTCACTCTCTCTCTCTCTCTGTCCATGAGTCTATTATGTCTCAGTGTGGTAGTGTAGGTGGGTGGAAACATGTGGGGGTGGGGGAGGGGTGGTGTTACTGTAATTAAGGAAACAAACTGTCATCAGTATTTTGCGGTGAGAACAAAGATGTTGTAATACAAACACACTGTGTGTGCGCATCCTGAATGCATTTGATCGTAATCTACTCAGATATACCACTCATGCTGTAATATATTTGTAATAGGCCTTTAAAAATGTGTTTCCTGTATCCCCTCTCTAATCCAATAGCTCCACAGTCTAATTCCAATATATGTATTCTAAATACTAATAAATGGCCACACACACACACACACACACACACGCACACGCACACACACACACACACACACACACACACACACACACACACACACATATTTACATAATACATATTTAAAAATAAAAGGGCTCAGGAATCATAAGCAACAGCCTTATTTCTGGCCTTTATTTGTGGTTGTGTGCGTCCATGATGATGTAGGTCCTAAGCAGGCCTATAGAATAATTATTCCTTTCTCAGAGTTTGACTAATGAAGCAATAGTGTTTTCATATTTACACAACCAATTTCTCCCACAATCTCTCATACTAAATGTATTAGTGCCTGTATTATGTCTTCTTAGTCCTCGTCTTGCTTAAAGATTACAAATGTTGGGGCCATGGAGAACATCTCTACCTCTAGATTATTCACCACTAGAGGGCCCTCTTTACCAATGTAACAGTGCTGTAGGCAATAGGGATTAGTAATTGACCTCACTCTGTAATGAGGTCAATTTAAGAACATTCAATTTGGGGATGCATCTGTGCCATTTTAAGATTTCTTTGGCTATTTTTTGAAACATTGTGATTTTTTTTTTAAAGGGAATACTTGTAACTCAAATCTTTGCTTCATGGGGGTCCCTGGAACAAAATATTTTGAGATGGGGGTCTGCGGCCAAATACATATAATTTTGAGGGTCCTTGACATGAAACAGTTTGAGAACCACTTATTTGATAGCAACATAAACAAGTTTTTTCAAAAAACTGTTAGGCTTTAGAAGACATTTGTAGAACCCCCCAGAAGCAAAGATTTGAGTTACAAACGTTTGCTTTGAAAATGTATATATAATATATATATATTCAAAGATTTGCCAAAATGTTCACGATTTTTCAGAAATAGCCCAAATAAATCTAAAAATGACACTGATTCTTCCCCGGTCTTAATGGGTTAAGAACATTCACCAGTGCTTTCTCACAGCCTTAATTGCTGCCTATTGTGTTCAAATATTAGTTTTATAGTGCTTTAATTTCTGTTTGCAGAACCACCAGGTTCACAAATTGAGTCCGTTTCCTATTGTGGTAAAGTTGCTTTGCATTGCTTCCACTGATGTCAGTAAAGTGGGTTGAAGGAATACCATGACGTGTCAAATGCATTCTGACCAGTGCACCGGATGTCCATGAATCAACTTATAGAACTAATGTAATAGGGTTGAGGGAACTTGAGTACGCTCCCAAATAAGATACAGTCCAACAACAATGCTCCATTTCAGGTACAATAGATACATGTGATTCAACATGAAAAAGTGTACGTTTTTGTCAAACGGTGTCGAACGTCTATTTATTGCCACCAAACAGAAAGTGTTGGTATGTATGTATGTATGCCTGTATGTATGCATGCATGTATGTGCATGCATGTATGTGCATGTATGCATGCATGCGTATATGTATGCACTGTATGTATGCACTGTATGTATGTATGTATGTATACGAACACTCTTCTAGACAGCTGACTCCATGGCATACAAACTATGGTGAGAATATGAAACCCCCTTGACTGTGGTGACAGGATGTGTCATGTAAGCCTGCAGAGAGAACAAAAAAAAATGTCTTTGCGGCTGTGTGTGTGTGTGTGTGTGTGTGTGTGTGTGTGTGTGTGTGTGTGTGTGTGTGTGTGTGCGTGCATGCGCGCCTGTAGATGTAAACAGTATGGCGGCTGTTCGTGGCTATAGTGTTGAACGGGGCAGAGACATGGTACAGCAGGAAAAGGCCTTTTTACATTTTTTTTATTTAGAGTAGCAAATTGTTCTTAACCCTTTTCTCCCCAAGGAGCCCCCACCAGGAGGACGTAGAGCCTTCGTCCTACTCCTCCCACCTAACACTCCCCCCACTGACAGGTGCCCCCCCCAGCCCGTAGGAGTACATGCAATGACCAATATAACCCTCCCCGCCTGGCTTCCCTCCCCCGAACACGGGCCAATTGTGTTCGTGTAAACGCTCGACAAATACGGATGCACCACGGTGGATTCAAACCCACACCCTCCGTGGTGGTGGGCAGTGACTTTACCACAGCACCACCCGAGCAACCCCTTACGTACATACATACTCTAAATACATGCTTGCAGTGGTGGAAGAAGTACTCAGACTTTTTACTTAAGTTAAAGTACGCAGGCACATATTTTGTGAAGTTAAAGCACAAACACACGCACGTGTGCACTCACACACACACACACACACACACACACACACATACAGACTAATACTCTTCTATAGGGCTCTGCCCTTAGGTGCCACACGGTAAAATGTAAGAAAAAGCCTCTGGTGAGGATATGAAAGCCCCTCGACTGTGGCCAGAGGAAGCATCATAGGCCTACTATGGGAACATGAAAAAAGCAGGTTTGTGTGAGTCATAGTGGAAGAAAGAAACCATGAACAAGCACATCATCATGCTACTCATATATGTCCTGCAATACACGAAATACAAATAAGATACAAATGGAAATTAATACAAATAAAAAGATTATTATCAGTCTAGCTCATGTGTTGTGTAATAAAGCCTACTGTAGGGTGGGGGATACAAATCTTCTCTCATGGGGGTCCCTGGCATATCTCTTGAAATGGGGGTCCGCGGGCTAATAAGTCTCATTTTGGGGGTGCTTGACATGAAAAAGTTTGAGAACCACTGTACTAACTAATCGAAGGTGTGACGAATTTGCCAAATCAAGCGTAGGGTGGGGTTACCATGGCAATCAATTGGCTAATTTGGGCCACGACCAGTCTTTTCTGGTGGTTCTGGACAAGCGCCTATCTGACTGATATGACTCGACACAAAGAAAAAGGCCCAAAAATCACAAGCAGCAGCCCTATAGAGTACAGCAGTCCTGACGTCACTAGTTCATCCCCTGGGTCGTAAAGTCATTTCTCTATGGAGAATAACATTGTGTCATTATAGAATCGTCTCATATAAGAATTGTGTTCCAAAAATAAACAAACTGTCTCTGTGAAATTGTCAGGGAGGTGGCTCTGTATCGTTTATGATAGTCAGTCACTCATATTTGATACAGGCGGTTTCTGGCGAAAATTTTACTAATTCGGTGGAAGTAACATAAGCGTTTTCTCACCGTCAGTTGATGCTTCATGTAGTGACGATTTCAAACAAACATTTCGCCACTCGGCTGGGTACAGGAATATCTGTTTTTGACACGTTTCAAATCAATAGAATGTCCAAACCAAAAACTGCTGTTGGGTGAGGTTCCCATTTATTCACTATAACAGGGAATTACAGCAAGGTTTTGTTAATGCATTAAAGAACGGTAAAAACCGTGTGATCTCCTGTGTACCCAAACCATGCCATCATTAACTGGCTTGTTGCACCTGTGCCCATGAACCTGACGGTTGCTGTGGCAACCCCCCCTCAAAGGTGAACCCGCCCACACCAGGCTTAAAGGCACAGAGGCAGAATGGCTCCTTCACTTCATATCCATATAGTAGGGGCTGCTAAGTGAAAAATCGTTACGCGGCGGATAAAAGCATGAAATTTGATACAGATGTCCCTTGGGTCATCCTAAAACATCCTAGAAGGGGTGCCCAAAAAAATCTTAAACAGGAAGTGAGTTATGGACAAAATCCAAAATGGCCACCTAAACTGTTGACCGTTGACTCAAAAGACACCAAAAGAATCTCCAAAAAGCATAACATTTGGCACACATGTCCCTTAGGTCATCATAAGACATCCTACAAGGGGTGCCCAAAAAAATCTGAAACAGGAAGTGAGTTATTGACACAATTGAAAATGGCCGCCTAGTGTTGTCGATTGACTCAAAAGACAACTAAAGAATCTCCAAAAAGCATAAAATGTGGCACACATGTCCATTGGGTCATCCTAAGACATCCTAGAAGGGGTGCCCAAAAAAGTCTTCAACAGGAAGTGAGTTATTGACAAAATTGAAAATGGCCGCCTACAGTGTTGGCGATTGGCTCAAAAAGCCTATAGAATCTCCAAAAAGCATACAATTTGGCATATATGTCCCTTGGGTCATTCTAACACATCCTAGAAGGGGTGCTCAAAATAATCTGAAACAGGAAGTGAGTTATTGACTAAATTGAAAATGGCCGTCTACAGTGTGAAAGATGATGCAAGATACCTAAAGAATCTCATAAAAGCATGAAATGAGGTACAAATGTCCCTTGGGTGATCTGAACGCATCCTACAAGGGGTGCCCAAAGAGGTTTTAAACAGGAAGTGACCGCCTAAAGCAGTTGACACAAAAGAAAACATAAAGGGACGTCTTAAAAGTGTACCATTTGGTACGTACATTGAGTGCTTCTTAATATATCCAAGAAGGGGTTATTTATTTGTTTGTTTGCTTGTTTATTAAACTTTTTAGGAAGGGACCATGTTGAAGAAATTCTAAATGGCTGTTTAAACAGTTGACCACGGCAGTCTGCATATTATGCAGACTCAATATGACAGGTTATGCAGTGCATAACCTGCCGTATTTTGTAGTCTACCTTCTGTTTTCATTTCTACATAATCTTATTTATTTTACTTTCTGCATTATTTTTTTATTTTACTCTTTGAATCTTCTTTAATTATCTAACTCTCTGCATATTCTTATTTATTTTACTCTGCATCTTATCTTACTCTGCATATTCTTATTTTACTCTCTGCATATTGTTTATTTTGCACTCTACTCTTGCTGGTTTTACACTCTATCTTCTCATGTATTTTCTTCTTGATCATTACTGTTTTTTTGTGATTAGTGTTTAGTAACTACATGTATTCATGTGTGCCATTTTGCAATTACCAGCACATTGGCATAATGCTCTGCAAGGTAACCCAGCATCCCGGCATCTACACTTTCTCGAACAGAAGGGCTCAGCTTTGCAGCCACACTTGAGTTCTCTACAAACGTTGGCAGCCTCTGGCAAGAGTGTCCATAAAGGTGTCCACAAATCAGCGACTTTAATCCATCCATATTTGTCAGGAGATGGTAGAGATTGCATAGCTTTCAGGCTTCTGGACCAAATGCCAGATTGGCAAACTGCTCGATTTGAATGTTGTAGCAGTGCAGCCCGTGGGGGAGGAGTGTTTTCCATTGAGAGACTATTAAAACTTTTTTTTGGCACCCTTTAAGATGCATTCAGAACACCCAAGGGACATTTGTACCAAATGTCATGCTTTTATGAGATTATTTTTTATGAGTGTCTTTTGCATCATCTGTCAACACTGTACACGGCCATTTTCAATTTAGTCAATAACTCACTTCCTGTTTCAGATCATTTCAGGCACCCCTTCTAGGATGTCTTAGGATGACCCAAGGGACATGTATGCCAAATTGTATGCTTTTATGAGATTCTGTAGTTGTCTGTTGAGTCAATCGACAACACTGTAGGAGGTCATTTTCAATTTTGTCAATAACTCACTTCCTGTTTAAGATTTTTTTGGGCACCCCTTCTGGGATGTCTTAGGATGACCCAAGGGACATGTATGCCAAATTGTATGCTTTTATGAGATTCTTTAGTTGTCTTTTGAGTCAATCGATAACACTGTAGGCGGTCATTTTAAAATTTGTCAATAACTCACTTCCTGTTTAAGATTTTTTTGGGCACCCCTTCTAGGATATCTTAGGATGACCAAAGGGACATGTGTGCCAAATTGTATGCTTTTATGAGATTCTTTAGTTATCTTTTGAGTCAATCGACAACACTAGGCGGCCATTTTCAATTGTGTCAATAACTCACTTCCTGTTTCAGATTCCTTTGGGCACACCTTCTAGGATGTCTTAGGATGACCCAAGGGACATATGTGCCAAATTTTATGCTTTTTGGAGATTCTTTTGGTGTCTTTTGAGTCAACGGTCAACAGTTTAGGTGGCCATTTTGAATTTTGTCCATAACTCACTTCCTGTTTAAGATTTTTTTGGGCACCCCTTCTAGGATGTTTTAGGATGACCCAAGGGACATCTGTATCAAATTTGGTGCTTTTATCCGCCGCGTAACGATTTGGCCATTTTATGTGGTTAGCAGCCCCTACTAATAAGAGTCAAACGGCCGGGGTCATTTGTTTATTTTTGGAACACAGTTCTTATTTGACGCGATATTAAACACGTCTATGGGAATTCAGAACGGGGGGAAAAAAACGCGTAGGATGTGTAAAATAAATTACGTCAGACTTCGGTGCTCTATTACAGTGGTTTTCAACCAGTGGTCCGGGGACCACCAGTGGTCCTTGAGGGAGTACCAGGGGGTCCCCAGCGAAATGAGTTAGCTTTGGCTATTCAAAAATAGCAGATATACAAGCTCGTAGCGCGGAGTGCCGCGCTACGAGCTTGTAGATCTGCTATTTTTAAAAATCCTTGAAAAAGTGTGCATATCTTTGAATATTTATATCTTTTAAAGCGATTAACTGATATCTTTGCTTCTGGGGGTCCCTGGCACAAAACATTTTCAAATGGGGGTCAAATGTATATCAATTTAGGGGTCCTTGGCATGAAAAAGGTTTAAAACCACTGCTCTATTACATCATAGCTGGAGAGTATTGTGTGAGTCTCATGGACTCACAGGTGCACACTAATTGTATTCTGCTGCTGTCTAATTCTGGGCGGCCTTTAGTTGTGTACGACAGAGGCTTAAACTAATCATCAGACAGAAGTGGGGTTTTCTCAGAATGAAGAAAAAAACATTATGGTCCTATAAAAAGGTCCAAAAAACTAAAACATAAATGGTCACAAAGATATGGAGAAAGCAGGGAGAGGGAGAGCAGGGAAAAAACTATCTAAAAAACATAAAGTGCATTAATTACATCTTGTGAACAGGTATATACTGCATAAGGTTTTTTGTTCGGCTTCCCTTCACACAATGTAGGTATTAATAATAGTAAAGATAAAGAACAATAAATAGAGAGGAAAAAACAAGAGCAAAAAGAGAAAAAGAAAAAAAGAAGAGTCTTCTAGTATACCTAGAATTAAGGAAACTGTGGTCAGTGTTTGTTCTGAGAACAGAAAGCTGAGAGGTGTCATATTAATACACATTGTCTGCATCCTGAGTGCACTGAGATGCTGCATAGACGTGCACTTTATACACTTTAACTTATCATAACACTGTGTGTGTGTCCTCAATGCACTGCATGATGCATGGACGCGCACTTTATAAAACAATACTATGCTGCTTTTACATGCTGTGATGTTTCCATGTAATCGTCCTGTTACTGAGAGCCACACTCTAATTCCAATGAATGTATTCTAAACACACACAAATGGCAATAAAGCACGCACGCACGCACGCACGCACGCACGCACGCACGCACGCACGCACCAACGCACGCACGCACGCAACAGACAAACACTCTTCTATAGGGCTCGGCCCTTAGGTGCCACACCGTAATAAAAAATAAAAAAACATTTAAAAAGAATATAAAAACCCTGCAGAGGAAGCATCATGTAGGCCTATGAGAACATGAAAGAAGCAGGTTTGTGTGAGTCATAATTTATAAATATAATTTATATCTGCACTTAAGTACAGTAATTGAGTAAATGTACTTAGTTACTTTACACGACTGGCTCTAACCTCTGACTCTTTTTAGTCCAGACTTTAGAACTCTCTTTCATTCACTAGTGTTTGTATGTTCCTGATATGGCTGATGAATGGCTTGTGCCTCTATGTCCATATATTGTTTATTTGTTTCTATGAGCTGGGTGTCTTGTTGTTTATTTCACCGTTTCTTGTATTTGTGATTTTAGCCACCTGCTGTGATCTGTACAGCACATTGGTCCATGTGGGTTTTTAAATGAGCTTTATAAATACACTTTACTTGATTTGATTTGACTTAGACTACTATGTAAACACCAGTAAGACTCCCTAATCGGGAGATAAGCGACCGTAGGTCACATGTATACAGAAGAGGGCTGCAGTCGTATGGCAGACCAAAAGCAAAGGTGTGCAGGCAAGAGCTGTTGGTGTGTGTGTGTGTGGTGTGGGAGAGAGAGTGTGTTTATAGGGGAAAGGAGGGATTGTTTGTGGGGGGCAAGCCCCCGAGTTACGGCATTTTATGTGAGCTGCAGTGGCAGGGGGTCCTCCACTGGGGGCGCCACCACTTTTGCATCCGTTCTGGAGCACCAGGAGTGGGTGGTCCCCGGGAATGCCCCGTGAGCAGCCCCGCTGGGGTGGTCATTTGGTAATTTGTCCACATGTGCTCATTTTTTACACTTGGGGGTCCCCGAGGCAGCTGGGGGTCCCTGGAGCTCCGGGGGTCCTTGGAGGGTGTAGTTTGGCAGGTAAGGAGTGTGTGTGCAAAATCTGGCATGGATCGGGGCAACGGGTGCGGAGATATGAGCAGGGCAAAAGTGTGACGGACGTGTGTGACGGAGTGACGGAGTGACGGACGGACAGGACGGACACCTGGAGCAGGTTTCTATAGTAAGTGCGACCTACGGTCGCAACAAACATATGGATACATATGCTTATTTTATTGTTTTAGAAAACAAATTCAGCAATTGATTATCAAAATACATGTTTAGCACTGAATTCAGTGAAGCAATAAACACATTTTCACTGATAATGAAAACAAAAATGCAAAAGAAAATGCAATACCACATACAAACAAAAGGAAGACATTTTTTTTTCTTTCTGGTCTGTTTCTTAAAGTACATTATTGTCAGGAGAGAGAAGAAAACAAACAAAACTCGAGATCTGTGGAAGATTAACCACTATAGTTAACTGGGCGACCTGTTACATTTGTCATAAAGCTTGGTGTTCATCTCAAAGCATTGCGACAAAACCTGCTGGTTGTCTGAAACTTTGTTTACCAGGTGCCCTGTGTACCCCAGAACCCTCTTCTTTGGCTTGTTATCTCTGCCAAGCCGAAGGCTGGGTGACAGAGATTATGGCTGAGGTGTTGTGGTGGACTCCACATAGGTGATGACATCCTGGACCCATTGCTGAGTTGGGTCAGTACAGAATTCGCGACCACTCTTCATTGTGAAACTAGAACAGACAGAGATGGAGAGAAGAATTGTCATTATTAAAATGTTTCACTTCACATTCTATTTCGTCATTCCTTACTGGGTCACAAGACAATGCAGTTTCATTTATCATGATGGATACAGAAGTTTATTTTAGTAATATTAGCTGTGACTCTGAGAGTGTCATGTCAACTTTAGCAGTTAATAAAATGTTTTTTTAACATTGTTCAAAAGTGTGATTTGTTTCCCATGCGCACGGGCACATTTACTATGTTTCTTTGCTACTGTGTTTTTGTTGTATGATGTTTTTTTGCTGTATATGACCTGTTGTGAAGTGCACAGAGACCCCTTGGGGTGATGTTGCACTATAACTATAAATACAAATAAACTGAAACCGAAACTGTAGCTCAAATCACGATCAAATTGATATCATTTGGTTTATACTCGTGGCATCTCTCTATATACAGTACATTCCAGGAATCTCTGTACAGTGTATTGTCTGTATTACATGAGTGTCTTTCTATCTGTCTGTCTGTAAACACGATTGTCTGTCTGTCTGTCTGTCTGTCTGTCTGTCTGTCTGTCTGTCTGTCTGTGACACAGATTGTGTCATCACATTAAATCAAATTACTCCAATATAAATGCTTAATGAGAATGTATATAACTCCTGTCAAACTCCATTATATGTCCGCTAGTATTCCAGATGTCTGTACTAAATGTTTAATTGAGAAAGGTACTTTATTTCATTGTATGTGGGAGTGTCCCAAGATGCAAATATTTTGGAATGAAGTCATAAAGTGTCTGTCAGAAATCTTTAAAACTCCTTTAAGTGCTAAACTCTCTGTACTTGGAATATATCCAAATAACTTTGTACAAACAACAATTAAACCAGACTTAAAATCTTGGACTTTAGACTTCTTCAAGCCAGGAGAGTTGTTGCGCAATGCTGGAAAAACACGGATGCCCCAACATTAAGGATGTGGCACAGGGAACTGTATCGGTCTGGAAAGACTAACATATAGTTATGGGTAAGCAGAACGATTTTGTCCAGCTTTGGGAAACATACATGAATGCTATGGAGATCATTACTTAAGAGAAAAGGAAACTGAAAACCTATATTTCATATGGTAACGAAAGCGTAAACAATGTGATTTATTTATTTAATGTATTTATCATTATTATTATTTGTATTTATTTTTTTGCAAGTGCAAGGGTATATGTGTATGAATGTGTGTGATATATTGCATAAAAAAAAAAGTAAATACAAATATATATATATATATATATATATCTATATATACAATTTGAATCCTGCGCCATGTCGGTTGTCAGTATGTATGTATGTAGCCAGTGTGACGTCATATGACATCACGGTCGTGACATCACGATGAGACACGCCAGTGTGACGTAATCTCACGACAGCATGACATCACATCCTACCTATAAATAGGTAGGATGCACCAGTTCGACGGCTTCCATCCTCAACACAACCCACGCCGACGACCCTTTACACAAATAAACTGCTAACTTCATCTCCTGCGATTTCAACTATCTTTTCACATTGTACACCACTGCACACTCCCCACAGGTCTGCCATACCAGGTCTGAGTAATCACAAAGTGGGTTTTGGTCATTGGAGAGGTGATGCACGTCACCTCTTCCTGAAGTGGGTACTTTCAAAGCCTGCCATGGATTTAGGAGAGCACAAAACTCTCTCTCACACTGTGAGGTGCCTGTAAGGTGGCACTGCAAAGTGAACGATGCGTCACGCTAGACGTTCGGGCCGCGTAGCGGCCCGAACTTCTAGTATATATATATATATATATATATATATATATATATATATATATATATATATATATATATATTATTTTTTAAGTTATATTCTTTGAACATTTCTGCATGGAAAATCTTTCATTTTGGGGGACAATTGTCTACATTTTTATAAAGCAATGCATTGATATTAAAAAGAACATGTACTTTGTAATGTGTACTTTTGAATGTCGTCCTTAAATAGCATGTACTTTTGAATAATTATATATTATACTGTATGTACTAGGTAAAACCTAATACTCACATAACGCCATACTCAGGACAGCGAATGCTGGTGCGCTTGAATTTCACCACGTTGTTCTTAGGCAGGCGATGGGGGTAAAAGGAAAAGCAACAGTCACCTGGAGCAGCGGCGTTGTCTGGAAGAGAGAGACAGAGTGAGAATGAGACACAGAGACACAAAGTGGAATAGCAAGAAAAACAAAACAATACGTAAATAACAAAGACAACTTTTATCATCATTTAAAACAATGGTCTCCATCATGATTAAAACCAGTAGAGACAATTTACTTACTCTGTTGTGCCAGGACATCCAGAGTAGAGAACAGCAGCACGCATACCACTAGAATAACTGGTATCTTCTTCATCCCCATTGTCATCTTTAATATGATTGTAGTCTGTCAGTCTATACCTGTCAAGTTGTAACGATCTCTCTCTCTGTCTCATGGGTCTATATGTCTTAAGGTGGTGGTAGTGTAGGTGGGTGGATACATGTGGGGGTGGGGGGTGTCTAGACTTAAGGAAACAAACTGTGTTCACTGTTTGCACAACACATGCATGCACGCACGCACGCACGCACGCACGCACGCACGCACGCACGCACGCACGCACGCACGCACGCACGCACGCACGCACGCACGCACGCACGCACACACACACACACACACACACACACACACACACACACACACACACACACACACACACACACACTTACAAGTAAAAGTAAAAGTAGAGTGTGTGCGCACGCGCACACTCATGCACACTCATGCACACACGCATGCACACGCACGCACGCACGCACACACACGCGTGGACGAACACTCTTCTATGCGGCTCGGCCCTTAGGTGCCACGCCATACATGAAAACCCCTCTTGCCTGTGGTTAGAGGAAGCATCATGTAGGCCTTTGTGAACATGAAAAAAACATGTTTGCAGGTTTGTGTGAGTCATAATGGAAGAAAGAAACCATTGACACACACATCGATCATCATGCTACTCGTAGTAATTCCTGCAATATATGAAATTCAAATAAGAGCTCATGTTGTGCAATATCGCCTATTGTAGCGTGCGTGGGGATACCACAATAATTATCGTGACTACTAATTGAAGCCGAGGCCGAATTGGGCCAAATCGCATGGATGAGCCCTGACAGCACATGGTTGGTGCTGCTACAGACTCCAAATTTCGCACACAGATAGCTCAGACCTTTGCCTACGATCTTAGCTAGGCCTCGACCCGACCCGATATGCGGTTTTCCGGAACCAACGCGAAAGGTTCGGAATCTCCATATGCGGAGTCCTGACTACTAATTGAAGCCAATGGACGCCGAATCCAAATTGGCCCGAATCGCATGGATGAGCCCTGAAAGCACATGGTTGGTGCTACAGACTCCAAATTTCGCACACAGATAGCTCAGACCTTTGCCTACGATCTTAGCTAGGCCTCGACCCGACCCGATACACAGTTTTTCGGATCCGGCACGAAAGGTCCTTTGGTGTATTTTTTTGTCTCTGTACATTTGCACATACTGTACGTGAATTTTGTCCTCTGCATTTGCATCCTACCTATTAGGTGCTATTAATACTGTATTGTTTAGGGGTTAAAGTGTCTTAAAGAGATTGTTCACCCCCAAAATGACTTTTTTCACCCCATGGAGACTTGAATTCATGGATATTGTTTTTTGTCGCATTCCTAAGCCAATTATTTGATGACCAGTGGATCGGTAGGCAGCGGTTCCGGTAGGAGACACAAAGGAGACTCTTTGTGTCGTCTACCGGAACCGCTGCCGGTCATCAAATTATTGGCTTAGGAATGAGACAAAAACAAAAATATCTAGGAATTTAAGTCTCCGTGGGGTGACTAATCGATAGGAAAAAAAAGTCATTTTGGGGGTGAACTATCCCTTTAATGCCAGGAGCGAACCAGGTCCTTCTGATTCCGAGACAGCCTCTCTACCCATTACGCTATCCTACTGTACCAAAGTAAATTCTAAGTCTCCAACTACCCAACCCATTGCTTTGTAATTTTTATGATGTAGTAAATCCAATTAAAGTAATTAAAGTTGATTATTTATACAGTGGAGTTATGTTTTCTCTGAACAGGGAGTACAAGAGGGGTACTCTTCATGTTTACTTCAGTTTTGTCTTTGTTTAATTGAAGAACATTTGGGCACATCCAATTGTTGATTTGTTCCATGCATTTACTCAGTGTTTGTATTGGACCAGAGTCCTCTGGTGATATGGTTATGTAGATTTGTGTATCGTCTGCATATGGTAGCTTATTGTTTTCCATAATATAAGCTAGTAGGAGCATGTAGATATTGAACTGTAGGGTCCCTACCTTGCAGAACTCCGCATGTGATTTGTGTCCGCACAGATGTGTAATTAGCCATAGATATAAAATAATCTCTGTTGTCTAAATATGATTCAAACCAGTTTAGTACTGATACTGTACCAGAAAGTCCCACCCAGTTGTTCAATCTGTCACGTAATATATTGTGGTCGACTGTGTCAAAAGCAGCACGAGATCTAGTCGTACCAAGACTGAAATTTGACCACTGTCTGTATTTACGTGGATGTCATTGAAAACCTCCTCAAGGACCCCTGGGGTTCCCTGGACCCCACAAGGAGAAGCAATGGTCTAACGTGTCAGGCAGTGAGGAGGTGATATGGGACTAGACACTCGATGCACCTCATGATGAGTGTTGTGCAACAGGGCAGCAGTCATTCAGGCGACAGAGAGGAAATAAGCGGAATGGTGAGAAGTATACAGAATTCACACCTTTATACTCAATTACACAGAAAGTGGCCACACATGCGCCATTCACACGTGCGCACAAGCAAACAAAAGCTCAAGGAAAGAGTCAGGGTTGCTAACCACGGTTGCGAAGATCATAGGAAGAAGAGAGTTGTAGGCATGGTACGGCCTGAACACAAGGTACCCCTTCAGTGAGGGGGTCCGGTGGCTCTGTTACGCATTGGGGGCATTTTCCAATTCCTGGCATGGTTTGGATCCACATGTCCCTTTAGGACAAAGTTATCCTGAGTGATCATCTTTATCGATCCTACGATGAGAAATGTTTTGCAAAAAGCGTCCTCCTGGTGGCGCTATAACAGGCCCATGTGAAACATTTGGGGCAGAGATCCTGCTCTGGCGTCGAGGGAGCGTGCGTGCGCAGTTTGGCTGCGGTCCAGCCAACGGTGCCAGAGATTAGTAGCCTGGTTCCAGACCATAGACATAGCCGCGGGAAGAACCTTTTAGGTTAGGGGTGTGCACGGGCG
Organism: Gymnoscopelus microlampas; assembly: GCF_963454915.1. Taxonomy (NCBI): domain Eukaryota; kingdom Metazoa; phylum Chordata; class Actinopteri; order Myctophiformes; family Myctophidae; genus Gymnoscopelus; species Gymnoscopelus microlampas. The sequence continues at coordinate 6,943,896 of NC_139953.1, forward strand.
CGGACCCCTTGCACGGGCACGGACCCCTCGATTTTTTTTCGCGGTTCTGGGCGGATTGGGTTAGTTTTTTTCCCAGTTTTTGGTTTCTTTATTTCGGTTTTAGGGTTAGGATTAGGGTTAGGTTAGAGTTATTTTATTTCATTCTTATTTTTGCCTGATTTTACCGATTTGTTATACAAAAAAAACAATTTCTTTTTTTGGATGGGGGGGCGGTAGGGGGTGCAGTACCTGGGGGGGGGGAGGGGGGGCGGCCGCACCCCCAGCACCCCTACTTCCCGCGGTACTGACCATAGACCCCGCCCACTCTCTGAGTGGACTGCCTCTCTTGGTCTGGTGTTGTAATGTGAACCTCGGATTTATTCGGTACAAAAGGTACCGTCCAATGAGAGTCGGAGGTGGGGGTGGGGATCCCTTGTGATTGGTTTAGGGAAATTCGAAACCAATTGTAATTGGTTTAGGGAAATTCTAATCCCCTTGTAATCGCCTGCACTCTAGCCAATGTCAGACTGAAGCTCCACGCAGCTTCAGTCTGACAATCAGGCTAAGAGATTAGCTGTCCACACACGGACAGGGCGACAGACACACACACGGACACACAGACACGCGGACGGACAGACAGGGTGCAAAACATAGTCTCGGCCATGCCTTTCGGCCTGGCGGAGACAATAAATAGACAGAGAGAAAAAACAAGCACAAAAAAAGAAAAAGAAGAGTCTACTAGTACCTAGAATTAAGGAAACAAAATGTGGTCAGGGTTTGTTCTGAGGACAGAAAGCTGAGAGGTGTTATATTAACACACATTGTCTGCATCCTGAATGCACTATGCTGCATAGAAGTGCACTTTATACACTTTAACTTATCATAACACTGTGTGTGTGTCCTCAATGCACTGCATGATGCATGGACGAGCACTTTATCAAATTTCTACTTATACTACACATGCTGCTTGTACATGCTGTGATGTTTCAATGTAATCGTCCTGTTACTGAGAGCCACACTCTAATTCCAGTGAATGTATTCTAAACATATACAAATGGCAATAAAGCACACACACACACACACACACACACACACACACACACACACACACACACACACACACACACACACACACACACACACACACACACACACACACACACACACACACACACACACACACACACACACACACACACACACACACACACCTGTGACTGTGCCTTTGCTGTCACAGCCTCTAGACGATACATGGGCAACTGGCGGCCCCCACCTTCACTTAAGGTTAATATGGGAATACTGATATATTATTGATTTCAGCTGTTACAATTCCAAACATGCAAACATGACCCACTTTAATTACTAGTTAGTTTAGTTAGTCTATATTAGTAGCTTAATGACTAGTATTAAAATGATATTTTCTTTTTTATGTCCAATGTATTTGTATTAGAAGTTCATAAAGTTAACATAAGTAAATAAAAACTAAATGCATTTGAATGCATTCCAATTCCAAAATAGCGAGAAAATAAATTGCCGATCTACAAGCTCAAAACACGTCGCAGTGCGACGCGTTTTGAGCTTTTAGATCTGCTATTTTTGCTATTTTTGTATTGGAATCCTGATTTTTTTTTTTCTAATATTTTTTTTTCTCGATGTGTGACATTGAGAAAAAAATAGAATACGGAGATAAGAGGTGTCTGACAGTATATGCAATATGGCCCTCTGGAGTGAGTGTGGAAATATAGTAGCCCTCTCCATCATCAAAGACTAGACTATATGGAACAGCATTCCCTCTGTATCACATCTAACCTCCATTGACTCTTTCTAAGTTCAGACTCAAAACAAAATTGTATTCACTAGTGTTTTAACCTCCTGATGTGGCTGATATTTGTCTGATTTTAGCTACAGTACCTGCTGTGGTCTGTACAGCACCTTGGTCATTGTTGGTTGTTTTTAAATGTACTTTATAAATGCATTTGACTTGACTTTTACTTACTAAACACAAACAAAAAATATGGATTGATTAGGAAGTAAACGTGCTTATTTTATTGTTTTAGAAAACAAATTCAGCAATTGAATATTAAATACATGTTTAGCACTACATTCAGTGAAGCAATAAACACAAATGCAAAGGAAAATACAAAATAACTTAAGAAAAAGGTTTATACTTTCTAATCTGTTGTTGTACATTATTGTCAGGATAGACTAGAGATAGGAAAACAAACAAAACTAGAGATTTGTGGGAGATGAACCACTAGTTATCTGGGTGACCTATTCCATTTGTCAAAAGCAAAGCTTGGTGTTCATCTCAAAGCATTGTCACTAAACCAACTGACAGTGGTGAAAAGTAACTAAGTGCATTTACTCAAGTACTGTACTTAAGTACATATTTGAGGTATTTCTACTTTACTGGAGTATTTTACATTTTCTGTACTTTTACTTCTACTCCACTACATCTCAGAGGAAAATATTGTACTTTTACTCCACTACAATTATTTGAAAACTTTAGTAACTTTGTAGATTTTGATTATTATTACAAAACATACATTAACCACTTCAGCCCTACAGTATGTACTGTAGGGATGTATGTATCTACAAGCTCACAATGCATCGCATCGCGACGCATTGTGAGCTTGTAGATCGTCTATTTTCAAAAGATTTGAAAACCTGAAATGGGACATTCTGCATAATGAGTACTTTTACTTTTGGTACTTTAAGTACATTTTGATGCCAATACTTTTGAACTTTTACTCAAGTCCATTTTGAATACCGGACTTTAACTTGTAACGGAGTATTTCTATATTGCAGTATCGAAACTTTTACTTAAGTAAAAACATTGAGTACTTTTTCCACCACTGCCAAATGGTTGTCTGGAACTCTGTTGTACCAGGTGCCCCTGTATCCCCTCAGATCCCTGGGAGGCAGAGATTATGGATTCTGTGGTCTGTTCTCCACATCGGAGATGATCTTCTGGACCCAGTCCTGAGTTGGGTCAGTACAGAATTTGCCACCCTTCTTCATTGTGAACCTAGAACAGACAGAGATAGAGAGAATATTTCCATCCTTAACCCATTCAATCCGGCAACGCATTTCTTCACACTTAGATGTCTTTGGCTATTAAAAAATAGCAGATATACAAGCTCGCCGCGCTATGAGCTTGTAGATCTGCTATTTTCTTTTTTTTATCTTGAAAATATGTGCAAATCTTGAATATATATGTTTTTCAAAGTGAACATTTTTAACTCAAATATTTGCTTCTGGGGGATTCTACAAATGTCTTCTAAATCCTAGTCTCGCGTAGCCAGACCCAACAGAAAATGAAAAACAGCGACCTCTGCTGTTTGTTATATTGTCTGGCAGAATCTGTTCTTGAGAGATTATCTAAATCCTAACAGTTTTTCATTTATTTTTTATGTTGTTATAATATCAGTGGTTCTCAAACTTTTTCATGTCAAGGACCCCCAAAATGATACGTATTTGGCCGCGGACCCCCATCTCAAAATATCTTGTTCCAGGGACCCCCCAGACGCAAAGATTTGAGTTACAAATGTTTGCTTTAAAATATATATATATTGAAAGATTTGCACAAATTTTAAAAAATTGGAGATCTACAAGCTTGTAGCGCAGCACAGAGTGCCGCGCTACGAGCTTGTAGATCTGCTATTTTTGAATAGCCAAAGAAATCTAAAATGACACAGATCCATTCCCGGTCTTAAAGGGTTAAGGCGTGTCATTTTACATTTCGTTACATCATTCCACACTGGGTCACAAGACACTGCAGTTTTATTTATCATGATGGATAGATGATTTTCGTATTATTAGCAGTCACTCTGAGTTTATAAAATGGGCAGCTCAAATCACAGACTAATTTATATAATCTGGTTTATACTCTATTTTAAAGCATGTAGCCTACTTTTGAATACTATATATTATTTGACAAGGAGTATCTATACTTTGACAAAGTACAGGGGTCTAGTCCATCAATGATAAAACCTAATATTCCCACAACTCCATCCTTAGTACACAGTGTACACTTCAGGTGTGTGTGCAATAGTAAGTATGACATAATACTCACACAATGCCAGTCTTAGCACAGTGAATGTTGGTGCGTTGGAATTTCACCACGTTGTTCTTAGGCAGGCGATTGGTGTAAAAGTGGAAGCAGCACTGACCTGGAACAGCGCCGTTGTCTGGAAGAGAAAGACAGAGTGAGAATGAGACACAGAGACACAAAGTGGAATAGCAAGAAAAACAAACAAATAAGTAAATAACAAGACAACTTTGATCGTCATTTAAAACAATGGTCTCCATCATGATTAAAACCAGTGGAGCCAATTTACTTACTCTGTTGTGCCAGGACATCCAGAGTTGAGAACAGCAGCACGCAGACCACAAGAACAACTGGTATCTTCTTCATCCCCATTGTCATCTTTAAGATGATTGTAGTCTGTCAGTCTATACCTGTCAAGTTGTAACGATCTCTCTCTCTGTCTCATGGGTCTATATGTCTTAAGGTGGTGGCAGTGTAGGTGGGTGGATACATGTGGGGGTGGGGGTGTTGTTACTAGAATTAAGGAAACAAAATGTGGTCACATGCATGTGTTTGCACAACACATGCATGCACGCACACACACACACACACACACACCCACACCCACAACCACACACCCACCCACCCACCCACCCACCCACCCACACACACACACACACACACACACACACACACACACACACACACACACACACACACACACACACACACACACACACACACACACACACACGTTAGAGGAAGCATCATATAGGCCTTTGAGAACATGAAAAAACCCTGTTTGCAGGTGTGTGTGAGTCATAATGGAAGAAAGAAACCATTGACACACACATCGATCATCATGCTACTCGTAGTAATTCCTGCAATATATGAAATTCAAATAAGAGCTCATGTTGTGCAATATCGCCTATTGTAGTGTGCGTGGGGATACCACAATAATTATTATATTCATTTGGTACTTTGGTGTATTTTTTGTCTCTGTACATTTGCACATACGTGAATTTTGTCCTCTGCATTCACCCATCCTAACTATTAGGTGCTATTAATACTGCATGGTAGCTTATTGTTTTCCATAATCTGAGCTAGTGAGAGCATGTAGATATTGAACTGTAGGGGCCCTAGAATGGATCCTTACGGAACTCTGCATGTGATTTTTGTCCGCACAGATGTGTAATTAGCGATAGATAGACATATCTCTAAGTGTGATTCAAACCAGTTTAGTACTGTACCAGAAAGTCCCACCCAGTTTTTCAATCTGTCACATAATATATTGTGTTCAACTGTGTCAAATGCAGCACTGAGATCTAGTAGTACCAAGACTGACCTTTTACCACTGTCTGTATTTAAGTGGATGTCATTGAAAACCTCCTCAAGGACCCCTGGGGGTCCCTGGACCCCACAAGGAGAAGCAGTGGGTCTAGCGTTTCAGGCAGTGAGGAGGTGATATGGGACTAGACACTTGATGCACCTCATGATGAGTGTTGTGCAACAGGGCAGCAGTCATTCAGGCGACAGAGGAAATAAGCAGAATGGTGAGAATTATACAGAATTCACACCTTACACAATTTACACAGAAAGTGGCCACACATGCGCCATTCACACGTGCGCACAAGAAAACAAAAGTTCAAGGAAAGAGCCACCGTTGCTAACCCCACACACAGACAGCTTTTGCTTTGAGGCATGCACTTTGAACATATCCATATAAGCCAATCATTCTGTTACTCTCTCTCTTTCTGCAGTCCATCCTTATAACTTTTATCATGCAACTCGCATTAAATAATGATTATGTACTTACATGTGTCTATGTGCAATGCACACACACTCTATACCTGTACTATACATACTATACATACAGGTATAGGTCCACTTGTCCCTTTAGGGGGACATGTGGTCCTTGACATGTGGTCACTTGGTCACCGCAAATCAATTCAAAGTTATATCTGTATCCTATGATGAGAAATGTTAGAGCGCCACCACCAGTGGTGTAAAGTAACTAAGTACATTTACTCAAGTACTGTACTTTAGTACACTTTTGAGAACTTTTTACTTTACTGGGGTATTTCCCATTTTCAATACTTTTTCTTCTACTCCACTAGATCTCAAGAGGAAAATATTATACTTTTACTCCACTATAATTATTTGATTACTTTGCATAAATGATTACATTATAAAACATACATTAACCATTTTAGTCCTATTTTATACCCAGGTTGAAAATAGCCTATCTACAAGCTCACAACGCGAGCGTGAGCTTATAGATCTGCTATTTTCAAACATTTCAAAACACTGGCCTTTTACTTGTAACAGAGTACTTCTACATTGTGGTATTGATACTTTTACTTACAGTAAGTTAAAAAAATGCAGTACTTTTTCCACCACTCTCCACCACCAAATGAGTGAATGTGTGTGCATTGCACTTACGTACACATGCCTAGGTACCTAGAATTAAGGAAATGAACTGCATGTGGTTCATTTTGAGAACGGAAAGCTGACAGGAGTTATATTAATACCTCTATCGTAACCCTGCTGTGCGTGCATCCTGAATGACCTGAACAGATGATTATTTGTATTATAATTGTATTATAATTATGATTATTTATTTCATCAGGCAAATTATCAATATTTGCCTGATGAACACCTAGAAGGTCGAAACGTTGCATAAATAAAAACATTTTTTTGTTATAATTATAATAAAAGATTAAAATTATGATAAAAGATGAATGATCAGATGGGGGATATCAAAAGCAGACGCACGGGTCTCAAGTGGTTGAATTAAAACCTGAATAAATGAGTGGGGTAACATAAGACATGTGCTTCCATACAGGTGGACTGCATGATACAATTACACAAACATCCTATAACACGGACAGTATAGAAATGCTGAGCAGTTGGCCTCAATTTTGGATAAACGTGAAAAAAAAAATTTGACTATGAAATGAAAGATGGTTCATTATTGGGCCACGGATGGCTGGAGCTTCAATCTCGTTCAATGACTATGATGATGATCATGCGTGAGAGTGAGAACAGCTCAGTTAATCCGACTAGGCCCAACGAATTAGAGATGGCTATATGGTAACTACACTGAATTACAGCACAGATTCTTATTTTAAAGAAAGGGAGCAGAGATGTGGTTCTGAAGGTGACAAAACAATATTTATTTGAAATTAGGCACTGAATTAAAACATTACTGGGCCAAAGGCACAGACCAATTAAAGTGTATTATTAAAAGAAGCTTATAACCAACATATAACCAACTGAAATGAACACCAGTGGCCTAAACTCAAAAAAAGCTATAAAACAGTTGCCTGTATCTTGCTCAGACAAGCGAGTGCATACACACAACGCCACAGGTAAAAAGGCCTAAAACCAGGTTTCATAGCTGAAAGTCAGGGACAGAAAACTATGTGAATCATCACAGTGCTATCAACGTGTTAGAAGACGCTCCCCACCACCATCGTCAAATCACCAAATAATGGAATATGTTTTGTTTTCCATCCTCTAAAGTTCCACAGAGTGGTACAATCTATGCCAGGGGTCTTCAACAGGGGGTCCGGGACCCCTAGGGGGTCCTCAGAGCTACTATGGGGGGTCTGCCAAATCTTTGTGTGATATTTCATTTTTTTTTTTACCTCAACCACTTGAACCCTAGCATCCCCTTTTCTGAGGAGAACTTTAGCCCAAAAAAATAGCCGATCTACAAGCTCTCAACGCCTCGCGCTGCAAGGCGTTGAGAGCTTGTAGATCGGCTATTTTTGGCAAAGAGGCTATAGGTGTAGAGGGAAAAAAGAGCAGACGAAGTAAAAATAATAATAATCTGAAACACAATTTTACAATATAGAGTAGGGGGTCCCTGCTTCATCTCTCTCTCAGCTAGGGGGTCCTTGAACTGAAAAGGTTGAAGACCCCTGATCTATGCCATGGTGTGAATGATAACGCAGCCGTTTCCTATATGTGACGGCCCTCGCCCACCCTGTCTGATGTGGCTGTTGCTGGAGCTGATGCCAGGGGTGGAGTCTGAAGGATCGTCAGGTCGATTGGGGCACACCTGGGTTTGGGTGTGTCCATAGGTTCTGAAGCTGTGCATCGATTCCTTTTCCCCACTCTCCTTTCCCCTCACAAGTTGCCTCAGTTCATGCGTCATCTCTTTGGTTTACAGTTACACCTCATCACATTCACATCGCACATACACCTCCAGCCATACATTGCTGACTAATATTCACTGATAAACTTTTATGTTGGTTTATCCTCTAATTTGTCACGTCTAGGTACATGTGTCAGCGTGCCACTGATGTTTACAAAAAAATAAATACAAATATTCATGCTTTCTAATCTGTTGTTTAAAGTACATTATTTTCAAGATAGAAGAACAACAGAAACTAGAGAAAAATGGGACATTAAAGCACTATGTAACTTTTCTCTTCTACCCCAGATTTGAACTTGGTTTCCTGCGCAAGTGCTGACATTTTGACCATTGAGATAATAGAGTCCGCCTGCCTGCTCAGGGGATACATTGAATCTTGACCTTCAGGTCAATTTTTTGGTCAGATCCTGTGTCTAGGTTAGACATGACCTTTGACACGATCTAAATGTCTCAAAAGAAGAGCAACCACCCCCATTGTATAAGTCATATTGTAATTACAGTACTCTACCATACAGAATGGACAAAATTAAATTGTATTAATTTAAAAAAGTTACAGTACATAGTGCCGCTTTAACTAGTTACCACTAGTTAACTGGGTGACAGTTAAAAAAAAAGAAAAAGTTTTAAAGCAAAGCTTGGTGTTCATCTCAAAGCACTGTCACAAAACCACCTGGTTGTCTGGAACTGCTTTGTAGCAGGTATTAGACAGCCCTGAATCCCATAGAACCCTCACATTTGGCTTGTGATCCCTGCCATGCTGAAGGCTGGTAGACAGAGACTTATGGGTTCTTTGGCCTGGCCTGCACAACTGCGATGACATTCTGGACCCAGTTCTGGGTTGGGTTGACACAGAGCTTGGCACCGTTCTTCATTGTGAACCTAGAACAGACAGAGAGATAGAGAGAAGGTTTTCATCATTAAGTTGTTTCATTCACCTCATCGGCAGGTACGTGCACACCACACGTAGACATGAAAGGGGGCTCGAGCCCCTGCCCTTTTACCCGTCGGTAAAAAGTGCCCTCTTTTTTAAAAATCCATTACCCCCAAAAAATACATTTCAACTGCCCCTAAAGGCCTAACGGTAAGGCCGACGAAAATGGCAATGGAAGTGCTGGATGCAGCTCAAAGTGAACGGGCGACAATGGCCAAAGCGGAAAAAATGTGCCGCTATCTCTGGAACCTTCCATTCCAGAGATAATGGCCAAATGTTTTGGCCATTATCTCTAAGTTACACAGTGGCGCTTTGAGTACAAATTTGAATATTGTACCTTTGACGTCACTAATAGGGCTTAAGCACTTAAGCCCTATTACAAATATAGTGGAAATAGCAATACTATTTTCACTGTTAATGATATTTTATGAAAGTTTCCTGAAAATCTTTATTTTTTTTTAAGTTGGAGGGTGTCTATATTTTAATACAGCAATGCATTGAAATTAAAAAGAAAATGTACTTTTGAATACTTAAGTATGTTTAAACGCAAGTACTCAAGTACTTTAAGTACAACGTTTGACTGAACAACTTTCACTTGTAATTGAGTCATATTTGACCGGGAGTATATTTTGTCCACAACTGGTAAAAACCTAATACTCACACAACAGCATTCTTGGCACAATAAGTGTGCGTGCGTTGGATTGTCCTCACGTTGTTCCTAGGCAGGCGATTGGGGTAAAACTTGAAGCAACACATAGCTGGACCAGAGCTGTCTGGAAGAGAGAAACAGAGTGAGAACGAGACACAGAGACACAAACGCAGGCAGTGGAATAACAAGGGATAGAAAAAATATCATCATTTTAAAAAAAATGGTCTCTGTCATGATTAAAACCAGACGAGCCAATAAACGTACTCTCTATGGCCAGGACATCCAGAGATGAGAACAGCAGCATGCAGACCACTAGAATAACTGGCATCTTCTTCATTGTCATTATTATGAATATTATAATTGAAGTCTGTCAGTCGATCCACCGGTCAAATTGTTTCTCTCTCTCTCTGTACATGGGTCTATATGTGTTAGGGTGGTAGTGTAGGTGGGTGGATACATGTGAGGGTGGGGTGGTGTGTGTGTGTGTGTGTGTGTGTGTGTGTGTGTGTGGGGGGGGGGGGGGGGGGGGGGGGGTTACTCGTCATTATTTTGCGGTGAGAACAAAGATGTATTAATACACACACTGTGTGTGCATCCTGAATGCACTTTATCGTAATCTACTCAGATATACTACTCATGCTGTAATATATTTGTTATAGGCCTATTTGTATTATATATTTTCCTTTATCCCCTCTTTCTAATCCAATAGCTCCACAATCTAATTCCAATATATGTATTCTAAATACTTATAAAGTCCATCCTCATATCTTTTATCATGCAACTCGCATTCAATAATTGTGCTCTTACATGTGTCTATGTGCAATGCACACACACAAGGTACAGCCTGAATGCTTGAGCCCTTCAGTGAGGGAAGGTGGCTTTGTTATGCAGTGGGGGTCATTTTCCAATTCCTGGCATGCATCCACATGCCTCTTTATCAGGTGGACACTTGGTCACTATAAATCAATACAAAGTCATTCTGAGTGATCATCTTTATCCTATGATGAGAAATGTTAGAGAGCACTCTGCACCACCAAATGAGTGAATGCGTGTGCATTGCACTTATATGCCTAGGTACCTAGAATTAAGGAAATGAACTGTGGTTCATTTTGAGAACGGAAAGCTGACAGGAGTTATATTAATACCTCTATCGTAACCCTATGCGTGCATCCTGAATGCACTGAGCGGATGCTTATTTGTATTATAAATATGATCAAAGATGAGTGATCAGATGGGGGATATCAAAAGCAGAGGCTTTTGATATCCCCCCAGCAAATCTGGTCTGTTGCACATAAAGTACAGTACAGAGGAGTGACAAGTTAACCTCTTAAATACTCAATACTTAGTAAACTTGATCTTTGGCTCTATACTTGGTCTGCTCTTTTTCCCTGTACACCAAATCTCTTAGCCCAAAGTAGGCGATCTACAACGTATCGGTCATTTTTGGTTGTTCTCCCCATGATAAGGTGTAAAACCTGAATAAATGAGTGGGGTAACATAAGACATGTGCTTCCATACAGGTGGACTACATGATTAACAATTAAACAAAGATCCTATAACACGGACAGTATAGAAATGCTGAGCAGTTGAACTCAATTTTAGATTAACGTGGGGAAAAAAAGACAAAATGAAATGAAAGATTGTTCATTATTGGGGCACGGGTGGCTGGAGCTTCAATCTCAAAGACATCACAGTGTTTTAATAGGAACAGTGACTTAAGAGACTTCTGCATTTCAATTACAGGAAAGACATGAGTGAATATGGTCGTAAATTGACGTCAAAAGCTCACATTCAATGATTGTGATGATGATCATGCGTGAGAATGAGAATAGCTCAGTTAATCCGACTAGGCCAATTAGAGATGGCTATGGTAACCACACTGAATTACAGCACATATTCCTATTTTAAAGAAAAGGAGCAGAGATGTGGTTCTGAAGATGACAAAACAATATCTATTTGAAATTAGGCATGAATTAAAACGTTACTGGGCCAAAGGCACAGACCAATTAAAGTTTATTATTAAAAGTAGCTTACCAACATGTACACAACTGAAATAAACACCAGTGGCCTAATCTCAAAAAGCTAAAACACAGTTGCGTACAGTATATCATGCTCAGACAAGCCAGTGCACACAAGACGGCAAAGCAGTAAAAAGAGGGCCTAAAGTCAGCTTTTATAGGGGAAAGGTAATCAGGGAACTGATTACACCTGGGCAAAGGTAATTAGGGGCAGGGTCAGAACAGGTCAGTCTCAAAGCCTTCTATTAGAGAGTTGCGCCAATGAGGGGTCAGAAACAGCGTCGGTCACGTGGTTCATGTAGCTGGAAATAGTGGAACAAGGATACAAGGAGCCGTTGACTTCAATGCATTCCATGAACTTCCGGTTTAGGGATTTGTCACTATTCGCCAATGTATGTGTATGTAGAAGACCTGGCCCGAAGAAGTGAACGGAGTTGGCGTAACTCTCTAATAGATGGCACTGGTCAGTCTGTAATGGGTTGCTGATGGGAGCGGTGTCTTCCAGGATGACAAAGCCCCCACCCACAGGACACAAGGGGTCACTGAATGGTGGGATGAGTTTGAAGATGATGTGAATCATCACAGTGCTATCAGCGTGTTAAGACAACACTGAAATAAACTAGAGAAATGGGACATTAAAGCACTATGTAACTTTCCTCTTCTAACCCAGATTTGAACTCGGTTTCCTGATGTGTGGGCTGACATTTTGACCATTGAGCTAATAGAGTCCGCCTGCTTGCTCAGGGGATACATTGAATCTTGACCTTCAGGTCAAAATGTATGTCAGATCCTGTGTCTAGGTTAGACATGACCTTTGACACCATCTAAATGTCTCAATAGAAGAGCAGGGAGACAAACTACAACCACCCCGATTGTATATGTTATATTGTGTTTACATACTCTACCATACAGAATGGACAAAATTAAATTGTATTCATTTAAAAAAGTTACAGTACATAGTGCCGCTTTAACTAGTTACCACTAGTTAACTGGGTGACATTTAAAAAAAATAATATTTTTTTTGTTTAAAGCAAAGCTTGGTGTTCAACTCAAAGCATTGTCACAAAACCACCTGGTTGTCTGGAACTGCTTTGTAGCAGGTATTAGACAGACCTGAATCCCATAGAACCCTCACATTTGGCTTGTTATCCCTGCCATGCTGAAGGCTGGGAGACAGACACTTATGGGCTCTTTGGTCTGGCCTGCACGCCTGCGATGACATCCTGGACCCAGTTCTCGGTTGGGTTGACACAGAACTTGGCACCTTTCTTCATTGTGAACCTAGAATAGACAGAGCGATAGAGAGAAGGTTTTCATCGTTACGTTTTTTTTCTTTTTACTTTCATATTGTATCTCCTATCCAACAACTAGCGTTACTATTTTAGTATGCAATAAACAATGACATAATGATTTTATAATGGGGGTGTTTTCCTAGAACAGACAGAGAGATAGAGAGATTTTCATCACTAAGTTGTTTAATTTTACATTTTTTTCATCATTCCTCACCGGATCACAACACACTGCAGTATTATTGATCATGATGGATAGATGATTTTATTAGCCGTCTCTTTTAACTCATTAACACCGGGAACACATCTGTGTGTCATTTTTAGATTTTTTTGCTATTCAAAAATAGCAGATATACAAACTTGGAGATCTGCTATTTTTTTTAAATCACGAACATTTGCGCAAATATTTGATTAGTATTTTTTGCAGACATTTGTAACTCAAAGCTTTGCTTCTGGGGGTCACTGGAACTAAATATTTTAAATTGTTTGCTTACATTTTTTTTTTATCCAATATTTGCAGAAATTATGCAAATCATAGCACTATGAGCTTGTATATCTGGTATTTTTCAATAGAAAAATAAATCTTAAAATGACACAAATTATGATTTCCTGGTCTTAAGCATGTCATCAAGCAGATGAGCTGTTTACTGCTCCATACTGTGACTATAGAAACGTCAAACGGTTAATTTAATTCAATTTCTGAATGAATGCAGGTCCAGTGGGCACCAGGTGTTTCTGAGCAACAGCGCATTTCTCTTTCCAAAATGCAAAAAAATTAAGAATAAATATATGCTTTGGAAAATGGTTGGATATAATATAAAGTATATATGATTTGAACATGCACGGTACATCATTATCAGACCTAAATGTACCCTTCAAATTGTTGTTTATCCACAAAATTACTGGATATCACAGGTTTTGCAGCAATTTGTAGGAATTGTAGAAGTATTGGGCCATAAATGTAATTAAGAGCTAATATAGCCTGCCTGCTTGCTCTGCGGATAAACAAAATCTTGACCATTAGTTCAAAATTCGAGTCAGATCCTGTGTCTAGGTGAGACATCACCCTTTGACACGATCTGAATGTCGCAATAGAAGAGCAGGGAGACAAAATACAGCCACCCCAATTGTGTAAGTTTGTATTAACATACTCTACCATACATTGGACAAAAGTACATTATATTCATTAAAACAAAGTTACACAGTGCCGCCAGTTTGAGTAAAAATATTAATATTGTACCCTTGACACCACTACATTTCTAGGAAGGGAAAAATTACATTATGAATTAAGCAACTTAAGCCCTATAGACGGATTTCCGCGCGACGTCATCACAGAGCAGAATGCGCAATCTGCGCATGCCTGGGGGTCAGTGGGGGAAAGGCGCGTTCGAAAATACAGCCCTGAGCGGCAGTGAGCGCACTGGCCAATACAAACTAATAGGCGAGTGTGCTCCGGTGCGTAATTTCCAAACGCACCCATAGGCTTCCCCCCGCAGCTGCGCGGTCATATTCCTCTCATGTTTACTAACAGGAAACCTCCCTATTACAAATATAATGAAAATAGCAATACTATTTTCACTGTTAATGATATTCTATGAACATTTCCTGAAAATCTTTTTTTTAAGTTCGGGGGTGTCTATATTTTAATACAGCAATGCATTGAAATTAAAAAGAAAATGTTTGAATACTTAAGCATGTTTAAAAGCAAGTACTCAAGTACTTTAAGTACAAAGTTTGACTTTCACTTGTAGTTGAGTCATATTTGACCGGGAGTATGTTTTGTCCACCACAACTGATAAAAACCTAATACTCACACAGCAGCATTCTTGGCACAATAAGTGTGCGTGCGTTGGAATGTCACCACTTTGTTCATAGGCAGGCGATTCGGGTAAAACTTGAAGCAGCACTCAGCTGGACCAGCGCCCGCGTCTGGAAGAGAGAAACAGAGTGAGAACGAAACATAGAGACACAAAGTGGAATAAAAAGAATAATAATAACCAGTTATGGAAAGTACATTTACTCAAGTACTGTGCTTAAGTACAATTTTTAGGTATTTTTAACTAAATGTAGTATTTCCAATGTTCAATACTTTTACTTCTACTCCACTACATCTAAGAGGCAAATATTGTACTTTTACTCCACCACAATTGAAAACTTTAGTTACTAGTTAGTTTGCAAATATAAATTATTATATGTTAAAACTTACATTAACCACTTTAGCCCTATTTTATACATAGGCTATTTGAAAATAGCCGATCTACAAGCTCACAACGCGTTGCATCGCTGCGCGTTGTGAGCTTGTAAAGCTGCTATTTTCAAGCATTTTAGTACATTTACTTTTGGTACTTTAAGTATATTTTGATGCCAATACTTTTGCACCTTTACTCAAGTAACATTTTGAACACAGGCCTTTTACTTAAAACAGAGTATCAGTATTTCTATACATTGCAGTACACAAATATGATCACAAAAAAAATTGTCATGATTAAAGGGATAGTTCACCCCCAAAATGACTTTTTTTTAGTCACCCCAAGGAGACATGAATTCATGGATTTTTTTTTGTCACATTCCTAAGCCAATAATTTGATGGCCAGCGGATCGGTAGTTAGTGGTTCCGGTAGGAGACACAAAGAGTCATCTTTGTGTCTCCTACCGCCGCTGCCTACCGGTCATCAAATCATTGGCTTAGGAATGAGACAAAAACAAAAAGAAATGGGGTGACTAATCGACAGAAAAAAAGTCCTTTTGGGGGTGAACTATCCCTTTAAAACCAGACGATCCAGTGGACTTACGCCGTTGGGCCAGGACATCCAGAGATGAGAACAGCAGCATGCAGACCACTAGAATAACTGGTGTCTTCTTCATCCTCAGTAATATTATGATTATTATTGTTGTTGTTGGTCTGTTTACGTGTCAAGTTGTAACTATCTGTTTCTCTCTCTCACATGCAGCAGGCTATATGTCTTAAGAGTGGTAGTGTAGGTGGGTGGAAACATGTGGCGTTAAGGCGTGGTGTTCAGTACAATAAAGGAAACAAACTGTGGCCAGTTTTTGTCGTGAGAACAGAGAGGCGTTAATACACGTATAGGCAGTACGCAGGGTAACAATGTGTGTGCATCCTGAATGCAATTGTTCATACGTATCTACTCAGCGACAGTATACTACTCATGCTCAGTGGTGGGAAAAAAAAAGAACTCACATGTTTTACTTAATTAAAAGTATCAATACTGCAATGTGGATATAGATCCGTTACGAGTAAAAGTCCGGAATTCAAATTTTACTTGAGTAAAAGTAAAAGTAGAAAGCACTCATTATGCAGAATGTCCCATTTCACAAGTTTTCAAATGTATAAAAATCTTTTGAAAACAGCAGATCTACAAGCTCACAATGCGACGCATTGTGAGCATTGCATTGCACTTACGTACATATGCCTGGGTACCTAGGTACCTAGAATTAAGGAAATGAACTGTGGTTCATTTTGAGAACGGAAAGCTGACAGGAGTTATATCGTAACCCTGTGCGTGCATCCTGAATGCACAGAGCAGATGAGTATTTGTATTATAAATATGATAAAATGAATGATCAGATGGGGATATCAAAAGCAGAGGCATGCCCCCCCCCCCCCCCCTGCACATAAAGTACAGAACAGACGAGTGACAAGTTACAGTAAGCCACTTACTGTAAATACTCAATACTTTGTAAACTTGACCTTTGGCTCTATATTTGGTCTGTTCTGTATAGACATGCTGAGCAGTTGGCCTAAATTTTGGACTTCTGCATTTCAATTACAGGAAATATATTTGTGAATATGGTCGTAAATTGTCGTCAAAAGCTCACATTCAATGACTGTGATGATGGGCATGCGTGAGAGTGAGAACAGCTCAGTTAATCCGACTACGCCGAACGAATTAGAGAGGGCTATGGTAACTACACTAAATTACTGCAAAGATTCTTATTTTAAAGAAATGGAGCAGAGATGTGGTTCTGAAGATGACAAAACAATATTTATTTGCAATTAGGCACCGAATTAAAACATTACTGGACCAAAGGTAACCATTACAGACCAATTAGGTTTCTTATTAAAAGAAGCTTACCAACATATAAACAACTGAAATAAACACCAGTGGCCTAAACTCAAAAAGCTATAAAACAGTTGTGTATATCTTGCTCAGACAAGCCAGTGCACACAAGACGCCAGGGCAGGAAAAAGAGGGCCAAAGTCAGGTTTTATAGGGGAAAGGTAATCAGGGAACTGCTTACACCTGGGCAAAGGTAATTAGGGGCAGGGTCAGAACAGGTCAGTGTTCATATCAAAGCACCAAAACCACCTGGTTGTCTGGAACTGCTTTGTAGCAGGTATTAGACAGCCCTGAATCCCATAGAACCCTCACATTTGGCTTTAGTCAGGGGATATTAGCAGAATATTTTCCAATCTTGGAATAAATTCCTTACCAAAAAAAATCTTCACCAATGTGTTTGCAAAGGTGTCTAGTAACACATCACAACTTTATTGAAATTCAGTATCCCTAGGAGAATTTCTGACAGCTCCTTAAAGTTGGAGTACCCACCATAACCTTGGTTAAAAATTTTTTTTTTTTTAAATCCAAATTTAATTCTGTTTTAAGTAGCATGTGAGGGGTCAAACTAGGGTGTTTTTATGATTCTGAATCCATTGCAATCATTTGTTTTGCACCAAAACCACTCCTTGGGCTAAAAACGGCCATAGCCATGTATACTTTTTGTGTAAAAAGCCCATTGAGATTGGGCCGTTCACGGCAAAAACACTGAATGAAGAAAAAGAAGTAGAGCCGCACACTCGTAGCTGCCGATGCCAACTTTTTTAATAATAATCACAGGGAAACCAACGTTTCGGACCGACAAGCGGCCTTCTTCAGGGTATCTACTTGTGATCCCTGCCATGCTGAAGGCTGGTAGACAGAGATTTATGGGTTCTTTGGCCTGGACTGCACGACAGCGATGACATTCTGGACCCAGTTCTGGGTCGGGTTGACACAGAACTTGGCACCTTTCTTCGTTGTGAACCTAGAACAGAGAGAGAGATAGAGAGAAGGTTTTCATCGTTACGTTTTTTTCTTTTTACTTTCATATTGTAATTATGTCATGTATCTCCTATCCAACAACTAGCGTTATTATTTTAGTATGCAATAAAAAATGACATAATGATTTTATAATGGGGGTGTTTGGGGGGGGGGGGCACCAAAAAAATCTTGCTTAGGGCCACGAAAATCCTAGGGCCGGCCCTGCCGGCAGGCACGTGCACACGTAGACATGAAAGGGGGCTCGAGCCCCTGCCCTTTTACCCGTCGGTAAAAAGTGCCCTCTCCAGACTAGAATTATATATTTTTTTAAATCTATTACCCCCAAAAAAATACATTTCAACTGCTCCTAACAGCCTAACGGTAAGGCCGACTGAAATGGCAATGGAAGCGCTGGATGAAGCTCAAAGTGAACGGGCGACAATGGCCAAAACAGAAAAAATGTGCCGTTATCAAGATGTTTTGGCCATTATCTCTGGAACGGAAGGTCCAGTCTGCTCAGTTCAAAGCTTGTTGGATGTGTGACTTTGATGACATTAACGCGGTGACACCTTTTCGGGTTGTTTTTGGGCCTAAAAGTATGGTAATTGTTCGGTGCACTTTTGAAATGATTTTATTAGCGGTCTCTTTTAAGCATGTCATCTGAACTATGGGTAGCTCAAATCACATCTAATTTATATAATCTGGTTTGTGACATCGCTAGGTGGGCGTATTGCTGAGGACCCAAAGAAGTGCAATTCGGAGTGTGAAGTCAAGCAGATGAGCTGTTCTCCAGAACCTGCCTGCTCCATACTGTGACTATAGAAACGTCACAAGGTTAATTTAATTAACCAAAGTTAACTTCAACCTTCATGGAGTCCTAACTATGGAGGAGTGGACAGAGCAGCACATGTCTCTATAATGTGAAAAGTACAGGCAGAGCTGCAGAAATGACTAACAAAGTTGAAATTTACAAAAAAGTAAATACCAGCTGCCTTTCTTGTTTCAACAGGCAGTCGAGAGAGCCTATGTTTTTGTACCAATTATTCTTTAAATCTGTATTAAAAACTGTTTTCATATTGCTATTATTATCCATTTCATTATCCATATTTATATTGTAATAATATCACAGCTAAGGGGGTTCATAGCTGTGAAACAATCACAATATGCCATGGCCTGTTTGACAGCGTTTGACATCTTGATATCTTGACTCTTGTGTGTAAACACTATTCTGAATGAATACAGGTCCAGTGGGCACCAGGTGTTTCTGAGCACCGGCACATTTCTTTTTCCAAAATGTAAAATAATAAAGAATACATTACGTTTTGGAAAATGGTTGGATATAATAAAGTATATATGATTTGAACATGCACAGTGAACTGAACTGAATCTTGACCATTAGGTAAAAATTCGAGTCAGATCCTGTGTCTAGGTGAGACATGACCTTTGACATGATCTAAATGTTTCAATAGAATAGAAGAGCAGGGAGACAAAATACAGCCACCCCAATAGTAGTTATATTGTATTTACACTCTACCATACAGATTGGACAAAATTGCATTATATTCATTAAAACAAAGTTACACACTGCATCTTTGAATATTGTACCTTTAACACCACTACATTTCTAGGAGGGGAAATTTACATTATGAATTAAGCACTTAAGCCCTATTACAAATATAGTGAAAATAGCAATACTATTTTCACTGTTAATGATATTTTATGAACATTTCCTGAAAATCTTTTTTGTAAAAGTTGGGGGGTGTCTATATTTTATTACCGCAATGCATTGAAATTAAAAATAAAATATGCTTTGTACTTTTGAATACTTGTAAAATGTTTAAAAGCAAGTACTCAAGTTCTTTAAGAACAAAGATTGACTGAACAACTTTCACTTGAAGTTGAGTCATATTTGACCGGGAGTAAATATTGTCCACAACTGATAAAAACCTAATACTCACACAACAGCATTCTTGGCACAATACGTGTGCGTGCGTTGGATTGTCCTCACGTTGTTCATAGGTAGGCGTTTGGAGTAAAACTTGAAGCAGCACTCAGCTGGACCAGCGCCCGCGTCTGGAAGAGAGAAACAGAGTGAGAACGAGACACAGAGACACAAATAATAACAAGAAGAATAATAACCAGTGGTGGAAAGTACATTTACTCAAGTACTGTACTTAAGTAAAATTTTTAGGTACTTTCACTTAAATGGAGTATTTCCAATGTTCAATACTTTTACTTCTACTCCACTACAATTATTTGAAAATTTTAGTTACTAGTTAGTTTGCAAATATAAATTATTATATGATAAAACATACATTAACCACTTTAGCCCTATTTTACACATAGGCTATTTGAAAATAGCCGATCTACAAGCTCACAACGCGCCGCGATGCGACGCGTTGTGAGCTTGTAGATCTGCTATTTTCAAACATTTTAGTACTTTTACTTTTGGTACTTTAAATATATTTTGATGCCAATACTTTTGCACCTTTACTCAAGTAACATTTTGAACACAGGCCTTTTACTTAAAACAGAGTAACAGAGTATTTCTATACATTGCAGTATTGATACTTTAACTTAATTAGAACATACGAGTACATTTTCTACCACTGACAATAACAAAACAAATATGATCATCACAAAAAAAAAATGTCATGATTAAAGGGATAGTTCACCCCCAAAATGACTTTTTTTCCTATTGATTAGTCACCCCCACACCCACACATGAATCATCCTTTTGGGGGTGTACTATTCCTTTAAAACCAGACGATTCAGTGGACTTACGCTGTTGGGCCAGGACATCCAGAGATGAGAACAGCAGCATGCAGACCACTAGAATAACTGGTGTCTTCTTCATCCTCAGCAATATTATGATTATTATTATTATTGTTGTTGGTCTGTTTGCGTGTCAAGTTGTAACTATCTGTTTCTCTCTCTCACAGGGGTCTGCAAGCTAAATGTCTTAGTGTAGATGGGTGCATGGAAACCACCTGTGGCAGGGAGGGGGTGGTGTTACAACAATAAAGGAAACAAACTGTGGTCAGTGTTTGTCGTGAGAACAGAGAGGTGTTAATACACGGAATGCAATTGTTCATATCTACTCAGCGACAGTATACTACTCATAATCAGTGGTGGAAAAAAAGTACTCACATGTTTTACTTAAGTAAAAGTATTAATACTACAATGTGGAAGTAGATACGTTATAGATAAATAGATACATTAAAAAATATATATAAATAAGTTACAAGTAACAGTCCGGAATTCAAATTTGACTTGAGTAAAAGTACTAAAGTATTAGTATAAAAATGTACTTAAAGTACCAAAAGTAGAAAGTACTCATTATGCAGAATGATACACCACTGTATCTCTGATAGCTCCACAGTCTAATTCCCATACTGTATGTATTCTAAATACTTAAAGATGGCAATAGGACACTCACACACTCACTCACTCATATTTATGAGTACTATGGATGCTCTGCTCCTGTTTTCTCTCTCCTCTGCTCTTCTTAACCCATACAGTCTTGAACAATTCTGGAATTCTAGTACACGACCAATTTCTCCCACAATCTCTCTTACTAATTGTATTGGCATATGTATTAAAGGCATAGTACACCCCCATTTTCTTTCTATTGATTAGGCCTACTTACTCCATGGAGCCTTGAATTCATGGATTTTTTTTTTTGTTTTTAATGCATTCCTAAGCCAATAATTTGATGACCGACAGAGAAAGAGTCTCCATTGAGTCTCCGCTGGTCATCAAATTATTGACTCAGGAATGCGACAAAAACAAAAAAATCTCATTTACGGGGTGTGTAATCAATAGAAAATAAGTCTTTTGTGTGAACTAATGCCTGTATTACGTCTTCTTAGTCGTTGTTTTGCTTAGAGTTTATAAAAATGGGGCAATGGGGTAATTTAGAGACCATCTTGGAAAGTGGCAGGGCTAGATCTATGGTAGATTGTTCACCACTAGAGGGCCCTCTTTGCCATTGTAACGGTGCCGTACCGTAGGGATTAGTAATTGACCTCACTCTGTAATTAGGTCAATTTCAGAATATTCACAGAGCTTTCTCATGGCCTTAATTGCTGCCTGTTGTTGTGTTCAAATATTATAGTGTTACAGTGCTTTAATTTCTGTTTGCAGAACCACCAGGTTCACAAATTGAGTCCGTTTCCTATTGTGGTTAGGTACCCTGTGCATTGCTTCCACTGAAGTCTATAAAGTGGGTTAAATGAATACCATGACGTGTCAAATGCATTCTGACCAGTGCACCGGATGTCCATATGGTGTAAAGTAACTAAGTACATTTACTCAAGTGCTGTAGCCTACTTAAGTAAGATTTTATGGTACTTTTACTTACCGGAGTACTTCCAATTTTCAGTACTTTTACTTCTACTCCACTACATCCCAGAGGCAAATGTTGTACTTTTACTCCACAACAATTATTTGAAAACATTAGTTACTAGTTACTTTGTAGATTTTGATTATCATTACAAAACATACATTAACCACTTCAGTCCTATGCATATAGGCTATTTGAAAATAATAATACAAGCTCACAATGCGTCGCTATGCGATGCGTTGTTAGCTTCTAGATCTGCTGTTTTCAAAGCATTTTCATACATTTGGAAACATTCTGCAAAATGAGTACTTTTACTTTCAGTACTTAAGGTTATTTTAATGCAAACACTTTTGTACTTTTACTCAAGCACATTTTGAGTATTTCTACATTGCAGTGTTGATGCTTTTACTTAAGTACAAAATGTGAGTACTTTTTCCACCACTGTATGTATGTATGCATGGATGCATTCAACACTCTAGACAGCTGACTTCGTAGGTGCCACACCATCAGAAACTATGGTGAGAATATGAAACCCCTGCGACTGTGGTGACAGGATGTGTCATGCAAGCCTGGAGAGAACATCAGAACAACCCTCTTTGCGGCTGTGTGTGTGTGTGTGTGTGTGTGTGTGTGTGTGTGTGTGTGTGTGTGTGTGTGTGTGTGTGTGTGTGTGTGTGTGTGTGTGTGTGTGTGTGTGTGTGTGTGTGGGTCATAGTGGAAATAAGAAACCATTAACATACATAATCATACTCTATTATATGAATTCCTGTAATACATGACATATGAAATACAAACAAGATACACATGTAATAATAAGGATAGATAATAAGACTGCAATCAGTCTAGCCCATGTTGTGTAATAAACGATATGGTTGGGATAATTATAATAATTTACTATATTTTGTCACTGTACATTTGCATATAGGATGGGTGAATAAAGAGGACACAGTTCACATTACTAACTATTAGGAGCAGTTGGTTGCTAAGCTACATCATTTTCCTTCAAATGTAAATAGTATTAGTATGGCGGCTGTTCGTGGCTCTGCTCTACGGGACTGAGACATGGCACACACAATGCATGTGGTGCTGATATACAGTATGTAGTGATTTGAGAGATCAGCCACAGATTTACTTAACCCATTAAGACCTGAGGCCAATTCTACAAAATGTCTCCTAAATCCTCTTTTTTTTGAAAAACGTATGTTACTATGGCAGTGGTTCTCAAACTTTTTCATGTCAAGGACCCCCAGAATTATATGTATTTGGCCGTCGACCCCCATCTCAAACTATTGTGTTCCAGGGACCCCAGAAGCAAAGATTTGAGTTAAAAATGTTCTCTTTGAAACAATATATATTCAAAGATTTGCACACATTTTCACGATTTTTCGAAAATAGCAGATATACAAGCTCGTAGCGCGGCACTCGGTGTACGGGACCGAGACATCATGATGAGTGTTGTGCAACAGGGCAGCAGTCATTCAGGCGACGAAATAACCGGAATGATGAGAATTATACAGAATTCACACCTTTATACACAATCATGCATATTCAAGGAAAGAGCCAGGGTTGTTAACCACACACACACACGCAAGTGTGCAGGCACACACACACACACACACACACACACACACACACACACACACACACACACACACACACACACACACACACACACACACACAAGAAGAATATTTCTTTTTTTCATAGGGGGCAACTGGGGTCAAAAGTAACACTATTAAAATGTTCCTTCATAATTCACAGACTACTTGGAATATACTAGTCATCTTTTGATATAACAAACCTATATGTGTGCCATAATTAATAATACCATTTATAAGATGGGCAAGGGAAGGACAAGACTAACATTACTTTGAATGCAATAAGTCAGAGTGTTAGTAACAGTGGTTGGGGGCAATTGTAAAACTGTGAAAAAAAAGTCATTGAAACACGCTATATCTCGCCTATACTTTAATTAATAGATTTAATTTTTTTCAATTTAGTTTTTTTCGAAGGTATGTCTATTTTTAATTTAAATGTATTTTTAGCGGCGCTAGCCGCTCAGAGCGTTCTGATTGGTCAGACCCGTCAACGTTCTGATTGGTCAGACCCGTCAACAAAGGGATTGGTCAAGCTTCATGTGACACATGGCTATAAACACATTATAAACACATATCGATGACAAAATGTATCAAAGGCGCCGCTACCTTCACACAGGGTGTGATTTTTACTTTGAAATGTAGTGAAATATGTTCATTTTACATAAAAGTATGTAATCCCAGACAAAAACAATTGTGTAACACAATCACTGTGCCCCCCCCCCCCCCCCCCCCTCGGGCAGCCATGAATCCCATATCCTAGCTAGAAACACCTATTAGCTGCTGACATTAATCTGTGACCAATAACATAGAGATACAATTCATCTAAGTTTAAATTAGCTGTCATCTAAACCTACGACAGTATAAGGAAAATACTATAAATACAAAAAAAACACTTTTAAGGTCCTTACACACCGGGGCGATTTTTTCGTGCGAATAATGCGTTTTTTTTAAAAACCTTATAAAGTCAATGGCTCCGTACATGGAGCGAAAAAGCGAAGCGAAAAAGCGTCTTTTAATTATTCGGAACGAGTCCGAATTTTGCGTATATTCACTATATTCGCCGGTATGTAAGGACCTTAACACCTCACAATTTATGTTTTTGTTGAAAACTTCTGCAGAGATTAAATGATCATTCTACCCTTCCATAGGCAGAGAGAGGACCCTACTGACCATGTGCAGAAGAAGTCTCATCCCTCTAGTCTATTTCTGATTAGAATCATTGAGTGTGTTACATTTGCCCTGTGTTACTTTTGACCCCAGTCTCACTACACATTTATGTCCATATAAGCTCTCTCTCTCTCTCTCTCTCTCTCTCTCTCTCTCTCTCTCTCTCTCTCTCTCTCTCTCTCTCTCTCTCTCTCTCTCTCTCTCTCTCTCTCTCTCTCTCTCTCTCTCTCTCTCTCTCTCTCTCTCTCTCTCTCTCTCTCTCTCTCTCTCTCTCTCTCTCTCTCTCTCTCTCTCTCTCTCTCAAGACCCCTGTTATAGAGAGCACTCTCCACCACCAAATGAGCAAATGTGTGTGCATTGCACTTACGTACATGCCTAGGTACCTAGAATTAAGGAAATGAACTGTGGTTCATTTTGAGAACGGAAAGCTGACAGGGGTTATGTTAATACCTCTCTCGTAACCCCGTGCGTGCATCCTGAATGCACTGAACAGATGCACCATATGCTTGAAAAAACACTAGTCTAGTCACGCATTAGAAGCACAATATCAGTCATCAGTCTGGGGTGTTCACAAAAGCCCAAGAAGACACCTACCACTCACAAGGGTAGCCTATATGCTTTTTTTAATCTTTTTATTTCTTTATGTTTTATTTGGATGCATTTTCTATTTGTGTTCCCTTTACTTAGCCTTTGATATAATGCATTGTTTGTCTGGTTGACAGTATGGTCATAGTCCTCTGGGGTGGGGGGTTATGGGGAGAAAAAAGAAAAGAGAAAAGGGGGGATACAGAAAAAAATATATATATACATTCACATTTTTCTACGCTGTAACCCAATCCTTTTCTGTAATAAAAAATGATTTAAAATTAAAATGAGATCAGCGGAGATGCTGACACAAGCACAGCACTTCAAGAAGCTCCCAATTTGTGTACCATTTATTCAGCTCATATTGGGATGGGGATTTTTGAATATAGCAGATCTACAAGTAACTGGTAACAAAAGTTTTCAAATAATTGTAGTGGAGTAAAAGTACAATATTTGCCTCTGAATTGTATTTGCACTTTTATTTCACCTATGGGGCGGAATCTGCCAATACTTTTTCAATGCAAATGCATGGATTCATGGTCTTGGCATCTTTCACTCGAATCCACGCATTTGCATTTGACAAAGCATTGGCAGATTCCGCCCCATAGGTTAAATAAAAGTGTTCTTAGTGCCCTAAGAACGGTTTTCCATCCCTCTAATATAGTTCCACACAGTTGTACAATCTATGCCTATAGGTGTGAATGATGCCGCTGATGACGCGGCTCTGTTTCCTATAATAAACTTTAAGTTGGTTTATCCTCCAATCTGTCACATGTCTCACATGTAGGTGGGTGAAAACCCAAGGGGGGGGGGGGGGGGGGGCGTTGTAGTACCTGGAATTAAGGAAACAAACTGTGGTCAATGTGGAAACAGCTAGCTCGGCGGTGTTAAGTTAGTAACCATGGATACATAACATTGTGTGTCTGTGTGTGCGTGTGTGTGCGTGTGTACAGGGGCATCATGGTTTTGAGTTACTGCCTCCGTTGCAGTGGTTTGAGTGTTGCATCTACACCCACACACTCATTTACATTCAAATAAAATGTTACCGAAGGTTTATTTTAAGTGCTTAGATTGAGCACGTTGATACCGATTCGATGAATCATCAACAATATTTCATTTCATTACCAATTGTAACTGTGCTGTTAAAAATAATAATGAAGTGCATCTGATTTTTAAAATAAAGGGATATCTTATTTGTCTGCCTACTTATAATAATGTTGATCTGCAAGACATTTATGAATGTGTATAATTTATTTGTTGCTGAGCTAATTCCTAATTCTTTAACCTGTCTGTCTGTCTGTCTCTCCGTCCGTATGTACGTTAACATCTGTAAATCACAATCCACAAACTACTAGAATGTTGACCCCCTGACAGTACCACTTATCAACTAGTAGGATCTAGATTTATCAATAAAAGAGCAGGGAGACCACATACTGTGTTATATTGTACTAACATACTCTACAGATGGCTTAAAATATAAATGTAGTAAAAAAAAAGTGTGTGTGTGTGTGTGTGTGTGTGTGTGTGTGTGTGTGTGTGTGTGTGTGTGAGAGAGAGCGAGCATGGGAGTGCAGAACGCATAGAGTAGAGACATATTGGTGTGTGTGTGTGTGTGTGTGTGTGTGTGTGTGTGTGTGTGTGTGTGTGTGTGTGTGTGTGTGTGTGTGTGTGTGTGTGTGTGTGTGTGTGTGTGTGTGTGTGTGTGTGTGTGTGTGAGAATGTGGCCTACCATTACTCCGTCAAAGGAAATAGTCAAATATTGGTATGCCGGGGTGTGTGTGTGCATCCTGGTTTTGAGTTATTGCTTCTGTTGCCGTGGTTTGAGTGTTGCAACTACGCACAGACAGACTCTCCATTTACAATAATTAAAATACAATGTTTCATTTTAAGAGCACATTAATACTGATTCAATAGTAACTCAGTGGTGTACTGAACGCATTAGCTTTCTTTTGTGTAAGTAATGGGATACCTTTGTATGCCTATACGTTAACTAATGTTGATCTACATCACATTATAAAGGTGCAGACCTTGGTGGGGCTAAAAACTAATTCAAAGAGCCATGTTGAGCACACCCAGTGGTCACTGGTGCAAGACAAAATAAGTAATAGTAAAGAGAAAAGCTCCGGAACAAGTTTACTGTGCAATCAGGTCACCTGATGATTGCCAGGTTGTATGGCCACATCTTTGTGTTTTCCATTAACCACTTGAACCCTAGCATCCCTACTCTGAGGAGAACTTTGGCCCAAAATAGCAGATCTACAAGCTCGAGGCGTTGTGAGCTTGTAGATCGGCTATTTTCGACAAAGAGGTTTGGTGTAGAGGGAAAAAAGAGCAGACTAAGGTCGTTAAAAGTACTGAAAATACACATTAACATGAAATCTATGACAAAGTTTAATCTGCAACACAATTTTATACAAGATGGGGGGTCCCTGCTTCATCTCTCTCAGCTAAGGGGTCTCAGCTAAGGAGGCGATGGAAGTCGGCCTGAACCAGGATATGGGTATCCTTGAAGCCTATCTGCGCAAATGGCGCAGCACACTACAGCTCAGCATTGGCAAGACAGTGTCAGCTGCTTACCACCTCAACAACCGCGAAGCAAGAAGGGAACTGGAAGTATTTGTCAACAACAAGCGCCTGGAGTTCCAGCAAGCCCCGCGGTACCTTGGTGTGCGTCTGGACAGGACACTTTCCTTCAAACAACACCTTGAAGAAGTGACAGCCAAAGTGTCATCAAGGGTCTCACTAATCCGACGTCTCGCCGGTACCAGCTGGGGTGCATCTGCCAAGGTGCTTCCAATCTCCACGCAAGCCCTGGTCTTCTCTGCAGCTGAGAACTGTGCCCCAGCCTGGTGCAGAAGCCCACATGCCAGGAAGGTCGACGTTGCCATAAACAACGCTCTTCGGACCATAACTGGCTGCCTGAAGCCCACCCCTGTATTCCACCTGCCAGTACTAGCGTAAATTGCCCCGGCCGGCCTCCGACGAGAGGCTACTACCCTCGCCCTGGCAAGGAAAGCCCGTAGACATGACCAGCACAACACCACCACAACAGTGTTGCCTCTAGATAGGCTCAAGTCCCGCCACCCGTACAACAAAGCGGTACAAGAGCTGCTCAGGTCCATCCCTGAGGACCTGTCTACAGAGGCATGGCTGGCGGCAGCCTGGAAGCAGGAGTGGGAGTTGGCCGGGCCCACACGCATCCACCGTTACATCCAGGACCCGGGAGGCGGCATTAAAGGAGAGAAACTGCCACGCCGGCAATGGACCCTGCTGAACCGCCTGCGAACTGGGGTCGGATGCTTCAAAACATCCATGAGGAAGTGGGGCCTGGCGGACGGAGCAGCATGCGAGTGTGGGGAGCTGGAGCAGACCGCTGAGCACATAATCACAGTCTGTCCCCTGTATAAACCACCCTTGGAGGCCGGCCTCTTCGATGTGGGACCTGAGACGAGGGCGTGGCTGTACACTACTGAACTGGACATCTGATGATGACACACAAAAGAAGAAGAAGAAAGGGTCGTTGGCCTGAAAAACGTTCAAGACCCCTGGTCTAATCATTTTAGTGGCCCAATGTGCTTTCCTCTAGCGTCACTATCAGACCACAACATATCTCAAAATCGAATAAGGGGATTTCCATGAAACTTTCTCGGTGCATGAGTACCAATATAAAGTACCTCATAATGCTGTTCTGTCTCAAGCCAAAAGTCTGGACCATCCTGGTGTCAACAGCTATTGTCTATCAATATTGATATACTTTCTTTCATCTTCAGCATCACTCTAGACTTCTTATATTTTATCCATTCATTTTTAGTTGCTTCCATCTGTCCTTTGTCCTCTCCTCTCCTCTCCTCTCCTCTCTTTAGAAGGAGGATGAAACGAGGAAACAGTGAACAGGGATTTTAAGAAGACTAAGTATGTAGAACAATTACAGTATAGTATAAATGTACAATACATACATTGGTTTTAACGTGTGGAGCTCTCAGAGATAAGACAAGCTAGGATAATATGTATAATACAAAAACGAATAATAATACAGTAATACGAATAAGAAAAGAAAATTACAGCATGTGCAGTATCTAAGTAGATACAGTATTTGATCAAATGCACATTGCATCAGCTCAGTGCATTCAGGATGCACAAACCTTAAACACTGACCTCAGTTTGTTTCCTTAATTCTAGATACTTACGCCCCCCCCCTCCCCCACACACACACAAGTTTCCACCCACCTACTCTAATGCGTGCCCACTATACCACCATAAAGACACGTATGTGCAACACGCATTTAATGTGCGTTGCACATAGACTAAAAGTTAAAAGGGTGTTAGTCTGCAGAGAGAGAGAGAGAGAAAGAGAGAGAGAGAGAGAGAGAGAGAGAGAGAGAGAGAGAGAGAGAGAGAGAGAGAGAGAGAGAGAGAGAGAGAGAGAGAGAGAGAGAGAGAGAGAGGGAAATTGGCAGGTAGGACTATACCCTGACAGAAAATAACAATAAAAATAATTATTATAATTATAATAATGACTTTAAGGATGAAGAAGTTGCCAGTTGTTCTAGTGGTCTGCATGCTGCTGTTCTCAACTCTGGATGTCCTGGCATTAGACAGTAAGTTTATTGGTTCATCTGGTTCACTATTTTTCTTGTTATTTATTTTTCTTGTTTCTTGCACAACCTGCCTGCTCTATGTACAGTATCTGTGTCTCATTCTCTCTCCCAGATAGCGTCGCGCCAACTGAGTGCTGTGTGGAGTATCGCCCCAAACGCCTGCCTAAGAACAAGGTAGTGAGTTTCCAACGCACACACGTTCAGTGTCGCCGGGATGGCGTTGTGTGAGTATTATACTTATTATTATATATAGTACTGTACCTAACACTATACATGAACGCTAAACATATTGTACAGGTGCAGTTAACATAGATTCACATTCAGAGAAATGTGTTCACACTAGCTAGAGTCAAGAACTCAAGATGTCAAAGTCTGTCATGTCAGGTGCCTGTTAACCTATTAAGGCCGGGAAGGGAACCCATGTGTCTCATTTTAGATTTCTTTGCCTATTCAAAAATAGCAGATAATATACAAGCTCATAGCGCAGCACAGAGTGTCACGCTATGAGCTTGTAGATCTGCTATTTTAAAAAAATCTTGAAAATTTGGGTAAATCTTTGACTATATAGTAAATGTTTAAAGCGAAAAATGTTAACTCAAATCTTTGATTCTGGGGGGTCCTGGAACTAAGTATTTTGAGATGGGGGGGTCCGTGGCAAAATACATGTCATTTTGGGGGTCCGTGACATGAAAAAGTTTGTGAACCACTGATATACAGTAGCAACAAAAGACATTTGTAGAATATTCATATAGATTTGCACAAATTTTCATGA
Organism: Gymnoscopelus microlampas; assembly: GCF_963454915.1. Taxonomy (NCBI): domain Eukaryota; kingdom Metazoa; phylum Chordata; class Actinopteri; order Myctophiformes; family Myctophidae; genus Gymnoscopelus; species Gymnoscopelus microlampas. The sequence continues at coordinate 6,975,058 of NC_139953.1, forward strand.
TTTTTCTAAAATAGCAGATCTACAAGCTCATATCGTGGCACTCGATGCCGCACTATGAGCTTGTAGATCTGATATTTTTTGAATCGCCAAAGAAATCAAAAAATTACACAAATGCGTTCCCGGTCTTAATGGGTTAATGCAGAGGATAGGGGGCTTTTCTGAATAAATAAGTGAAAGTATGCCCTCCATTTACTTATTGATTGATAATGTGACTGGTTAGCAACTATGAATTCTATTATGTCAAATGAAACACCTCTCTATCTCTGTCTGTTCTATAGGTTCACAATGAAGAATGGTGCCAGGATCTGTACTGACCCGGCTCAGAACTGGGTCCAGAATCTCATCACCCATGTGAGGTCCAAAACATCAGCCAGTTAGAGGGTTCTGGGGGACTCTGGGCTGTCTGATACCTGCTACCGAAAAGTTCCAGACAACCAGTTGGTTTTGTGACAATGCTTTCAGATGCTTTGCTTCATGACAAATAGAACAGGTCACCCAGTTTCTAGTGCTGAGCAGGGGTGGAACTTACTTCAGTAAAAGTAGCAATACTGAAATTTAGAAATACTAAATAATCTGTTTCAAGTAAAAGGCCTGTGTTCAAAATGTCACTTGAGTAAAAGTAAAAAAGTATTGGCTTAAAAATATACTTAAAGTACCAAAAGTACTCGCGTTGTGACGCGTTGTCTTATTTTATACCTGGGCTATTTTCAAATAGCCCAGGTATAAAATAAGGCTAAAGTGGTTCATGTATGTTTTATAATATAATAATTTATATCTGCAAAGTAACTAGAAACTAAAGCCGTCAAATAATTGTAGTGGAGTAAAAGTACAGTATTTGCCTCTGAGTTTGATGTGAGTAGAAGTAAAAGTATTGAAAATGGGAAATACTCCAGTAAAGTAAAAAATCCTCAAAAGTGTACTTAAGTACAGTACTTGAGTAAATGTACTTAGTTACTTTACACCACTGGTGGTGATCAAATTCATCACCCAGGTGTCTCTAGTTTTGCTTAATTGTTTTCTCTCTATCCAGATATAATGTACTTTAAACAATAAATGAGTGGCAATGATACAGTTTCAGTTTTTCCTGCATTTATTGGTCCATATGTGTTTATTGAGTTATAACCTGCAGTACGACAAACATACATTTAAATTATCAATTGCAGATATGCTTTTCTGATACAAAGAAACATGCATTTTTATCTCCTAATTAATCCATACTTTTGGTTTTGTTTGCATAGTAGCCTAGGTCAAGGTTTGAAGGTCAAGTCAAATGTGTTTATTAAATGTGACAATATAACTGCAATGGTTGGATATTTAGATCTGTATCCTGTCTGAGTTCTCTAACTTGATTGGATAAAATTGGTATTATATGCTTTTTCTGTGTAATAAAGAGCTGGAGAGACATGGAGACTCCGGTTACTGAACAAACACTCTTCAGCAATGAGTACAGAATATAGAGCTATTTAACACTTATTTTAACCACAAAATCACATACGCTTTGCGAACATTTTGAACTCAAATCTTTGCTTCTGGGGGTCCCTGGAACAAAATATTTTGATGGGGGTCCGCGGCCAAATACATATAATTTTGGGGGTCCTTGACATGAAAAAGATTGAGCACCACTGATATACTGTAGAAACATACGTTTTTCAGAAAACTGTTGAGATTTAGGAGATGTAGAATCGGCTTCAGGTCTCAATGGGTTAATGGACTGATATCGTCTCTCTGAGCTTTGAGGGATGGAACGTGAGCAGTGGTGTGAATACGTCCTATTCAAAATTGACTTGAGAGCTATTAGGTACAAAAGTATTGGTCTCAAAATATACTTAAAGTACCAAGAGTTAAAGTAGGCTACTCATCGTGCAGAAGGTCAATTCAAAAGGTTTTCAAAATGTATACAAATCTTTAGAAATATCCGATCCACAAGCTCACAACACATCACATTGTGACGCGTTGTCACAATGCTGTGAACTGAAGGAGCTGAAGGATAAAACAGGGGTTGAGTGGTATATGTGTTGTAATATTAATCAAAATGTAAAAAGTACTATATTTGCTTCTAAGATGTAGTGGAGATAAGGAAAAAAAGTGTAGAAAAAAAACAGTGAAGTAAAGTATAATTGCACTTAAGCACAAGTAGGCTACTTGTGTAAATGTACTTACAGTAGTTACTTTCCACCACTGAAGGTGAGTGACCTCATTGTCAGGGAGGCTCTGTTCTCTCGGTGTGTGTGTGTGTGTGTGTGTGTGTGTGTGTGTGTGTGTGTGTGTGTGTGTGTGTGTGTGTGTGTGTGTGTGTGTGTGTGTGTGTGTGTGTGTGTGTGTGTGTGTGTGTGTGTGTGTGTGAGAGAGAGAGAGAGAGAGTGCATGAGTGTGCAGAATGCATCGTGGTTTATTCATTCTGCTGATGTGGTTTGAAATGTTGCAACTACACCTAGATACATCATTTCTAGTTAGTTAAATAAGCTTTTGATTCTGCAGTTCAGGGCTCTTTCCAAATAATGATGGGGGTACCAGGGGGTCCCCAGCGAAATGTGTTAATACAGCGTCACAAACAAATCACCCAGTGCCAATTGTCTAAGCAATCATGGGCGCTACACTCCCTCTGCCAGCCTAGGGAGAGCCCAGAGCCGAGCTCATGGCTCCTTCAATGCATGATCACTCGTGAGAGCTAACAAGCCTTCTTGTCGACGTGGAGGTTATGCTGGAATATTTGAGCCATATCTCCCTTTTTGTCTCCGCCAGGCCGAAAGGCATGACGAGAGAGTATGTTTTACCCCCTGTTCGTCAGTCTGTGTGTCCGTCCGTGTGTCCTGTCCGTGTGCGACCAGCTAATCTCAGGCACCGTCGGCCCGGTCGCTGCAAAAATGTGCACACACTCCCTGGATGCCAATTCAGAACCTCTGCCCAAAATGTTTTACATGGGCCTGTTATGCGCCACCAGGAGGCCGATTTGTGCAAAACCCATTTTTTTATATTACTCCTACAGTAAGGCTGGCTTCCAAAGTTTGCAGGATTAGTCCGTTTTGAACAAAATGCCTGAAATCATGAACGCAGCTTGCGATTTCCGTGAAATTTCACACGCACATTCCCACTATGCCGAGAAAGAAATGCCACCCTTTTCACATTGGCCTGTTATAGCGCCACCAGCAGGTCTAATTTAGCAAAACCCATTTTTGGAACAAAATGCATCAAATCATGAATGCAGTGTTCGATTGCAGTGCAAGGCCTAAGAAGAAATGCCACCCTTTTCACATTGGCCTATTATAGCGCCACCAGGAGGTTTCTCTAGTTTTATTCTGATTTGGACAGGGTCATTTCAACTCAAGACCCTGACTTAGCTCTTAATTTATTTCTTACTATTTTACTTCCTGAGAAACATGCCCCCTATAAGAATTTTAGAGTGAAAAATCGATCGAGTCCCTGGTTCTCAGCAGATCTCAAAGAGGCCTTCCGCCACAGAGATGTGACACACTCAGAAGTTTTAACTGCACTTTCACAAATATGCACATCTCACACATATGAACATCTCAGTGCATTCCGGATGCACACACACAGTGTTACGATAAGTGTATTAACACCTCTCAGCTTTCTGCTCAAAATAAACATTGACCTCGATGTGTTTCCTTAATTCTAGAATCCCCGACCCACCCCCACACACACGTTTCCACCCACAAATACTAATGCTGACCAGATACATATATTAAGTGCAACACGCTCGATTCAATACACAGGGTGTGAGGCTGGAGAGAGAGAGAGAGAGAGAGAGAGAGAGAGAGAGAGAGAGAGAGAGAGAGAGAGAGAGAGAGAGAGAGAGAGAGAGAACTTGGCAGTTATACAGTAGACTGACAGACTATACAACCATAATCTATAAGGATGATGAAGATACCAGTTATTCTGGTGGTCAGCATGCTGCTCCTCTCAACTCTGGATGTCCTGGCAATAGAGAGTAAGTCTATTGACGTATCTGTCACTGGTTTTAACCCATTAAGACCGGGAACGCATCTGTGTCATTTTTTTTTTATTTCTTTGGGTATTAAAAAATAGCAGATCTACAAGCTCATATGCGCGGCAGAGTGCCGCGCTTATGAGCTTGTAGAACTGCTATTTTTGAAAAATCGTGAAAATGTGTGCAAATCTTTGAATATAAATATATATTTTAAAGCCAACATTTGTAACTCAAATCTTTGCTTCTTGGGGTCCCTGGAACATCATATTTTGAGACGGGGGGTCGGCGGACAAATGCATATCATTTTAGGGGTCCTTGACATGACAAAGTTTGAGAACCACTCATATAGAAACATACTGTACGTTTTTCAGAAACCAGAAGCAAAGATTTGAGTTAAAAATGTTATATATATGAAAATATTTATATTCAAACTAAATATTTGCACACATTTTCGATAAAAATAAATAAATAGCAGATCTACAAGCTCTTTGCTATTTTTGAATAGCCTAAGAAATTACACAGTCACGTTCCCGGTAATCTTGACGGAGACAATGCAATTCTGTTTTTTCATGTTATTCCATAAACCTGCCTGTGTGTCTCTGACTGTGTCTCACTCTTTTTCACTCTGTCTCACTCTTCCAGACAGTGGTGGTCCTTCTGAGTGTTGTTTCAAGTATCACTCCAGTCGCCTGCCTAAGCACAACGTGGTGACGTTCCAGCGCACACACCTTCACTGTGCCAGGGATGGCGTTGTGTGAGTATTATGCAGTGGCGGGAAAAAGTACTCAATTTCTCTACTTAAGTAAATGTATCCATACTGCAATGCAGAAACACTCTTACACTGTCTGCTCAAAATTTACTTGGAGTAAAAGTACAAAAGCATTGGCAAGTACCAAAAGTAAAAGTACAGAATTGTAGAATTGTGCAGAATTCACAAGAGTTTCACAAGGCATCACATGTGTCAATGTATTAAAATCTTTTGAAAATAGCAGATCTACAAGCTCACAACGCGTTGCATCTCGACGCGTTGTGAGCTTGTAGATCTGCTTGAATAGGGCTGAAGTGGTTAATGTATGTCTTGTAATAATAATTCAAATCTACAAAGTAACTCAAGTTTTCAAACAATTGCAGTGGAGTAAAAAGCACAATACTTGCCTCTGAGATGTAGTAGTAATAAGTATAAAAAATTGGAAATACTCCAGTAATCGTGCTTGACACCAAAACGACTGTATATATGCGTGGCGTGTGCACAGCCAAGTGAAAATGTTCTTGTGCGTAAATTTGATCTGCTACACCTGCAATTGCAGTTAAATGCAGGATGCGAGAATCAGAGAACGGCCATGAATATGAGCTGGCAGCAATATCGCTGGGCAGTTATTCACATAGAAGCATGCATGAATCATGATGTGTTAATATTATGTAAATACATTTTAAATTTGTGACACCTGCAGTATACGTTACTTATGTCTGTCACTTTTTCCCCAGAATCAATTTGAATTAAAGCAAATGTGTTTGAAGTAGCCTTTGAAGTAGCCTACATCAAACTTTTATGTAAACACAGCCATGGCTCTGTGACTTTTCATAATCACAAGCAATCCCTAAACAATTATTGTCATCAGGTGAATAGGCTAGCTGTTGTAACTGTATTGCTTCTGAAACACCCGAGAGTTAAAGAGACAATTATTTTTATTATCATTTCTGGCAAAAGAACCTCAGCTAATAGACTCCTGCTTTCAAGGCGTTTAATAATGTAATGATGTGAAGTATGATTTAAACATGCACGGTAGGCTACATATTTGTATTTATTTTTACCCCCAATTTAGTCGTTATGCCAATTGATTCCTCTGCATGATACATCTTTATCAGACCTAAGTGTATCCTTCAATGTCTTGTAAACCCCAAAATGACTGGGTATGACAGGTGTTGCAGCAATTTGTAGAAATTGTAAGTGTTGGGCCTTACATATAATTAAAAAGTATATCATTTGCATGTGTGTATTTGGCCCCTCATATATAAAATAAATGTAAATATAAAATCAAATTGAAACTGCTGATCAGATACAGTATATGGATGAACATATAGAGGCCAAATAGGCAACAGAAAAACCTACCATAGGCGCACGCGCGCACGCACGCACGCACGCACACACGCACACACACACACACACACACACACACACACACACACACACACACACACACACACACACACACACACACACACACACACACACACACACACACACACACACACACACACACACACACACACACACACACACACACACACACACACACACACACAGGTATGGCCATCTGGATATAAAAAGATGCCATTAGGTCAACATGATGAATGAAACAGGTTAAAATGTTTTTTTTCTTATTTACTGTATCAAAAATCAACATAGAAACGTTCAACTAGCTTTTAATAAGCAACTAAATCGATTATATATATATATATATGTTGACTTGCTCCATTACTCACTGATTGACCATTTTACAGGATGAATACAATGTAAAATGAAACACCTTATATCAGGGGTTTTCAACCAGTGGTCCGGGGACCACCAGTGGTCCTTGAGGGGGTTCCAGGGGGTCCCCAGCCAAATTAATAGTTAGCAACCAAATTGACCCTTATATGTGTGTAACTCTGAGAGTGTACAAATGGAACCAAATGGACCCGTTAGGGTCCATTTGGTTCCATTTGTACACTCTCAGAGTTAAATGAACACTGATGATGGTGATACAGTGTAGATTGGGACCCCCAAGAAATCTAAATGGTTGAGTCCCTGGCATATCTTTTCAAATGGGGGTCCCTGGGCTAATATTTGTCAATTTGGGGGTCCTTGACAAGAAAAAGGTTGAAAACCACTGCCTTATATGATGGAAATCTTCTCTCTATCTCTGTGTGTTCTAGGTTCACAATGAAGAAAGGAGGTATCAAGCTCTGTGTTGACCCAACTCATAAATGGGTCCAGGACATCATCACCCACGTGGAGAACAGACCACATATGCCATAATAGGCTCTATGCACAGCAGCCATATTATCACTTCCTTCACAGGTGTTACCAATGATACTAATGAAGGCTCTGTTCCATTTAGTCTAGCACAGTGGTTTCCACGACCCCCATAACTCTGAGAGTGTACAAATGGAACCAAATGGACCCTTACGGGTCCATTTGGTTCCATGTGTACACTCTCAGAGTTACACACCTGCAAGGGGCCATTTAGAAGCCCATGAGGGTCCCTGGACCCCAACTGTAGATATGCACAATATCAGCACCCTGACTCTGTTTGACCAGAATGGAACAGAGCCTTCATTCGTATCATTGGTAACACCTATGAATGTCAGCCTATCTCTGCCACCCAGCCTCTACGTCATTTTTCAAAATAGTTCCATAAATAATAATAATTAAAAAAAATCAAAGAGATTCCATCAATTAAACAATACATTAAAAAAGTTTAAAAAGTAGTGAAAATAGCCGATCTTCAAGCTTGTACTGTAGATCTGCTTTTTTCCACTAGTTTGGGACCCGGGGAGATGTCAAATAGGCTCTATGCACGGCAGCCATATTGGAAAGAAATTGAAGGCTCTGTTCCATTCTGGTCAGGGTGCTGACACTGTGCATGTTGGCTCACTGGAAACACTCCATTTTGGTTCCCAAATGGCCCCTTAAGGTGGGTGTGTAACTCTGAGAGTGTACAAATGGAACCAAATGGACCCGTAAGGGTCCATTTGGTTCCATTTGTACACTCTCAGAGTTATGGGGGTCCTTGAAAATAAGACAACCACTGTGCCACACTAAATGGAACGGAGCCTTAATTAGTATTATTGGTAACACCTGTGAAGGAAGTAAGGAAGGGGCCCAATTCATTCCCAATATGGCTGCTGTGCATAGAGCCTATTGGAACATGCACCCAGTTAACTAGTGGTCACAATTACATCTGCCAAGTTTGCATAGCTTTATTTGTTTTATCTCTATCCTGACTCGATAATGTACTTTAAACAACACATTAGACAGCAGAAAGCTTTTTAATTTTTTTTCATATTGATTGCTTTCAGTTTTGCGTTTTAGTACAGACGTGTTTTTAATGAGGTATATTGAAGGTAATGCTGTAAACATTAATTTTAGTGATTCATTGCTGATATTGTTTTATTCCTGATACAATAAAACAAGCATGTTTGTGTATTTATTAATCCATTCTTTGGTTGTGTTTACATAGTATAGCCTAAATGAAGTCAAAATGAAGCACATTTAAAAACAACCTATGCTGATCGAAGTGCTGCACAGACCTAGCAGGTATTTTTAAAGCTGCAATCCAGAACTTATTTTAATGAATACAATTTTATTTTAACCAAACTGTATGAGAGATTATGTGATTACAATAACTACAGTGGGTGGAGATGGTCTACTCCACTGTTACGCAAACACTGCGTCGGGATCCATTTTTATGGGTCACAGGCAAATATAATATATTTTTTTGTTACTACTATTGTTTTAATAATTATTTCAACAGTTTTTCAATCAAAACAATCAAGCATTTTCTGAAATATGTTTTCCTAATTCCATAATTAAATCCATAATTTTAAACCTCAAGCAAGCTCATACATGCAGTACCTCCCTTGGCCAAGAGGGGATTCCTTCTTGTTGATTGAGTGGTACTGTAGATGTTTGGTCTCCCATGCCAGAGACCACAGTTCAAATCACAGTTACTTTATTGGTTTATTCGAGAGGGACAGAGGAGGAGACGAGGGGGAGGAGAGGAGAGGAGAGAAGGGGGAGGAAAGGAGGGGAAGAGAGGAGAGGGGGAAGAGAATTCATATTTATTTTTTAACATCTAGATGTGAGGGCCGCGAAGCGTAGCCTACTCAATCCAATAGGCTCTATGCACAGCAGGCAGCAGCCATATTGGGAATGATCTGGGACCCTTCCTTACTTCCTTCACAGGTGTTACCAATAATACTAATTAAGGCCCTGTTCCATTTAATGGCCCACAGTGGTCGTCTTATTTTCAAGGACCCCCATAACTCTCAGAGTTACACACCCACCACAAGGGGCCATTTGGGAACCAAAATGGAGTGTTTCTAGTGAGCCAACATGCACAATATCAGCACCCCGGCCCGAATGGAACAGAGCCTTCATTAGTATCATTGGTAACACCTGTGAAGGAAGTAAGAAGAGGCCCAATTTCTTTCCAATATGGCTGCTGTTCATAGAGACAATTGAGTAGGCTACAGTAAAGTGTAGTTAGGAAGAAGTGTAGCCTAATTATAGGAGTTAGCATGAATAATTGTACATCATCAGTCCCTGACAACATACAACATTAAAACAGAACCCAGAACATATTACAAACAGAACGGGAATACAAAACAAGTGCAGAAAAGTATGTACATAAATAAAAACAAATCTTTAACCCATCTAGACCTGAGGCCCATTCTAACTCCTTCTAAATCCTGATAAGTTTTCGGAAAAACTTCATTATTTATTCAAGAATTTCCAAAAACGTATGTTGCTATATACAAAAGGGGTTCCCGTCCTGAAAGGTATAGTTACAAATAGGGCTTCCCGCCCCTAAATAAGAAGATTAAGAACAGACTAAAATATAGCAGCATTTAAATAAAATACGAGTGGTCGCAGGATTGGTTATCAAGTAACCATTTTTAAAGATTGTGCTTAGAATATGTAAAAGTAGGACAATCTCTTAATATCTTTTTTTATTTAGAGTAAGCAGCAATTTTTCACCCCCTTTTTTCTCCCCCATTTAGTCGTTATGCCAATGAATTCCTCCCCACGCATACATTTTCTGTGTTGTCACTGCATCCTACTGACCTGGAGGAGGAGCCCCCACCGGGAGGATGTAGGGCCTTCGTCCTACTCCTCCCGCCCAACACTCCCCGCTGACAGGTGCCGCCCCCAGCCCGTAGGAGTATGTGCAATGACCGATATCACCCACCCTCCCCGTCCGGCTTCCCTCCCGCGAACACGGGCCAGTCGCATAGACCAGTGGTTCTCAAACATGTTTGGCTCAAGGCACCCCTGTAAACAACTTTTTCATCCACGGCACCCCTGAAGTACATTGTTACTATAGATAAATTACATGTATGTACATGTCATATCACGGTACGAATATATGTAAATCTTTGCCCCTAAGATACAGTAGCCTAATATTCACAGAGGAAAACTTGAGTGAATGTCCGTTTCCATTATAGGTCAGATTGAAAATAACTTTCCACTTGACGTTTAACCCTAGCATTCCCATTCGGGGGGGAAACATTCGCCAAAAATAGTCACGTTGTGACGCGTTGTGAGCTTGTAGATCTGCTATTTTTGGGCAAAGAGATTTGGTGTAGATTGAAAAAGAACGCACCAAGTACAGTGCATCTCAGGTCCGTTAAACAAAGTAAAAAAATGATCAAAGTATTCCGCGGCACCCCTGGACCTGCATCACGGCACCCTAGGGTGCCACGGCACCCACTTTGAGAAACCCTGGCATAAGACTCCCGACGATGCACCACGGTGGATTCGAACCCACAACCTCCATGGTGGTGGGCAGGGACTTTACCACTGCACCACCCGATCCCCTATCTCGTAGCGTCTTTGTCTGAATGTGGTTTGCCTGCGCTGCACTTCTCAGTCCTCTCAAGTGGTTGACATAGAGCCAATCCCACTACCTGTCTCTTCAAACATCAAACAAACAAATAACATTGAACTAGAACGCACGTTGTAACGTGCACCACAAACTGCACGTTTTATGACTCTTAAACAAACAGTTCATCTCTCACAGGCTGCCTCTACAGCTTTTTATGGCTGCACCAGTGCTGCTTTGATGTGCTCTGCGCGACGCTGCTGTTGCTGGACACATGCTTGTTTGTTTGTAATAATAATGGAGGATTTTGGAGGATTCTCCTCCTTCTCCCTTCTCTTCCGGACCGGTGGTTTGGTTTACAAGCTTCTTTCAAGTGCGTTGCTTTATAGTGTAGAGATGCTGATTAGTAATTAGGAAGTGGTGTCAGACAGCTGCCACTCTGTCAATCAGCCCGACTCTTTAACCCTTTCCTCTCCAGTGAGGATTTTCCAAGTTAACTTCACAATAACACAGACCTGTTTAAAAACCTCAAAACTCAAGAAACAATATTTCTGAAGGATGTTGCAGTGGTGGTATGAGTGAGGTTTCTCTCGTAAAGCTGTTCTATGGGTTTAAGAATCATCACACCTGTAAACGACCAGAAGCAAATAATCAACGTGGGATAAAATCCTACAGTGAAGGTAAGATCTAGCAGCACTAGCTGTCAGGAAAGGCCTAATCTCTCAAGAACAGATCCATCGCTGCGCTTGGATCTGTCGGTAGCCGTGTTGACAACCCGTGCGCATTGGCGTGGCGTGGGCGTGCCTTCAGATCAGGAAGCTGGCCGCGCTTTACCAAATCAAATGGCCGGGATTTACATGTGTGCTGCTCAATTCCCACTGGAAACAAACCGAAACTCATTTAACAATAGCGTCCTCGGAGCAGACAAAACCACGGAAAGTTAGTAACATTTTAACTTGCTCTTTCATCATAGAAACAAGTGGGCTTATAACCAAAACGATTCATGTTCTTTGGGAGAAATTGTGTTAGTGTTCCGTGGAGAAATATCGTTAGTGGGAATAAAAACATAGTCGCACCACCGGAAGTGAAAGGCTGAAGGCAGACCAAAACCCCGGTTTCCCTGAGCACGGGTCGCGTACAGCTCCGCCCAGAGCCAAATGAATAAGTAAAAAACAGCAGAGGGTGCTGTTTTTCCTTTTTATTTGACGATGGGTTCCCAGATTGGGAAAGGCCTGACCAGTTAAAAATTATGTAGATTAATTTTGATTGTGCTCATAATTCTTTCTTCACGTTTTTTTTAAAGTTAGGTTGAGTCTAGATGGCTCCAATGGTAACACATTTGATGATCTTAAATGGATAGTTCACCCCAAAAATTACCTTTTTTCTATCAAGTAGTCACCCCATGGAGACTTGAATTCATGGATATTTTTTAGTTTTTGTCGCATTCCTAAGCCAATAATTTGATGACCAGCAGACCGGTAGGCATGCAGCGGCTCCGGTAGGAGACTCAAAGGAGACCCTACCGGAACCGCTGCCGGTCAACAAATGATTGGATTAGGAATGCGACAAAAACTAAAAGAAATCATGAATTGAAGTCTACATGGTGTGACTAATTGATAAAAAGAAAAGTCATTTTAGGGCACGGCGGTCACACCAAAACATGGTTGGCTGCTGTTAAACACGGCCATAGTTTTTTGAGGCCAGCGCATTCTCTAAATAAACGGAGTGACCCACCTGTCACTCACTTTCAGGACCCTCCCATGCAACAGCTAAAACCAGTTGCTCTATCGTTATAGCACCATGTCACTTCCTGAGTCTTGGGACGGTCCGCCTTCCACTCACCCGATTGGTCAGAGGGGGAAGAGCAGAGTGCATAAACCAAAGACTGTATAAAAAGAATGGACAACGTGACGCCATTGGTTTCTACAGACCGTACATGAAGCCGATTGTTCAGCAATTTCAAATCCGCCATCTTTCAATATCGTGTCATATCCTGCAGAATCTCACCAGACCATTATTGGTTGGGTAGCTTGTCAGTCAAATCATCCCGCCCCTCCTAGAGCATAACCTACTTTATCGTCAATTTTAAAATAAATGGGACCATAGTTTACCAAAACATATGATGATGATTAAAAGGAGACTTTAAACTAGCGAATGGAAGCATATAGTATTTACAACAATGTTTATTAAGGTAAGAAAATCAAGTCTGTTTGTCAAAAACCCATCCGCTTGCGTTAAGATAAATTATTTCTGACACCAACAGGGGTAAAACAGCGAAACTACAGGCCATTCATATGAACTGTCTCTTCCGTATTAGCCTCAATGTAAAACTTTCAAGCTGGGCCCTTGGCATAAACACAAGATGTGCGCGACAAGCGCAAAGATGCGCAAGACCATGAATCCATGCATTTGCATTGACAAAGCATTGGCAGATTCCGCCCCATAGGTAAAATAAAAGTGCAGCGTGACCGTGCCCTTAGGGGTGAACTGTCCCTTTAAGTCAACTGGTCTTTAATTTAGAGAATGCCATGCATGTGCGTGCGTGTGTTTGAGAGCAGACAGGAATCATAATTATTAGTAATTACCTTCTTATGGTTAAGCCAGTCTTGAGAACTGCGTGGTCAAAACAGATGTTAAAACCTATTCCTAGTTAAAATGTGAACGCAAATACAGAGTGTGTGTGTGTGTGTGTGTGTGTGTGTGTGTGTGTGTGTGTGTGTGTGTGTGTGTGTGATTTAACCCATTTAGACTCTGTTTAACCAGTTAAACCATTATTTAATGCTTTGGCTATTCAAAAATAGCCGATATACAAGCTCGTAGCGTGGCACAGAGTGCCGCTCTACGAGCTTGTAGATCTGCTATTTATTTATTTTTATTGTGAAGACAGAGTATTCATTCATTGCATTATTGATACTTTTACTTACTAAGTAAAACATTTGAGTACTTTTTTCCACCACTGGCTGTTTGTAATTACTACTCTTTGGGTTGATTGGTTAAATGGCGATTGTTTTATTGGGTCTATTTTCTTATTATGGGGCCAGGCTTCCAGCATGGACCCATATTGTTATTGGCATTATTCCGTTTCTTCTTCTTCTTCTTCTTCTTCTTCTGCCGTTTTTGCCAGTTCTGGCTGAACCTTGCAGTCGCTTTTTATGAAACTCGGCCATATGATAGATGGTCATGAAAAACGATCAAAAAATAATTCTCACAATCTTTCGTCAAAAGGTGGCGCTATAGCACTCAGTTGAAAATGACAACTTTGAACAGGTACAACTCATGCCCTGTTTCACCTACAGCCATGAAACTTCGATGCACACATGCGTCTCCTCATGCTGAACAACTTTCACACTCTGACTTTTGACCTCTGACCTTTAGATCTCCCACCATTTTGAATTATATGAAAAACAGTTAAAACCTATCTCCTCCTGGGATTTTTGAGTAATCTGCACGAAACTTTTTACACATGAACTTTGGACCTATACCAAAAAACGTTTGCAAAATATCTTCCATAAGTGAAAAAATGAAGCTTTAATGAGCCAATGAATATTGCAGTTTTATGAAAATTATTCATCTGCCCCTAACACATACATGCAAGACTCACATTTCTTTGAAACGTTGCAGTAATGTAGAGAGTCATTCCAAATATCACTGAAACCAATCTCACTCCAATTGGCCAAAGGGGGGCGCTATAGCAATTTTTTGAAAATGCAAATTTTAAACAGGCAAAAGTCATGCCTCGTTTGGCCGAAAGTCGTGAAACTTGCTTACACTTGTGCCTTGACTCATGAGGAACACATCTATCGCTTTGACCAGTAAGCTCCGCCCTTAGATTGTCCGCAATTTTGAGCAGTTTGAAAAACACTTAAACCCAGGATTTTTCAGCTATTTGCGTGAAACTGTATCATCTGTGTGATCTCCTTTTTCACAGTTACTTGTCTGTTGGGCCAATGGCGTCTCCCTTAAATGAATGCCTCACAATCTCAAGGTCGCCAGTTCAAGCCTCACTTGATGCAGACTTAATTTAAGTTGAATTGCAAACAACATGACTGTATCAATGAATACATGTGCAAATGGTAAAGATAACCTGAAATGCTTATTTGAGAGTACGTTTTTTTCAACGTGTGACATACTTCATTCTGAAAATAGCTGATCTACAATCTCACAACTTTTCATGGTTTGTGAGCTTGTAGATCGTCTACTTTCACTAGTTTTGGTTCTGAGGAGATGTACTTTTTCTTCATTGGTAAATGGTTTGTGAACGAGTGATCTTAGTGTTAGTGAAACAGGGGCTTGGTTCATGAAAGAAGGCAAGAGTTTATGATCTTCAACAGACAATATCAGCCTGGACAAAGCTATAGCACTATAGGTACAGTAGTGTTGCAGCCTATTAGTCTGAAGGTTGAGAGTTTGAATCCTGTTAATGGCAGTAGGTTGAGATGTCCAATCAAACCATTATGTTTCCATCTCTCTCTCTCATCAATCTATTGTTTCCATGTCACTCTCTCTCTCTCTTCAATCTATTCCGTTTCCATGTCTCTCTCTCTCTCTATTCACTGGCCCCGTATTATCGCTGCTTGCAGCTATATTTATCAATTATGTTCTTCTCCTTTCAAACTTGTGAAGCACTTTGTCAGTAAATAAATACATCTACTGATGCACAAACTTGGACACATCTTCAATGTTGTTTCCTGGAATCACTGGGTGTTTCGGGTCTTGCAACAGACACCCTCCTCCAGGCGACCCGACCAAGGCTGATCAGACCCCGGTCTCTGTCCAAGTGGCATATGCTACAGCCCCTACTGTCTCTCAAAAAGCGCTCTACGAATAACATGTATTTACTTACCAGCACAAACGTTATCAGCTGAAGTTACAAAGATGGCTTGTTTGAGGGATGGATATAGTGAGAGACCTTAGTGTCAAGGAGGCTCTGTTTCCTGTGTGTGTGTGTGTGTGTGTGTGTGTGTGTGTGTGTGTGTGTGTGTGTGTGTGTGTGTGTGTGTGTGTGTGTGTTTCTGCTGCTGTGGTTTGAGCGTTGCATCTACACCCACAGACTCTCCATTACAAGTGTTTCACTAACTGTGTACAGTAGGTTATAACTGCAGCTTATTATTTGAGCTGTTGATTTTCAGGCCTGCTCAACATTTCAAAAATAATATTGATTTATACTAATCAGTATAAAAAAAACAATGCACATGACCTTTATTGAAATAAGACAAATAAGGTCAACTTTTAGTGCACTGCTTCACTGAATAATCAACAATATTTCTTTAAAACAATAGTTGCAATAAAATCTCAATGGAGTAAAATGTATAATAGGCTCTATGCACAGCAGCCATATTATTCACAGGTGTTACCAATGATACTAATGAAGGCTCTGTTCCATTTAGTCTAGCACAGTGGTTTCCACGACCCCCATAACTCTGAGTGTGTACAAATGGAACCAAATGGACCCTTACGGGTCCATTTGGTTCCATTTGTACACTCTCAGAGTTACACACCTGTAACATTTGGAAGCCCATGAGGGTCCCTGGACCCCAACTGTAGATATGCACCATATCAGCACCCTGACTCTGTTTGACCAGAATGGAACAGAGCCTTCATTAGTATCATTGGTAACACCTGTGAATGTCTTCATAATATGGCTGCTGTGAATAGAGCCTATTAAATACACCTCCCCAACATCACGCTTGCCGCGCCTGGGCGTGACACCAGGGGCGTCACGCCCGTACGTACGGCTTTTTTTTAATGGCAACAGCTTTCTGGGGGCTCCTTGACTAACCTGCGACGTTGATGTTATCAAAAAGTAAACAACACCGGACGGACGTGGGACATCACATTATGGAATATAAAGACTTTGGGGTAAAAGTTAATATTTACCACCATGCTCTCTGAAACCAAGACACTGTGGGCCTATGGAACAACGTGTGTTCTCTTTCGTCATCTTTGTAGAAGGTGAGTAACTTAAGGAATTAATCTAATACTGACAGGTGGAAAGTAATACATGTACTCAAGTACCTACTGTACTTGAGTATAATTTTAAGGTATTTTTTACTTTACTGGAGTATTCCAATTTGCAATACTTGCAATTACTTCTATTCCAATACATCTCAGAGGCAAATATTATGCATTTACTCCACAATTATTTGAAAACTTTAGTAACTACTAGACTAGTAGTACTAGTTGCTTTGTAGATTTTAATTATTATGACAAAACATACATAAACCACTTCAGCCCTATTTAAACTTTGGGTATTTGAAAATAGCCGATCTACAAGCTCACAAGCGATGCAACGCGTTGTGAGCTTGTACATCTGCCATTTTCAAAATATTTGAATACATTTGATTTTAGCCATGGACCCCCATCTGAAAATGTTTTGTGCCAGGGACCCCCAGAAGAGAACATTTGTCTTAAAAATTCAAAAGTATAAAAACAATGTTCAAATACTGCACAAAAATAGCAGATGTACAAGCTTGCATCACGGGTGAACTGGTTTTAGAGTATTTGGTATTGTACAGTATGCTCAAATTGGACAATTATAGCTCTGTTTTCATCATGTGTATCATAGGTGCAGCCATGGGGTGGGCCTGGGTGGGCCGTGGCCCACCTACATAGAAAGCTGGCCCACCCAATCGATTAAAAAAAAAATATATATATTTTAATTAATTTTAAATGTTATAATAATAAATCGGTAAAATCAGGCACAAATAAGAATTAAATAACATAACCCTAACCTAACCCAAACCCTAACCCTAACACCGAAATATAGTTGCCAAAAACAGAAAAAAAAAGTATCAAAATCCACCCAAAAAATGCAAAATGAGTCCATGAGTCCAGGACTTATTATTGTATCCAAAGCCACTGTCATTTGGTATTGTACAGTATGGTCAAATTGGACAATATAGCTCTGTTTTCATCATGTGTATCATAGGTGCAGCCATCGGGTGGGCCTGGGTGGGCGTGGCCCACCTACACAGAAAGCTGGCCCACCCAATCGATTTTGCAAAAAAAATAAAATATTTAATTGTAAATGTTTTGATACTAAATCGGTAAAATCAGGCAAAAATAAGAATTAAATAACATAACCCTAACCCCGAAATAAAGTTGCCAAAAACAGAAATCAAATCCGCCCAAAACCGCAAAATTTCACGCGCACATCCGCGACTCATGCACACACACCCACCAAAAGTCCATCACCCCACCTTCTAAGAGCCTGTGACACCCCTGCACCACCCGCCCGGATTCATTGTAATACAAATTGCCGTGTGAATTCATGTTGAATTGGCCGGATTGCCGTGGCATGTGCTGTGAACGTTATGCTCCCAGATAATGGTCCCTTCTGATTGTAGTGACCCAAAGGGTCTTACTCTATTACTGTCAGTGGTGGGAAAAGTACTCAAATGTTTTACTTAAGTAAAAGTATCAACACTGCAATGTAGAAATACTCTGCTACAAGTAAAAGTCCAGAATTCAATATGCACTTGAGTAAAAGTATAAAAGAATTGGCATCAAAATATGTATGTATATGTATGTATGTTTTGTAATCAAATCTAATTCTAAAAAGTAACTCTTCTAAGTCTTACTGTTAGAACTAGTAATTCTAGTCTTCTAACAATTGTAAAAGTAAAAGAAAAGTACAATATTTTCCTAAGAGATGTAGTGGAGTAGATGTAAAATAATTGAAATTTGGAAATACTCCACTAAAGTCAAAAATACCTCAAAATTGTACTTACAGTAAGTACAGTACTTGAGTAAATGTACTTAGTTACTTTACACCACTGATTACAGTAATTTCCGACAAGCACACAAGATATCTAAAAATCTAATGCTATGAATCTTGCTCAGTGCATTCATGGGTAAACTAAATTATGTATACCTCTATATCAGGAATGCTGTTCTGTCTCAAGCTGTAACCAAAACCTAAAGTCTGGACCATCCTGATGTCAATATGGTAGATGCCATTGTCTATTCATGTTCATATCCTATACGAAGACAAAAGGATTAGGCCAGGGGTCTTCAACAGGGGGTCCTCAGAGTTACTACAAGGGATCCGCCAAATCTTTGTGTGTATGGGGAACATTAGCCCGAAAATAGCAGATCTACTGTACAAGCTTGCAGATCGGCTATTTTCTGAGATTTGGTGTAGAGGGAAGAAAGAGCAGACCAAGTACAGAGCCAATGGTCAAGTTGACTAAATATCGAGGGTTTAAAAGGTTAACTCTCTGAAAATACACATTACCATGAATCCAACTAGCTATGAAATCCATGAAAAGGTTTAATCTGCAACACAATGTTATACAATATGTAGTGGGGGGTCCCTGCTTCATCTGTCTCTCAGCTAGGGGGTCCTTGGGCTGAAAAGCGTTGTAGACCCCTGGATTAGGCTAAGCAAGAGACAGAAAGGTATACTCATTGATACATGTGATGGAGATCAACATTAGTAGGCATATATATCCCATGATATAACAAATTGATGCACTTCATTATACATTTTAATTATTGATATTATTGTTAATGCAATGAAATATTGTTGATTATTCATTGTATCAGTATTGATTTAGAATTGATTTAAAATACATAGTGTGAAGCTCTCGGAGAGAGGGCTGGAAAGAGAAGATAGAGGAACACGGGATAAAGGAAGACTTTTTTATAATAATATAACACAGGGGCCTTCAACAGGGGGTCCGGGACCCCTAGGGGGTTCTCAGAGTTACTACAGGGGGTCCGCTAAATCTTTGTGTGATATGATTTTTTTTTTTTACCTTAACCACTTGAACCCTAGCATCCCTTTTCTAAGGAGAACTTTACCCAAAAATAGCAGATCTACAAGCTCACAACGCCTGGCGCTGCGAGGCTTTGTGAGCTGGTAGATCGGCTATTTTTAGCGGTGCCAGCCGCTCTACTCTTGACTATGTCCGTCCGTATGTCCGTTTGTCCGTTTGTCCGTTTGTCCGTTTGAGCACGGGCTTTAAACAGCTATAACTCCAGTTCGCAGCATGCCAGCAAGTCCAAATTTGGTAGGTGGACTTACACCACCAATTGGGACGAGCATTGATTGCTGAAGCCCCGCCCCGCCCTATTATAGCGCCACCAGGAGGCCACTGGCTCCGTTTGAGCACAGGCTTTAAACAGCTATAACTCCAGTTCGCAGCATGCCAGCAAGTCCAAATTTGGTATGTGGACTTACACCACCAATTGGGACGAGCATTGATTGCTGAAGCCCCGCCCCGCCCTATTATAGCGCCACCAGGAGGCCACTGGCTTTAAACAGCGCTTTACACAGCTATAACTCCAGTTCGCAGCATGCCAGCAAGTCCCAATTTGGTATGTGGACTTGGACCACCAATAGGGACGAGCATTGATTGCTGAAGCCCCGCCCCGCCCTATTATAGCGCCACCAGGAGGCCACTGGCTTTAAACAGCTATAACTCCAGCTTGCAGCATATGCCACCAAGTCCAACTAATACCACCAATAGGGACCAACTGTAATTACATAAGCCCCGCCCCCTCTGTCTTCCCATTGGCTGGGCTTTAAACAGCCATAACTCCAGTTCACAGCATGCTACTGAGTACAAATTTGGTACGTGGACTCAGACCACCAATAGGGACGAACTGAAATGTAGTAAGCCCCGCCCCCTCTGTCTTCCTATTGGCTGGGCTTTAAACAGCCATAAGTCCACTTTGCAGCATGCTACCAAATACACATTTACCACGTGAACTTAGACCACCAATAGGGACAAGCTGTAATTGCTGAAGCCCCGCCCCCTCTGTATTGTCATTGGCTGGGCTACAAACAGCCATAACTCCAGTTTGCAGCATGCCACCAAGTCCAAATTTGGTATGTGGACTTACACCACCAATAGGGACGAGCATTAATTGCTGAAGCCCCGCCCCGCCCTATTATAGCGCCACCAGGAGGCCACTCATCAAAGGCACCGCTTCCTTCACACAGGGTGGGATTTTTGGCAAAGAGGTGTTTGGTGTAGAGGGAAAAAAGAGCAGACCAAGTAAACAAAAAAAGTTAAATCTGAAACACAATTTTATACAATATAGAGGGGGTCCCTGCTTCATCTCTCTCTCAGCTAGGGGGTCCTTGGCCTGGAAACGTTGAAGACCCCTGATATAAAATAAGACAAATAATAAGATAGTAAGAACAATAAGACAAATAATAACATAAGACAAATAAGTAAAATAATCCTGTCCCGTACGTATGTGTATGTAAGTACATATTTGATAAAAATGCAAGTCTGTGCATCAACTCAGCACACACACGTGCCACGTTTACATTAACATCTCTCATCTCTCATCTTTCTATTGTCACCACACAGGCTGACCACAATTTGTTTCCTTAATTCTAGGTACTCCACCCTCCTCCCCCTTTCCCCCTGCAAGTTTCCCCGCCCCACCTACACCAATATGCGCCAACCTAACACATATAAACACTTGCAACGTGCATGATGAAATAGAGAAAGAGAGACAGACAGACAGACAGACATTCTGACAGACTACAATTATAATCATAGAGTGACGATGATGACAATGGGGATGAAAAAGATACCAGTTATTCTAGTGGTCTGCATGCTGCTGGTCTCATCTCTGGATGTCCTGGCACTACAGAGTAAGTCAATTGGCTCCAGTGGTTTTAATCCTGATGGAGACAATGTTTTATGTCAAATAATTGTTGTTGTCGTTTTCTTTGATGTTCCACAATGTGTCACTGTGTCACTGTGTCACTCTCTCTCTCTCTCTCTTTCTCAGACAACGCTGGCGGCCCGGTTGAGTGTTGCTTCCAGTACTACCCCAAACGCCTGCCTAAGAACAACGTGGTGACATACCAGCGCACAGACATCCACTGTGCTAAGGATGCCGTTGTGTGAGTATTAGGCTATACTTGTACATAGTACTGTACCAATAGACCTTGAACAAATTGACTGGGGTTAACCAGGGTTACTTAGTGTTGCTGCAGGAGGTTCACCAAGTTGTGAGGAAGATTGTATTTTTTTTTTAAATAAATACATAATATATTCTGTACACAGAATGTCAATAAAGCGTGAGAGACTAAAGTGAGAGTTGTTAATTGTTCACTCCATGTGTAATCTACCATTTGAATCAAGTTGACCGAAAGGTTTAATCGTCCGTTGAGACTGAAGGGGTTCGTGCTCAGAAAAGATTGAGAACCCCTATAATAGCGACTGAACAGGAACAAAAAAAAACAGCCAATCTACAAGCTCTCAACGCTGCGCTTAGAGCTGACCTTGTAGACTTGTACACCGCGCTCAACTAAGTATAATCAAGCCTTTACTGGAGATGCCACTGGGCGTACGGCATGAATGTCTACACAGACAATTCTTTCAACATAAAATGCTGCATTCAAGTTCAGGAGAGTTTGGAAAAGGCAACTCTCTTAAAATGCTGCATTCATGGTCAGGTCTGTGAGAGGGCACTTTTTAAAGTCTTTGATGTCTATGTGTGCACGTGCCTGACTGTGAATATGTACAATGTAATGTAAAATGAAACACCTTACCCTAAAACCGATTCTACAAATGTCTTCTAAATCCCAACAGTGTTCTGAAAAAAAAAAAACGTATGTCTCTATATCAGTGGTGCTCAAACTTTTTCATGTCAAGGACCCCCAAAATGATATGTATTTGGCCGCCGACCCCCATCTCAAAATGTTTTGTTCCAGGGACCACCCAGAAGCAAAGAATAGAGTTGAAAATGTTCGCTTTAAACAATATATATTCAAAGATTTGGACACACTTTCACGATTTTTCAAAAATAGCAGATCTACAGTACAAGCTCGTAGCGCGGCACTCGGTGCCACGCTACGAGCTTGTAGATCTGCTATTTTTGAATAGCCAAAGTGTAAAAATAAATGAAAAAGTCCAGGTCATTATGGGTTAATGATGGAAATCTCCATATCTCTGTTTGGCCTATAGGTTCACAATGCTGAATGGTAACAAGTTCTGTGCTGACCCAGCTGAGAAGTGGGTCCAGGGTGCCATCATCGCTGTGGAGTCCAGAACACGTCTGATCTGACAGGCTAAACTGTGAGGGTTCTGAGTGACTCTGGGTTGTCTAATATGTGGTACAAAAAAAAATCCAGAAAACCAGTTGGTTTTGTGACCTTTTGTGACGCTTCGGAATGCACACCTAAAGTCTTTTGTAGTAGTGGTAGTAGTTAATTCATTTCCATGTAACAAAACATGATTGTATACATTAGTTGAGGCTACTAAGTTGAAACTTAGCTTCATGACAAATGTAACAAGTCACCCAGTTAATTATTAGTAACTATTTAATGTCCCAGGTTTATAAACTGTGATGGCTTTTTCATTTTTATTTTATACGATCAGTGGTATTTCTTTTTTAATGAATTGTTTTCAGTTTCGCTTATTAGTGTTGTTGTTTTAATGAGGTATCGAATGTAGTGCAGTAAACATATACTTGAATGATCAATTGCTGATAATTGTTTTCTGAAAAAATAAAACAAGCATTTTTATTTCCTAATGAATCCAAACATTGGTTGTGTTTGCATAGTAACCTAAATCAAGTCATGTCAAATGCAGTTATAAAGCACATTTAAAAACAATAAACATGGACCAAAGTGATGTATTAGACCATCGCAGGTAGCTGAAATCACAAATGTCATGATTTATGACCTTTATCTGCTTGGTAAGTATATTGATATCCGTGATACGATGACCATCAACTACCAGTGGTGTAAAGTAATTAAGTACATTTGCTCAAGTACTGTACTTAAGTACAATGTTGAGGTACTTTTACTTTACTGGAGTATTTCCAATTGTCTATACTTTTACTTTTACTCCACATCTCGGAGGCAAATATTGTACTTTTACTCCATCACAATTATTTGAAAACTTTATTTAATTGTTACTTTGCGGATATAAATATATTACATTATAAAAAATACATTAACCACTTTAGCCCTATTTTAAACCTAGGCTATTTGAAAATAGCCGATCTACAAGCTCACAACGCGTCACGATGTAGATCTGATATTTTCAAACCTTTTAGGTCTTTTACTTTTGGTACTTTAAGTCCCAAAAGTACCAATACTTTATAGGTACCAATACTTTTGTACTTTAACTTTTTTAAGTCAATTTTGAATTCTGGACATTTACATGTAACAGAGTACGTCTGCTGTTAGTATGTAATATTAACTGATAGTATACTTGATTGCAAGTATGTAGTTTAAAGCTTTTTTCCTTCTCTGTGAAGTTTAACGATCAGGAACAGATGTTCCTGAGACATAGTTGTCTGGGTGAGGTGGCTCAGTGTCCAGCTAATTCCATGGAATGTTAATTTGATATAGACCGTAGTAAAGGTCAATTTAAACGGTCAAGAGGGTCTCGCCTCCCCTAAAAAACCCAAATAACCCCAAAATGTGTCATTGCGTGCTTAATGTCCTCAAAGTCACACATCCAGCAAGCTTTGAACTGAGCAGATTGGACCTTCCGTTCCAGAGATAATGGCAAAAACATCTTGAAAACGGCCACTATCGCCGGTTTTCGATCGCCGATTTTCGATTGAGTTGGAATGTGAGTTGGAATAGAGGAAGGGGGGGAATAGAGGGGGTTAGAGAGTTCTCCACACACGCCACTCAACTGAAACATGACTCACCACCCTTAGTTAGGAGACTCTTCACAAGGAAACTCGGTCACAAGGTTTAGTTCCTCCCCCGAGACCTTAAGTCAACTATACTGTAGGTCTTTTAGAGAATGTCATACATGCACACTGTTTTTTGTTATTGTGTGTGTGTGTGTGTGTGTGTGTGTGTGTGTGTGTGTGTGTGTGTGTGTGTGTGTGTGTGTGTGTGTGTGTGTGTGTGTGTGTGTGTTTAAGAGCAGACAGGAACCATATGAGTCAGTCTTCAACACTGGTCAAAACAGATGTTAAAAACCATGCATTGACACCTCTGTGTAGTTCTTGCCATGAGCGTGGAATGTGGATAACAACAGGTAGACACGGTTCAAATTGTAGGTCTCTGAGATCCTCGGTGATAGCCCTTGGGCTATAGAATAATCTCCCCTTAGACCCGTGGCCTCCTAGAACATCTTTTTAACAAGTTTTTAACTTTTTCTTAACTTTAGTTACTAGTTGTAGATTTTGATTATTGTTACAAAACATACATTAACCACTTCAGCCCTATTTAAGCTTTGGCTATTAAAAATAGCCGATCTGCAAGCTCACAACACGTCGCACGACGTGTTGTGTGCTTGTAGATCTGCTATTTTTTTCCCAAGTTGTGAAATGGGACATTCTGCATAATGAGTACTTTTACTTTTGGTACTTTAAGTATATGTTGATGCCAATACTTTTGTACTTTTACTCAAGTAAATTTAGATTTCTGGACTTTTACTTGTAACAGTGTATTTCTTCATCGCAGTATTGACACTTTTAAGTAAAACATTTGAGTACTTTTTCCACCACTGGCTGTTTGTGATTACAGTTTTGGATTCTGACATTGTCCTGGATTGTGATTATTATTTTGGTTTCCTTACACTCATTGGTTGATTGGTTTAATGGCGATTGTTTTATTTGGTCTATTTTTTATTATCGATACGTTCTTCTGCTTTCAAACTTGTGAAGCACTAAGTCACGATCAATGTTTGTGAAAGGCGCTCTACGAATAACATGTACCGGTATTTACTTACTTGCAGTTATCAGCTGAAGTTACAAAGCTGGCTTGTTTGAGGGATGGATAGTGAGAGACCTTAGCGTCAAGGAGGCTCTGTTTTCCTGTGTGTGTGTGTGTGTGTGTGTGTGTGTGTGTGTGTGTGTGTGTGTGTGTGTGTGTGTGTGTGTGTGTGTGTGTGTGTGTGTGTGTTGCATCATGGTTTATTGTTTCTGCTGCTGTGGTTTGAGTGTTGCAGCTACACCCACAGGCTCTCCATTACACACGTTTAACCTTCCCGCAGCTTCCGTCAAGCTGCCACTTCAACAATAAACAACATCAAAATGAATACGCCTGTCTGCATTCTCATCAATCTCCCACTGTGCTCCCCACAACAAAATCTGTGCCAGTCGTACTTCTCAGCATTCACTCTGTTACCCATTTGCAACAGCTACACATTACACGTTTTCTGCCCACATAAACGCCACCATGTCACAGCTAACCCCACATTTAGACCACCAAACAAAACTATCCATTGCCCACACAACTAGGAACCAATCGCCGTTACAGCCCTCTTCTGTATACATGTGACCTACGGTCACTTATCTCCCGATTAGGGAGTCTTACTGGTTTTATATTGTTGATGATTCCCTGTATCAGTATTGATGCACTCAAAGTTTTTAGAATGTATTTAGAATACATTGGAATTAAAGGTGTGAAGCTCTTGAAGACAGAACTGGAAAGAAGGGATAGAGGAAAAATATATAATACTTTTTTATGTGTCCCGTATACGTACATATTTGACAAAATGCACGTCTGATGTGCATCAGCTCAGTCCATTTAGGATGCACGCACAGTGATATGATAAGTGTGTATTAACATAGCAGCTCTCATCTTCGTCATTAGTCACAACAAACACTGACCACAGTTTGACCACCTTGACCTTAAAAAGTTTGAAAACCACTTGGTCTAGCGACTGAACTCAAGTTTAGATGGTGTGTAGAGCTTCAGGCAGCACTACGTATCCTACCTGACACCAGGGTCTAAATGTCTAGACTAGAGATCCCCTCTTACCTCTACAAATTGCACTCTACCGTATTATGCCATGCATATTGGTTAAATAACATTTAACCCTAAATAACCCTAACTATGTCTACAGAACGTTTTATTTTATTTTATGTGTGTGTGTGTGTGTGTGTGTGTGTGTGTGTGTGTGTGTGTGTGTGTGTGTGTGTGTGTGTGTGTGTGTGTGTGTGTGTGTGTGTGTGTGTGTGTGTGTGTGTGTGCGCACACACACATTGTGGTTTTGAGCTCTTGCTTCTGCTGTGGTTTGAGAGTTGCAACGACACCCACACAGGCACCATTAGCATTTCATCAATACGTTTATACTTTCTACCACTTTGGTCACAAGCAACAAACTAAATATATTGGCTGGATTCCCAGATGCTTTCCTCTAGCGCCACCATTAGGCCCCAAAAATATGTCCAGTTCCACACAACGTGTCTCAAAATGGGTGGATTACCATGAATCGTTCTGAGTGCATTCATGAGTAACAATGTACCTCTATCAGGAATGCTGCTCTGTCTCAAGCTGTAACCAAAACAAAACGTTTTCTTTACTCTCTCTTTCTACTGTTCTACTGCATCTCTTGTTTTACCAAACCAATCTTTCCTTGCTTCTATTGCTCCTTCCTCTCCTCTCCTCTCCTTGTCTATTCTTTCTTTAGAAGGAGGATGAAATAGTGAAAATGTGTTTTAAAGCTGCAATCTGTAACGTTCACGTCCTACCCAGGATCCCAGGATTGGACCCTGCAGGTCCCCCACACACAAGTGCCAACATTTCCACCACTGAGCTAATAGAGCACCGCCTGCTTGCTCACGAGATAAATGTTATTACTGATTTGTTTGACCTTCTGACACCACTAGTCAACCAGTGGTGTTCCTATCAGACTCATGTCTCAGCTAGTGGAGCAGCTAGACCGACTACTACAACAACTGCCGCAGTTACAGTATGTGAGTCATATTGTATTAACCTGAGGCCGAATCTACAAATGCCTTCTAAAATCTGAGGTTCTCAAACTTTTTTTTTTTTGCAAGTGCTCCAGTGTGTATCCTCTCTGCCTCCCGCCCCGGCTTTGACTTGTTCCGTCTCTGCCACTGAGGCCTTCAATGACTTTGTCAAAGGAAATAATGACATACTGGTGTGCTCGTGTGTGCACGTGTGTGCAGATGCATGGTGGTTTTGAGCTATTGCTTCAGTTGCTGTGGTTTGAGTGTTGCAGCTATACACCCACGACAACTCTCCATTTACTATCAAATAAGATGTCCTTAGATTGACTACATCAATACTGATTAAATGACTCAACAATTTCGTCATTATAGCCGAACGCATTAAAAGTAATAAAAAGTGCATCAACTTTTTAAAATTAATATTCAAATTCATATTCGTACGCCTTCTTATAACAATGTTGTTCTGCATCACATTTATAGACGTGTACATGTATCTGTCCACTCCCAAGACGGCAGACGGGTGACTTCTTGAGACGGACGTCCCAAGAAGTCAAAGGCTTACAAACATCATCACCCAGGTGATAGCCTGGAATCCGGACTGATTTGTTCCGTTCATCCGATTTCCTTTTTCTTTTTCACTTTGCTTAAAGAAAGCCAACATACATCCTCATATCCTTTCTTTCATCATCATCTTTGTTCGATCTCCTTTCATCTCTTGTTTCATCCATCAATCGTAATTTGCTTCCATCTCTCTCCTCTCCTCTCCACTGAGGCCTTTATTGACCTCATAAAATAAATAATAAGATATTGCGTGTGTGTGTGCGAAGTGTTTTATTGACATTTGTTGTATTCAAAATACATACTGGAATTATAATGAGGAACTCTCAGAGATAGGCCTAAAAAGCAATAAATAGTCATAAATAAAAATTATTATAATACAAATAAGAACATCTAGATTACAATGAAATATAGTTAGTATAATGTGTAATAGCTCTACTGTTCTACAAAGCCAAAGTGCAGTAACTTTTGGGGACACTGACTTATTATTTGTGTAACCCAAAGGTCAAATTGACCTTCAAGATTTTGGGGGATATTGGATAAAGTACATGTCTATTAGTCAGAGTGTAATTACACCTCTTTCTGTTCTCACCACAAACACTGACCACACTTTGATTCCATATGTGAAGCGGTACACCCCCCGCCCACCACACCCCCCCCCCCCCCCCCCAACCCCACCCTCAACTTTCCAGCCACCTACCATCCCAAGACATAGACCCGCACAATACAAGGGGGTGGGACACTGCAGAGAGAGAGAGACAGAGACAGAGAGACAGAGAGTGAAACGGTTACAACTTGACAGCTATTAGACTGACAGACTACAATGATGAAGAAGACACCAGTTGTTCTAGTTGTCTGCATGCTGCTGTTCTCATCTCTGGATGTCCTGGCACTACAGAGTAAGTACATTGGCTCGACTGTCTTGGTTTTAGTCATGAAAAGTGATCATGACAATTTTTGCATAACGATCAAAGAGAGACAAAGACAGTGAGAGAGAGAGAGAATGTGTGTGTGCGTGCGTGCATGTGTGCGTGCGTGTGTGTGTGTGCATTGCACATAGACACATGCAGGTGCATAATTATTTAATGTGAGTTGCATGATAAAGGATATAAGGATGGACTGCAGAAAGAGAGCGAGCATCAGATAGATTGGCTTTTGTGTGCACGCGCGTGCGCTTGTATGCGTGCTTGTCCGTGGGCTTGCCTGTGTGTGAGAGACTGCTTTGGTTCATTCTTTCTCAACTGAGGTACAGAAAGACCATATTTGCACAGCTTGTGGGGGGTCTCTAGTCCGTTATGAGTGTACTGTATTCACCATGCATCCCCCTTCGCATGTCATGCACCCCACAACTCCTCTCATTCTCATATCTGTCTATGGGTGTCTGTCAATGTGTGCACATGTGGTCGTAAACAAAAAGCGTCTCTTGAGAACTGGTAACTCTCCTTGGAGCAGTGGTGGAACAAGTACTCAAATGTTTTACTTACTGTAAGTAAAATTATCAATACTGCAATGCAGAAGTACTCTGTTACAAGTAAAAGTCCGGAATTCCAAATGTACTTGAGTAAAAGTACAAAAGTATTGGTATCAAAATGTACTTAAAGTGCCAAAAGTAAAAGTACTAAAATGTTTGAAAATAGCAGATCTACAAGCTCACAACACGTCGCGATGCGACGCGTTGTGACGCGTTGAGTGCTAGATCGTAGGCTATCTTCAAATAGCCTTGTATAAAATAGGGCTAAAGTGATTAATGCATGTTTTATAATGTAATAATGTATATCTGCAACGTAACTTGTAACTAAAGTTTTCAAATAATTGTAGTGGAGTAAAAGTACAATATTTGCCTCTGAGATGTAGTGGAGTAGAAGTAAAAGTATAGACAATTGGAAATACTCCAGTCAAGTAAAAGTACCTCAACATTGCACTTAAGTACAGTAGTTGAGTAAATGTACTTAGTTACGGAGAACATCTGTTCGCACATAGTTTCAGTTTCAGATACATCGAATGACCTTTAACCCTGGCCTTGTTCCAATTTTGGGTTAGTGGGTCACATGTGACCCGTGACTTAAAGCTGCACTATGTAACTTTCCTCTTCTACCATGGATTTGAACCCGGTTTCCTGCGCATTAAGTGCTGACAATTTTACCATTGAGTTAATAGAGCCCGCCTGCTTGCTCAGGGGATAAATTGAATGTTGACAACCTAGGTCAAAATTTGTGTCAGATCCTAGCTGTGTCTAGGTGAGACATGACCTTTGACACCATCAAAATCAAATCGAGTTTATGTATAGAGCACATTTAAAAACAACTTTCTTTTCTTTCTTTCTTTATTCAGGGCAACCCATTGAGAGCAAGCTCTCTTTTTCAAGGACGCCCTGATAACAAACATTTGAATCACATTAGGCCTACAATGTCACAACTTTGACAACCAGTAAGACTCCCTAATCGGGAGATAAGCGACCGTAGGTCACATGTATACAGAAGAGGTGCCCCCGAGTTACGGCATTTTATGTGAGCTGCAGTGGCAGGGGGTCCTCCACTGGGGGCGCCACCACTTTTGCATCCGTTCTGGAGCACCAGGAGTGGGTGGTCCCCGGGAATGCCCCGTGAGCAGCCCCGTTGGGGTGGTCATTTGGTAATTTGTCCACATGTGCTCATTTTTTACACTTGGGGGTCCCCGAGGCAGCTGGGGGTCCCTGGAGCTCCGGGGGTCCTTGGAGGGTGTAGTTTGGCAGGTAAGGAGTGTGTGTGCAAAATGTGGCATGGATCGGGGCAATGGGTGCGGAGATATGAGCAGGGCAAAAGTGTGACGTGTGTGACGGAGTGACGGAGTGACGGACGGACACCTGGAGCAGCTTTCTGTAGTAAGTGCGACCTACGGTCGCAATAAGGCAAAAAATAAAAAGCAGAAGCATAAAACATTAAAATAATCGCAAATGGCAATGAACCAGACAATACAGTGAGGACATGGATAACAACACAGAGATTAAAAAGTCAGATGCAAATAAACATGACATGCAAATGAAACAGGTACAGTCACTATGTAGTGTGTCCTCAAGAAGCACCCTGAATGTCTCTATTGACTTGCGTTGTACCAAAGTGCTGTACGGAACATTTCATCGGCACAACAGAACAAACAATAGTAAACATCACACAGAGGCATAATAAACAGTTCATCAACAACATCTCGGATAGAAACAATAAGATACAAGCCAAAGCAACATATCGGGAGGGGGGGGGGGTCACTTGTCAGTTTTTTGTGTGTGTGTATTCCTGATGCGCACACACACACAGCGTTATGATAAGTGTCTAACACCTCTCAGCTTTCTGATAAACGATGCAGTTCGTTTCCTTCTTTCTAGATACTCGCCCTCGGCCCTCCCCCCCGCCCACCCACAAGTTTCCAACCACCAACAATACCATCTTCGCATACAGACCCATGTGCAACGCACACAATACAACATATTGTCTCCCATACAGTGGGAAACTGTAGATAGAGAGAGAGAGAGAAAAAGAGAGGGAGAGACTGACTTCCACTCATTTTTGGTAGGGCATAAAACTGTCCGAGATAGAGTGAAACTTCAACCATTCATAATAATCATAATGATGATGACAATGAGGATGAACAAGATGCCAGTTATTCTAGTGGTCTGCATGCTCTTGTTCTCAACTCTTGATGTCCTGGCACAAAAAAGTAAGTCTACTTGATGATCAAAGTAATTTTGTTTTTCTTATCCGTTTTTTTTTGTTATTCCAAAAACCTGCCTGTGTGTCTCTATGTGTCTCTGTCTCACTCTGTTTCTCTCTTCCAGACAACGCTGCCGGTCCAGCTGAGTGCTGCTTCAAGTTCTACCCCCATCGCCTGCCTATGAACAACGTGGTGACATACGAGCGCACAAACATTCACTGTGCTAAGGACGGTGTTGTGTGAGTTTTACAGTATATTACAGTTGCAGCTCTACTTTTGGGTTGGATAATGTATTGACAATTCTTAAAAGGACAATGCTTTAAAAAAAAAAACACCAATGTGGATATACACCATAAAAAG
This sequence comes from Gymnoscopelus microlampas, assembly GCF_963454915.1. Classification (NCBI taxonomy): domain Eukaryota; kingdom Metazoa; phylum Chordata; class Actinopteri; order Myctophiformes; family Myctophidae; genus Gymnoscopelus; species Gymnoscopelus microlampas. Next base: position 7,006,834 of record NC_139953.1, read on the forward strand.
CCTATAGTATAGCTTGTTATCATTGTGGGGCCACTAAACACTACAAACGCTGTACAAACAGCAGTGCAAAAACATCACAATAGATAAGTGCCCGAAGCTATATTTTAAAACAAACTCATAATAACATAAAAGATGAAAATAAGGCCTCTACAAAGAAATCTCACCAAGGGATTGATCCGTTCGTACCCCTGGGGTCAGCTAACCGGGAAACCGGGGAATAGATAATCATTGAATACATTCTACAGGTGCAGTTAACATAGACTGACATTAAGAGCACTGTTTTCACACAAGAGTCAGACAGTGCTTTTAAACGTGACAAACAGATAAAGTCAGACATTAATTCTAGCTTTCCTGCTGAGACTTTTATGGCTATAAGTTCAACTTTTTTTTTTAAAGACTCATTTATATTTATTTTTTATTATTTTGAATAACTCATGCATGCTTTTACGATGTAAAATAAAACAAATTAAAATCTCTCCATCTCTGTCAATTCTAGGTTCACAATGAAGAATGCTAGGAAGTTCTGTGCTGACCCAACTCAGAAGTGGGTCCAGGACACCATCACTGCTGTGGACTCCAGAAAACCTGGCCTTGAGACAATACTTTGAGATGAACACCAAGCTTTGCTTGATGACAAATGCAACAGGTCACCCAGTTAACTAGTGGCAACTAGTTCATCTCCCAGTTTTCTCTTTGTCTTCTGTCTCTAATATGACAATGATATACTTTAAACAGCAATTTAACCCTTAGACCTGAGGCCGATTTTAAAAACGCCTAACCTAATTGTTTTATTCAAAATATACTTTCCCTAAAGCATAAAACTTTGTGGGGTTTTATATATAGCTATATATATATATATGCTTTCTTTAGTCAATACTGATTGAATCCTCCTGATATGGCAGATTTTTGACCAAAAAGTGTTTCTATGTCCATATATATATATATATATATATATATATATATATATATATATATATATATATATATATATTACATGGTCAGTGGCAATTTATTCATTTATTTGTGCAGATGTTTAAATGAGGTATCGAATGTGGTGTGATGCCATCATTATATTGTTTTCTGGTATAATAAAAAAATATATATTGAATCCATACTTTGGCTGTGTTTGAATGGTAGCCTAAGTCAAGTCAACTCAAATCAAATGTATTTATAAAGCACATAAAAAAAAAAACCTCATTAACCAAAGTGCTGTACAGACCAGAGCGGGTATTTTAAAGATGCAGTACAGGCCATATTTTAATGAATGAAACATACAGTATATATATATATATATATATATATATATATATATATGTTCCATATACCACCAGTATACCACTATACTGTATATTATCTTTTTTTTTATATTATACCACTATATACCTATATAACGTTATTGTTGTACTATATTATATTATTATATATTATCTTACACTATTATATGTACTATTAATGTTATTGCTACTACTTGAATCCCCCTCTCTGTCTCTCCCTCTGTCTTTCTCTTCTTTCACCCCGACACGGTCGAGGCAGCTGGCTGGCCGCCCACCCTAGTGCCTGGGTCTGCCTGACGTTTCTTCTAGTTAAGGGGGAGTTTTTTGATGCCACTCTCGCAAAATTGCTTGCTCAGGGTGGGACAATGTCGGGTCTCTGCTCTACATGTAAAGTGTCTTGAGACAACTTGTTGTGATTTTTTACCTATCTGTATGTTAGAGTGTGTTAATACAATATATATGGTTGGAGATAAATACATGAATAAAGTATTCAATCAATCAATCAATCAATAATCAAATCTCCCAGTGAGACATGACGATCTTAGTAGGTGTCCCTAGCAGTGGTGGAAAAATTACTCAAATTCTCTACTTAAGTAAAAGTACCAATACTGCAATATAAAAATACTCTGTTACAAGTAAAAGTCCAGATTATTTTTATTTTTTAAGTACAAAAGTATTGGCATCAAAATGTACTTAAAGTACCAAAAGTAAAAGTACTAAATATTTGAAAATAGCAGATCTACAAGCTCACAACGCGTCGCGATGCACTATAAAATAGGGCTAAAAAGTGGTTAATGTATGTTTCATTATATCATAGTTTATATCTGAAAAGTAACTAGTAACTAAAGTTTTCAAGTAAATGTAGTGGAGTAAAAGTACAATATTTGCCTCTGAGATGTAGTGGAGTAAAAGTAAAGTACAAATACCTCAAAATTGTATTTAAGTACAGTACTTGAGTAAAGGTACTTAGTTACTTTCCACCACTGGTCCTTAGTATCAGGACACCTATATTTGACAAGCAATACTGCCTCAAGTTTATTAAAGGAATATCTCCCCTGGCCAAGCAGGGATTCCGTGTTGGCACCCCCCACCGCCCCCAAAGATATGTTGTGATATGGATTGTAGCTTAACAAATACAAGACACACTGACATTAACAACGAGGCACAACTCATAGGCACAACTAAACCATACATGGACATAGAAACATGCCAAAAACCTGCCACATCAGGAGGATTCAATCACTATTGACTGGAAAAAAGTGAGTTTTGAGCCTGCAAATGAGTAAATGTATAGGGGTCAGATATGACAATCTAAGTTTATATCACAGGACAGCCAGAACCAGGAGCCCCAAATCAATTCTGAACCATGCCGGCAGTCAGTGGAGAGAGAGGACAAGATAGAGAGGAGAGGATAATTCTTAAAATTGAATGAAATGAATGAATGAATGTCTTTATTGCAGACTCAAGGTCCATATAAATGCCCTCCCCCCCACATGGGAAAAAGACAGTAAGAAAGTCAGTGTGTGAGTGAAACAAATGCACACACATACTGTAAATGCTTTCACTTTGCAGTCATAGTTATGGACAGTGCAGATAGAGTTTGTGCACGTAGGGTTGAGTTAAATATTGTCTTTCCTTTTTAGACCTAGCGACATGGTGTGTGTGCATGTGCGCGCGCGTGCATGTGTGCGTGCGCGTGTGTGTGAGCGTGGTGTTTTTGAGCTGTTCCTTTTGCTGCTGTGGTTTTAGTGTTGCAACAACACCCAGACACTCAGACTCTCTAAGACTGTCCATTAGAATGATATCATTAATTTACAGGCTATATTCAAAAAATAATCTCTCCATGCTATTACTTTTCTTGAATCTTTAGTAAAAAAAAAACAGTGCAATGACTCATCTATTATATTTCATTACATTAATAATAACTGCATCCGCTTTGTTGATCTGCGTATCCTTTCTTTCGTGTTCCCCTATAAGTACATTTTATTTATATAGCACTTCTCACAGAGAGGACTCACAAAGTGCTTCACATACATGGAGATTAAAACAAAACAAGGTAATTAAAAAAGGAAGAAAGAAAACAAAAAAGCCTGTACAGTTCAACTCAAGCAGTACAACAATAACATAAACGTGGAAATAAAATCATGTAACATCTGCAAAAGCTTGTTCAAATAGTAGCGTTTTAAGTTTGTTTAAAAAAATGTCCACAGAGGCTGCGGTTCTCAAGCCCTGTGGAAGAGCGTTCCAAAGCCTGGGAGCTACAGCCTGAAAGGCTCTGTCACCTTTGGTTTTTAGCGGCGCTAGCCGCTCTATACCTTTAGGTATAGAGCGGATATTAGCCCTCTATACCTGGCTTTTGCGTCAACGTTCTGATTGGTCAGGCTCGCCAAGGTTCTGATTGGTCAGGTCCGTCAACGTTCTGATTGGTCAGGTCCGTCAACGTTCTGATTGGTCACTATTCATGACATCACTATGTTACTATTCATGACATCACTATGATGTCATTAATATAGAATTAGATGTTTGAAATCATCACATTAGAGGAGAACCACAGGCAAGGAGATGATCAAATATATGCAGACATCCTCAACAGACTCAGAGTGGATCACCACACTGAAGATGATCTAGCAATTTTAACTGCCAGAATCAGACCTGAAGGCCATTCGGACATGATTGATGCAACGTATATCAGCTGTACAAATGTAACAGTGAACAAACAGAACAATCTCAGACTAAATGAACTGGCAACAGAACTGCTGAAGATAGAAGCCATTAATTATCATCCAACAATTCCAAACTTTCAACCAAAAGTCAACGCAAAGGGAACAGTTGGACATTCAGCATTTCTACAAACCTTGACGCTCAAGATTGGTGCTCGAGTAATGTTGATTCACAATCTGGATACTCTTGATGGTTTGACCAATGGCTCAAGAGGAACCCTTGCCGAGGTGATCAAAGACCAACATGAAAAGGTCATCAAACTGATGGTTAGATTTGATGAAGAATATCAAGGGGAAAACAAACGTAAAACACAACCTGCACTCCAATTCAAGTACTCTGGTTGTACACCAGTGGAACGAGTTCAATTCACATACAGCCTGTCAAAGAAGCAAACCCATGCGTCGAGCTCTGCAACAGTCTATCAATTCCCACTAGTACTTTGCTATGCGGCAACATGCCACAAGTTCCAAGGACAAGAAATTTCCAAACCCCAAACAGCAGCTATGGACTTAACAACAATATTCCAGCCAGCCATGGGATATGTCATGCTGAGCAGAGTCCCTTCCTTAGAACAACTCTACATCATCAACCATCTACCAAAAGAAAAGCTCCGTGCAGATAAAAATGCCATGCAGGAACTGAAGAGGATGGAGAGTGTGTCCATTAACATCAACCCTACAGAATGGGAAAAGACACATGAGTGGGCTGTGAAGGTGGCAGCTCTCAACTGCCATTCCCTAGTACCGAAATTGGAAGAAATTAAAGCAGACCCTGTTCTGGCTTATGCTGACATTATATGCCTCAGTGAAACATGGCTCACACACAACAACTATGTCCCATCTCTGCAGATTGATGGGTTTTCACTCCATCTAAACAGTATTGGACATGGCAAGGGATTAGCCACTTACTACAGAACAGCAACACTAAAACATCACACAGATTTTACGAGTGACACGATGCAAATCACCATGATGGTCTCAACAGACAGACATAATCAGTGTCTACAAAAGCAAAGGACATACATCCTCGATCCAGAATTTGACACGGTTAATCGACCCAATCAAAACAACTCTGATATGCGGTGATCTCAACATATGCCTTGGTGAAAACCCCAACAACCACGTATCAGAATCTCTTCAGAAACTAGGCTTCACTCAACTCATACAAGAAGCAACCCACTTTGAGGGAGGACACAGACCACGCGTACTTCCGAAACAACGGACAAGTCACTGCACATCCATCTCTGTACAGTTCATACTACACAGCAAAAGACCACGATGCTTTGCTAATAACACTAAGGTCAATATAAAGACTCTGGGTACGGCTTATAAATTGTATACATTATTTCATAAAACATAAATATCTTTCTGGAAGCCTTGAAATAAATTTACAGAGATTTAATATTGTTTCTCTAGTAGAAACATATCTATGACAAAATATATCAAAGGCGCCGCTACCTTCACACAGGTGTGATTTTTAAATTAGTGTTGGGAACTGTAATTAGACCCTGTTCAGCAGACCTTAGGGCCCTCCCTGACACATAACGTGGGACCAGGTCAATTAGGTATTGACCTGGCCATGCAGAGCTCTGTAAGTGAGCACCAGGACCTTGAAATGAACGCTAAATTTTACAGGAAGCCAGTGTAAAGAGGCCAGGACTGGGGTGATGTGGCCAGGAGTCCAGGACTGGGGTGATGTACACATTAAAATGTACCCAACTACACAATGACACTGCTGTCAAACAAGTCTATGAAGCTATCTATGAAATCTATGAAAAAGTTGAATCTGCAACATATTTTTATACAGTGTGTAGTGGGGGTCCCCTGCTTGATCTCCTTCTCAGCTAAGCGGTCCTTGGCCTGAAAAACGTTCCAAGACCCCTGACTTAGTGCATTGGGGCAATAGGCTCTATGCACAGCAGCCATTGGAAAGAAATTGGGCCTCTTCTTACTTCCTTCACAGGTGTTACCAATGATACTAATGAAGGCTCTGTTCCATTCTGGTCAGGGTGCTGATATTGTGCATGTTGGCTCACTAGAAACACTCCATTTTGGTTCCCAAACGGCACCTTATTACGGGTCCATTTGGTTCCATTTGTACACTCTCAGAGTTATGGGGGTCCTTGAAAATAAGACAACCACTATGCCACACTAAATGGAACAGAGCCTTAATTAGTATTATTGGTAACACCTGTGAAGGAAGTAAGGAAGGGGCCCAATTAATTCCCAATATGGCTGCTGTGCATAGAGCCTATTACGTGGACAGTTATGTTTTTAAGCTCAGTCAGTCACTGGGTGTCTTGGGCCTTTCTGTCTTCTGCTCGACTTAGCCTGACCACTCCATGGGGTTTATCATTGTACTCATGTTTCCTCGTCTCACCTTTTCTAATTTGTAATAAACATTTTTATTATACTTAAAGTCCTTCGTGTTTTGAGCATTTGTTTATAGCAGGATACATTTTTCCACATCCGTGCGTGCTTTACTGCCACTTGTACAGCATATGGCTATGTAGATATTATTTGATAAAGTGCATGTCAGGTCGGTGCTCTCGGAATGCACACACAGTGTAATGCTAAGTGCATTGACAGCTCTCAGCTTTCTGTTCTCGCCACAAACATTGACCACATTTTGTTTCCTTAATTCTAGGTATTATAGGCTACTCCCCCGCCCCCCCCTCCCCAACACACACACACACACACACACACACACACACACACACACACACACACACACACACACACACACACACACACACACACACACACACACACACACACACACACACACACACACACACACACACACACACACACACACACACACACACACACACACACACACACACAGTTTACGCCCACCTACACTACTATGTAACCACCTATATAGACAATGCTCACAATACAATAAAGGCTACAGGGTGGGATACTATAGCTGCAGAAAGAGAGAGACAGACAGATACAACTTGGCAGGTACATTATAGACTGACAGACTACAATGATGAAGAAGACACCGGTTGTTCTAGTGGTCTGCATGCTGCTGTTCTCAACTCTGGATGTCCTGGCACAATCGCCAAGTAAGTTTTTCTTAGAAATCTAAAAAAAATACTGGTCCTAATGAGTTAATGTCATGATGTGCATCATGACATTAACTCATTAGGACCAGTATTTTTTTTAGATTTCTTTGGGCAATTTAAAAAAACATCTTGAGAATTTGTGCAAATCTTTGAATATATACATTTTTTTAAAGCAAACATTTTTTAACTCAAATCTTTGCTTCTGGGGAATTCTACAAATGTCTTCTAAATCCTAAGTTTTTTTTTTTTTTTTTAAACGTATGTTGCTATAATATCAGTGGTTCCCAAACTTTTTTCATTGTGCACGGACCCCCCCCCCCCCCCCCCCCATCTCAAAACATTTTGTTCCAGGGACCCCCAGAAGCAAAGATTTAAGTCAAAAATGTACATATATATTCAAAGATTTGCACACATTTTCACGATAACATTTTTTATAAATTGCAGATCTACAAGGTCATAGACAGGAGCTCAGTGTGCGGCGCTCAGTGGGGCGGCCATAGCTGAGTGGTTAGTGAGTCCGCCTAGGGAGCCAGAGGCCCTGGTTGCCGCAGGTTCGATTCCCGGCCAGGCCAGCATATGTGTCGATGAAATGAAATTTGTCCCTGAGCAAGACTCTTAACCCCTAATTGCTCACAGGTTCTCATTGGAAACAAGACCGCAAGGACTTTCATGAACGACCTGTTAAAAGGAATTATCCTTTGTGAGCTTGAGCTTGTATAGCTGCTATTATTGAATAGCCAAAATAAAATCTTAAAATGACACTGGATTAATAATGAAAGAGACAATCAAAGTCTTAGTTGTTATTTTGTATTTATGTTATATTCCAATACCTGCCTGTTTGTCTCCGACTTGTTTCTCACTCGGCCTCACTCTCCCAGACAGCTTTGGTCCAGACGAGTGTTGCTTCAGCTTCTACTCCAAACGCCTGCCTAAGGACAACGTGGTGACGTTCCAGCGCACAGGCACCCACTGTGCCAATGATGGCGTTGTGTGAGTATTAAGTTATATGAACTATTGTATTGTACCATAACTAGTGGTGGAAAGTAATTAAGTCCATTTACTTTTAAGTGCTGTAATTTTGGAGGTATTTGTACTTTACTTTGAGTGTTTCCAATTTTCAATACTTTTACTTCTACTCCACTACATCTCGGATCCAAATATTGCACTTTTACTACACTACAATTATTTGAAAACTTTTGTTACTTTGTAGATTTTGATTATTATCACAAAACATACATTAACCACTTCAGCCCTATATATATTTCGGCCATTTGAAAATAGCAGATCTACAAGCTCACAACGCGTCGCGATGCAACGCGTTGTGAGCTTGTAGATCGGCTAATTTCAAATAGCCTATGTATAAAATAGGCCTAAAGTGGTTAAAGTATGTTTCATAATATAATAATTTATATCTGCAAAGTAACTAAAGTTTGCAAATAAATGTAGTGGAGTAAAAGTACAATATTTGCCTCCGAGATGTAGTGGAGTAGAAGTAAAAGTACTGAAAATTGTAAATATTCAAGTAAAGTACAAATACCTCAAAATTGTACTTAAGTAAAGTACTTAAGTAAATGTACTTGGTTACTTTCCAACACTGACCATGCATAATGCTCAAATTATAGCAGATGTGACTTATAGTCATTGGAATGGCTTCTGAGGGCTGCTACTCTCAGAAGGCATTCCAATGCACATCTGCCAAATGATACTCCACCATATATCTCACCAAAAGTAGCTGATATACAGGCTCACGTTGCGTTGTATGTACAAAGTGTTGTGCATTTGCAGACCTCCTTAATGTTGGTTTACATTTATAATGACCAGCAGTTAAAACAAAGGGGGGGGGGAAAATATCATATTTGACATAGTATATTTGCCATTAATATCACTGACCATCAGTTTGTGCTTTTGTTTTTATTTTGAAAAGCATCGGTTCTGGTACGGTTTAGGCTGTTTTAAAAGTTGAGATGACGGCTAATCAATAATAACATCATCTATTCAATATAACTGCAGATCTTGTTGTGACCCGGTCAGGAATGATAAAACACAATGTAAAATAACAGAACTGAGATTGTTATACTTGAATGACTGACATGGATTTATATGTCCCTACTGTATGTCCCCTAACTGTTACACTGGTCTACTAGTAAACAGCACCTTAAACAATTCAACCCGGGGACGCATCTCTGTCCTTTTAGATTTCTTTGGCTATACAAGCTCATAGCACGGCATGAGTACCGTGCTATGAGCTTGTAGATCAGCTATTTTTGAAAAATCGAGCTAACAACGCATTGTGAGCTTGTAGATCGGCCATTTTCAAATGGCCGATAGGGCTGAAGTGGTTAATGTATGTTTTGTGAAAATAATCTAAATCTACAAAGTAACTAGTAACTAAAGTTTTCAAATAATTGTAGTAGAATAAAAGATATTTGGATCCGAGATGTAGTGGAGTAGAAGTAAAAGTATTGGAAATACTCAATTAAAGTACAAATACCTCCGAATTGTACTTAAGAACAGTACTTAAGTAAATGTACTTCTTTACTTTCCACCACTGTCGTGGAATATGAATGAATACAATGTAAAATTAAACACCTTAATGAGGCAAGTCTTCTCTCTATCCATGTGTGTTCTAGGTTCACAATGAAGAAAGGTAACAAGATCTGTGCCGACCGAACTCAGGACTGGGTCCAGAATGTCATCACCCACGTGGAGACCAGAACTTCTTCTGACCAATAAGCCAATTATAATAGAGGGTTCTGGGGGCTTCAGGGCTGCCTAATATCTGCTACAGAAAAAAGTTAGACAGGTGGTTTTGTGACAACGCTTTGAGATGAACAAGCTTTGCTTTATGACAATTGGAACAGGTCAGAACTTGTGGTAACTAGTTAATCTCCCAGGTTTCTAAATGTTTTTCAGTTTTCTCTCTCTATCCTGAAAATAACGTGTTTTAAACAACACATTCAAAAGTAGAAAATGTAGCAGGCATTTTGCATCTTTGCATAATCAGTGCTGTAAACGTTGATGATGAATTGCTGATATTATTTCTGCTACAATAAAACAAGCATTTGTATTTCCTTAATACATAGTTTGGCTGTGTTTGCATAGTAGCACGAGCAATCTTTCTCTATGGTTAAAAAAAGGGGAAAAAGACACATAATTAAGATATCCTTATGGATAATGTCCAACCACACAAAGAATATTGTTTTTTCAGTAGTTCTTTGCAGTCATTGAGGTGCTATATAGCACCGCTACTAATCACAGCACCTGTTCAGCTGTTTTATGGTTCTTCAGTTTAGTTTAAGCAATAGTTGAATGGTTCTATGTATAGCCTAGCACCATTTGACAAAGGTGCAATATAAAACTATATGCTATACATGAGTACGAGCTAAAGAAAAACTCTCTCTTAGTGATATTGAGCAGCATTTGTTTTATGAGACACTGGCAACTGTTCTTGGGACTTCATTGCAATGCTCGTCTCGTACATTGTTTTTTCTTCTTTGTCGTGTTTCCTCCCACAGAGTAAAACAAAATGTAGTGTGAAAATACAAGTTGGTTTCATAAGCCTGTGCAGTACAATACTGTATGGATATATCAAAACAAACGTCATGCTGGGCCCCTTTAGTTTGTATTTATTTAATAGACTGACTGAGTTCATGGATCCAACTCTGGTGAAAGCACAGTAAAGAATTCTCTCACTTTGCAGTAGTAGTCAGTGCACCTCAACGGCCAGCAGATGGCGTCTTTGCACGTAGGGCTGAATGTTAATGTTCAGTTAAATGATTGATTGAATGATTGATTGATTGATTGATTGAATACTTTACAGTTTGCAAAAAAGGCACGGTGGCACAGATTTATACAAAAGAATGCTAAAAGGATAAGGGCTTGTTACTGGTTACTTTGCAGACATACATTATTTTATTATAAAACATACATTAACCACTTTAGCCCTATTTTATACATAGGCTATTTGAAAATAGCCAATCTGCTATTTTCAAACATTTTAGTACTTATACTTTTGGTACTTTAAGTATATTTTCATGCCAATACTTTTGTATTTTCACTCAAGTAACATTTTGAACACAGTCTTTTACTGGTAACAGAGTATTTTTAGATTGTGGTATTGCTACTTTTACTTGAGTAAAATATCTGAGTACTTTTTCCACCACTGGTGAGAACACTTTTGTATTGCCATTTGTAATATGGCAATCCTCTCAGAGAGAGGATTGACAGAGCAGATACAGTATAAAATATAGTATAAGAACGGGAATAACAATAATAGAATGTCTGTATTACATTGAAACATTACAGCATGTACAAGCAGCATGTGTAGTATAGCTAAGAAGGCATTTAATAAAGTGTGCGTCTATGCATCATCTCAGTGCATTGAGGATGCACACACACTGTTATGATAAGTGCAACAGCTCTCAACTTTCTGTTCTCACCACAAACATTGACCACAGCTTGTTTCCTTAATTCTAAGTATTCCCTCCCCCCACCTACACTAATATGTACCAACACACACACACACACACACACACACACACACACACACACACACACACACACACACACACACACACACACACACACACACACACACACACACACACACACACACACACACACACACACACACACACACACACACACAGCAGAGAGAGAGAGAGAATATGGATTAAAAAAATCCCCCAGCTTAAAGATAAATAAGAGAAATTACAACTCTGAGTCTCAAGGCCCATACATGCTCCAATTTGGCTTCATTTGGCCTAACTGTTAAAAGTACATGGATCAATTTAGGCCAACATGACAACTCAAAAACGTAGCTATAGCTATAGTATACATGCTATAAAGCTATAGCATACACACATGCAGGTTGAGCACATAAGGATCTTTGTCTTTTTGATAACACAGGAATCACCCTTTTTTATCATGCTAAATGTTTCATTTAATTTCACGCCAACCTTTGCCGTGTGTCACTCCCCATATCTATCTCTTCCCATTCCCTGTCAGTCTACTGTATACTCTACCAGTAAAAGGCAGAAAAATCCCCCCAAAAAAGAGAGTACCTGTAGATTTTATCCTATACAGGATTTACAGGATGCACTATTTGCATTATATTTTAAGATGCAAGATAAAAAAGGTACGATATGCACATCACCACAGTTCTTTAAACACGGTGCTGGACCCCAAAAATTATCAAGTGAAGAAAAAAGGAACGTCCGCACACAATAAACTGCTCTCCCGTCATTTTATTTCAAACAAAAGTGAACAACATTTCGCCCATGCTACTTAAAGGTAGGTTAGCTAAGTGATATGTTTGGGTTAAATTAAAAGAGATAGAACTGGAACCTAAGTAGATTTTGATCAAGTGCACGTTTATGCATCATCTCAGTGCATTCAGGATGTGTGTTACGATAAGCGATAGCATCTCTCAGGTTTCTGTTCTCAAAATAAACATGGACCACAGTTTTTTCCCCCTTAATGCTTGTTAACCCAACCCCGACCCCACAAGTTCCCTCCCACCTAAACTAATATGTGCCAACTTAACACATATATACACATGCACGATAAAAGATCCAGGGTTGGAGACTGCAGAAAGGGAGAGAGAGACTGTGAGAGATAAGAGTGAAATAGATACAGCAGATATAACTTGACAGTACAGACTGATAGACTACAGTATGATGATGACTATGAGGGTGAAGAAAATACCAGTTATTCTAGTGGCCTGCATGCTGCTGTTCTCCACTCTGGCTGCAGAGGGTAAGTCTATTTAGTCATCTGTCCTGGTCAGTGATGGAAAAAGTACTACAATGTTTTACTAAAGTAAAAGTATCAATACTGCAATGTAGAAGCACTCTGTTACAAGTAAAAGTCCGGATTTATTTTTTTACTGGTACTTAAAGTACCAAAAGTAAAGGTACTAAAATGTTTGAAAATAGCCGTTCTACAAGTTCACAATGTGTCGCGATGCGACACGTTGTGGCCTTGTACAGTGTAGATCGACTATTTTCAAATAGCTTAGGTATAAAATAGGGCTACACAAGTGGTTCATGTCTGTTTTACAATGTCATAATTTATATCTGCAAAGTAACTAAAGTTTTCAAATAATTGTAGTGGAGTAAAAGTACAATATTTGCCTCTGAGATCCATAGCTGAGTGGTTAGTGAGCCCGCCTAGGGAGCCAGAGGCCCTGGTTGCCCCCAGGTTTGATTCCAGGCCAGGCCAGCATTATGTGTCGATGAAATGTGTCCCTGAGCAAGACTCTTAACCCCTAATTGCTCACAGGTTCTCATTGGAAACAAGACCGCAAGGACTTTCATGAACGACCTGTTAAAAGGAATTATCCTTATCCTTATGTAGTGGAGTAAAAGTAAAAGTATAGACAATTGGAAATACTCCAGTAAAGTAAAAGTACCTCAAAATTGTAGTTAAGTACATCACTTGAGTACATGTACTTAGTGACTTTACACCATTGGTCCTGGTTTTAATCATTGACACAATGATTTATAACAATCAAAGTCATTTGTTGTTCTTGTTTTTCTACGTTTGTGTCTCTGTGTCACTCTGCCTTGCGCTCCCAGAAACCACTGGTCCAAATGAGTGCTGCTTCTCGTATAGAACTGCACGCCTGCCCAAGGACAAAGTGGTGACATTCCAGCGCACACACATTCAGTGTGCTAGGGATGGTGCTGTGTGAGTATTATGTTTATGTACTAAATGGTGCATTTATATAGCACTTTTATCCAAAGCGCTTTACATAGATTGTGCATTACATTCATCCATTCACACACCGATGGCGGAGGAAACCATGCAAGGCACCAACCTGCTCATCGGGAACAAATAGGGGTTCAGCGTCTTCCTCAAGGACACTTCGACACTAACTCTTTTGGGGGAGCCCGGGAACAAAGTTTACCTTTGAAACGTTTATATTTTGTCAGTCATCTTTCTGCAGCTTTAATTGTCTGTATGTTTCACCCTATAGAGACATGCTGCTCAATTGCTCCACTCCTCCATAGGTAGGACTCTGGTTGAAGCTAACTTTAAGTTAATGAAATGAACCTTTGTACAAGTTTATTACGTAGTCTTCTTACATACAGTATAGTGCGTAAGAAGACTAAGCAATAATAGACTATAGTACAGTGCTTGTTCAGAGCAAGCTATATCTGGACAGCTGCTCATCCAATCGACTGCAAGTCCTTGGCTCTATTCACAGCAGCCATATTATGAAGAAATTCACAGGTGTTACCAATGATACTAATGAAGGCTCTGTTCCATTCTGGTCAAACAGAGTCAGGGTGCTGATGTTGTGCATGTTGGCCCACTGGAAACACTCTGCTACACCAGTGGGTCTACAGTTGGGGTCCAGGGACCCTCATGGGCTTCCAAATGGCATTGGCCCCTTACGGGTGTGTAACTCTGAGAGTGTACGGGTCCATTTGGTTCCATTTGTACACTCTCAGAGTTATGGGGGTCGTGGAAACCACTGTGCTACACTAAATGGAACAGAGCCTTCATTAGTATCATTGGTAACACCTGTGAAGGACGTGATAATATGGGCTGCTGTGCATAGAGCCTATCGGATGACCAGTTCTCGAGATACCGTAGGACATATTGTAGGACAGTCAGTCATTTATACGCATTGCATTACATACGTACATACAGAGATTCCTGGAATGTAATTATTCCAGGATTTAATTTATTATTTATTTAAATTTAAAACTGCACTATATATGTAACTTTCCTACTCAGCTCACAACTTGAGCTTGTAGATCTGCTATTTTCACATTTCAAATTATATTTTTTGACAATTTAGCCAATGTTTGACCAGTTTTTATAGTATAGTTTAGAGTTTTAGATTACTTTTGATGCAGTAATGTTCTTTTGCTTGACTATTGTTTTTGAGGTGTTAAAAAGGTCTTAAAAGTACTTACATTCTGACTTCACTGTCATCTGGGGACCCCCCCAAAAAAATCATGTGGGGACCCCCTGGGGGTCCCGACCCACAGGATGGAGAACCACTGCCCTAGGCGAGTAGAGGGGGGGTAGGGCGTGTGGGTGCGGAGGTCTAGACTTCTAGTGGGGCTGCGCCTCGGGCTGCTATAGGATGACAATCTTCTCTCTATCTCGGTCTGTTCCATAGGTTCACAATGAAGAATGGCGCCAAGATCTGCACTAACCCAGCTGAGAAGTGGGTCCGGGATCTCATCGCCTCGGCCACCTCAGTCTAACGAGCCAATTTGAAGGTTCTGTGGGACACAGAAATGCCTAAAAGTTCCAGACAACCAATTGTTTTGTTTTTTTGACAATGCTCTAACCCATTCAGTCCGGGGACGCATCTCTGTCATTTTAGATTTATTTGGCTATTAAAAAATAGCATGAGCTATGAGCTTGTATTTCTGCTATTTTTGAAAAATCGTGAAAATGTGTGCAAATCTTTGAATATATATATTTTTAAAGTGAATATTTGTAACTCAAATCTTTGCTTCTGGGGGTCCCTGGAAAAACATATTTTACAAATGTTCCCTTTAAAAATATATATATTTAAAGATTTGGACACATTTTCACGCTTTAAAAAACAATAGCAGATCTACAAGCTCAGAGCACGGCACTCGGTGCTGTACTCTGAGCTTGCATATCTGCTATTTTTGAATAGCCAAAGAAATCTTAAAATGACACATGCGTTCCCGGTCTTAAAGGGTTAAGATGAACACCAAGTTTGCTTTATGATGAACGAAACAGATCAACCCCCGTTTCTATAGTTTTGTTTGTTCTCTCGCTCTATGCTGACAATAATGTGCATTAAACAATCAATTAGAAAGCAGAATTCCTTTGTTGTTGTATGAATGAGTGGAATTTCTTTAATAAATAGTTTTCAGTTTTGTTTTTTAGTAGTGCAGATTTTTTTCTTTGAGGGACAGCATTTATTGCAATGCTTAAAAAAAGGTTCATATTGTTTTCCGATACTATAAAAACACGCATTTGTATTTCCTAATTAATCCATATTTGGTGGTGTTTTACTACACTTTTACTACATAGTGGCCTAAGTCAAGTCTAGTCAAGTCATAAAGCACATTTAAAAACAACCCACAGCTGACCAAAGTGCTGTGCACAGACTAGCACACATAGCACACAAATCACAAAACAAGAAACTCTGGCATAAACAGTGACCAGGGATGTGCTGGGCCCCTAATTCAGCCTGGGAATCTCAGATAGTGAGTAAAGCGTAAAAAAACTGTTAAAAAAAACGTCTTATTTTTTTGTAACGGCCGGCCTGGTTGGCCTGGAATGGAGCGGCGGCCGTTAGGGACTTGTCCCAAATTCCCCAGTGGCCAGCACGTCCCTGACAGTGACACAAAGCTCATACACAAGTAAACAATAAATGCACATAGACACAAATCAGTCAAATCAAGACGATTCAAACACTAGTGAATAAAAGTGAGTTTTGAGAGTGGGCTCAAGATTCAATGGAGGTTAGATCTGATAAAGAGGGAACGCTGCTCCAAATAGTCTAGGGGCTGTGAAAGCAAAGGTTCACACGGTTCCCTCAGTAACCTTTAGATTGCAGGACAGAGCTCCGAGTCAGCTGACCTAAGGGACGCGTATGTAGACAGTGGTGTTAAGTAACTAAGTACTGTACTTAAGTACAATATTCAGTACTTTTATTTCTACTCCAATACATCTCAGAGGCAAATATTGTACTTTTACTCCACTACAATTATTTGAAAACTTTAGTCACTAGTTACTTTGTAGATTTTGATTATTATTACAAAACATCCATTACCCACTTCAGCCCTAATACATTTCGGCCATTTGAAAAAAGCCGATCTGCAAGCTTGTAGATCTGCAATTTTCAAAATATTTTTATACATTTTATACATTTGAAAACTTGTGAAATGGGACATTCTGCATAATGAGTACTTTCTACTTTTGGTACTTTAAGTACTTTTACTCAAGTAAATGTTGTATTCCGGACTTTTACTTGTAACAGAGTATTTCTACATTACAGTATTGATACTCAAGTAAAAAAAATAGTACTTTTTCCACCACTGTATGTAGAATAAGGGGTTCGAAGGTCTGTTATTAGGAGCTGGAGAGCCAATTTAGGGGGCTGATAAACAAACATAATTATATTATATTAAAATCAATTTTGAACCACACAGGCCCCCCCAAAAAAAGAAAAGAAAATAAGGTATCCCCATGGATATGCACGTTCCATGTGTGAGAGTTCAAATGTGATCTCATGTCTGTGAATGGACACTATAACATTCTCACATTGCACTTATAGTTAATACAGCCCAACAAGTGTGTGCGTCCATGTTTGTGTAAAATGCTTCATTGCAAGTATTTAGAATACATTAGGGGTGTGCCGATACACTAATTTCACGAAACGATACGATACGATATTTGGCTCACAACTTCGATACGATTTCGATACGATACGCACTTTTTTTATTATGAAAATATATGGAGGAGAAAAAAAGAAAGTGCAAACAAATAATTCTGTTTTTGCATTCAGACATGCAAACTTGTAGCTTTTCAGCTACAATAGCCGTTTTGAATCCAAATAGTATGACACCTGACCCGAAAAAAAAACATGTTGTCACTCTTTTCACTTCGGGGCCGTTTGCATGCCTGATTATTATGATTGTAAAAAAAAAAAAAAAAAAAAAAAACGATATTTTTTTTTTCCAAAACGATACATATCGTCGCGAAAACGTATCGCGATATATCGCGGGACGATATATCGGCACACCCCTAGAATACATACATAGAAATTACACCGTGGAGCTCTCAGAGATTACAAAGATAGAATACAGGAGAATATGAATATTAGAACATCTACAGTATATTTCGTTGAAACATCACAGCATGTACGAGCCGAATGTGTAGTAGCCTATAGCTGCATTTAAGTAGATATTTGTGCACGTCTATGCATCAGTGCTTTCAGGATGTGTTATGATAAGAGTATTAACACCTCTCAGCTTTCTGTTCTCAAAATAAACATTGACCACAGTTTGTTTCCATAATTCTAGGTACACCTAGCACACACACGCGCACACACACACACACACACACACACACACACACACACACACACACACACACACACACACACACACACACACACACACACACACACACACACACACACACACACACACACACACACACACACACACACACACACACACACACGTGCAGCAAGACTCATCAATAGCATAAAGTGGCTTCCTAATATGGCACTATAAAAAATGAAATGCCGCATTGTGGCTGTATCACAAACCAACCATGTCTGTCCAGACTAAATGTAATGAGGATTTTGAAGCAATGTAATAAAAGGTGTGAAGTGTATTTTCATGTTTAAAAATAATAATACAAAAAAAAATATATATATACCTGTATATATATATATATATATATTATTTTTTTTGCAATCAGTTCATCCATGTGTACAAGTGAATGTTTAAGCCGCATTTGAATAAATATGCGGCTTAACTGTCAAGGCGTCCTCACCACGTATACGATAATGGGAAATACTGTCAGACATACAGTACAAATGTACATACGTAGAGATGGACGGACCATGGAGTCATTTCTTCCTTATCCCATGGAGCATAGCGTGGTTGGGTTATGGCCTACCAGAGGAAGTTGGAACCCACCAACTCTGACTCCTTCTACATTCTGCAATCAAAACAATACTGGATTAGCATTATGATTGTGTGATGATGTGTGATGATTGCGTTTATGACTGTGAACACAACATTTCTGCAAGGGGACAGTCTCTAAGTCAGTGGCGTAAAAGTATACTGACATTTTTTACTTAAGTAAAAGTACCAATACCACAATGTAGTGTTCAAAATGTTACTTGAGTAAAAGTACAAAAGTATTGGCATCAAAATATAAAGTACTAAAAGTACTAACATTTTTGAAAATAGCAGATCTACAAGCTCGTAGATCGGCTACTTTCAAATAGCCTGTGTATAAAATAGGGCTAACGTGGTTAATGTGTGTTTTATAATATAATAATTTATATCTGCAAAGTAACTAAAGTTTTCAAATCATTGTAGTGGAGTAAAAGCACAATGTTTGCCTCTGAGATGTAGTGGAGTAGAAGTAGAAGTATTGAAAATACTCCAGTAAAGTCAAAAGTGTACTTAAGTACGGTACTTGAATAAATGTACTTAGTTACTTTACAATTTGTACACATTTCTGTAAATATATATTGTATTGCATCCACTCCACTATATGCAACCATGAACAGAAAAAAAGAAAGTGACTTTGGATAAACGTTAAAAGGTTCCCACAGAACCTTCAAATATGTGAGAAGGGGGTTAAAGTGAAACTGAGTATGTTATGAGAATTGGTGTCTTAATGTCGTCATTCTCAGCGTGGTTTGACTGGAAAGCATGGTTGGAGTTTTACCACAAGAACCCCAGCATCTCTATTTTGCATGTCATAAAACAAAAGATGAATATTCGTTGAAAACAGCTGATCCACAAGCTCACAATGCGTTGCGTGGTGATGCGCTATGAAGTACCATGTCTACTTACTTTGTGGAAAAACAGTGGTACAATGCAAACAATAGATTAAGGAGAAGCACCGCTGTGAGCCTAGCCACCTAACCCGTCCAGAAGGCCACGTGCTCCACCAATAGGCTCTATTCACAGCAGCCATATTTTCACTTCCTTAACAGATGTTACCAATGATACTAATGACGGCTCTGTTCCATTTAATGTAGCACAGTGACCCCCATAACTCTGAGAGTGTACAAATGGAACCAAATGGACCCGTAAGGGTCCATTTGGTTCCATTTGGTTCCATTTGTACACTCTCAGAGTTACACACCCGTAAGAAGTGTTTCCAGTGAGCCAACATGCACAATATCAGCACCCTGACTCTGTTTGACCAGAGTGGAACAGAGCCTTCATTAGTATCATTGGTAACACCTGTGAATTTCTACACAATATGGCTGCTGTGAATAGAGCCTATCCTACAGCACTTGGAAACACAGAAAGTTCCTCTTTCTGTGTTTCCGAGGTTATTATTCACAGTAATAGAGCATAAAATGGTATATGAGCTTAAACTGCTCAAAGAAATGTAGGGAACACTTTGTACAAAAACTGCTCAAAAGAATTAAGGGATCAAAGTGTTCCCTTCATTATTTTTGAGCAGTGTAGTTCTTGGGGGACAAAGGCCACTAAATACTAAAGGTGAACAAAACAAATGAAATAGCTGAAAAAATATAAATCAACAAAACCCAAACATAACAAAACAGCAGTGGTCTACAAAAGAAACAAATGATAGACATTAATACACTGTAAAACAGATCTATTATATAAAAACAAAATAATGACAGATTTACCTCTGTCTGACTATTGAACACAACCCATGTGGAAGGCACAACACAGGAGAGCAGAGTCACTATGAAGCAGGGCCTAAAGTGTGACAAACAAAGGGTCAGTCTCAAGCAGTTAAAATATACATGTACTTTCATCTACAATATACACCTACCCGGGGCATTGCACAGAGCAGAGGCAACCTGCAACAACAGGGACCTAGGGGGGGAAAACCCCTGTTCAGTGTCGTTTTTATAGTGAACCAAACAATTTGGAAAACAGGAAGTGGGAGGAGCTATGGCTTGTCTATCTCCACAGTAGCCCAAGAGGGACATTTCCTGACTGGCTACAACAGGCAGCCAGGAAAACTATCAACCGATCAACCTCTTACCCTCATCTGCTCCAGTGCACTGCTGCTCAGTGGACAAGCCTTATTATAAGACTGTGGTTGTACTGGGAATTCATGCACACTCTTTGCCTTTGATAAGGCACACATCACTTTGAGTATAGGCAGTAGGCACACATCCAATTACTGTCTAATTACACTTACTGGATGATTGACTTGCTCCACTATACTCACTGATTGATCATTTGAGCCATGGTTCAATGTATTGGATGTGTGTGCGTGTATGTGTGCGTGTGTGTGTGTGTGTGTGTGTGTGTGTGTGTGTGTGTGTGTGTGTGTGTGTGTGTGTGTGTGTGTGTGTGTGTGTGTGTGTGTGTGTGTGTGTGTGTGTGTGTGTGCGCGCGTGTACGTGTGCCTCTGTGTGTAGGAGAGGAGAGGAGGGTGCACGTACGCACATCATACTTCCTGTCTGCTATATTTCTGAGGGAAATATTGGACTTGCTTCTCCACTACATTTATTTGACCAATTGTGTAGATGCTTTAATACCATTTGTACGAATCACAACAGTGCACACACACACCGACAGCCATCAAGGGAAGATGGCGCCAGTGTGTTTGGCTGCTCGTCTCCTGCTCTCGCTTTGGTTTGTGTTTCTGCTGTGTCTAAGCCTTGGCACTGTTCAGATTAAGTCTCTGCTGGTGTATGATCGCCAATCTCTTCTGGATATCCGACAAAATGCCAGGATTATTGGCTCATTCTGCCACAATGAACAAAAAACCGAGCCGCCGCTCCTAACAGGAATCCCGACCCATCTGCTCTCGGTCGCGCCCCCGCCGCCGAGGAGGAAACGGCTCCGCCGCCGTGGAAAACGGAGTGGCAAGCTGGTGAAACTGAAAGCTTGTGTATGCTTTTCGTCTTTGCCCCACGTGAAACCTGGATTATCTCCCTCCGCCCTGCTGCAACGACTCCGGGTCCCCAGCGCGACCTGTCTCGCTCCTGTTGCTAGCCTGGAGGTGCTATTCCAGCCCGGCCGCCCCTGCGCTCCTCGGCTCTGGAGTCGCGGGGTGAACCCCCGCAATCTGCGGCCGCTGCCCCGCGATTTTAGCTCCTCCGGATTAAAGGCTCCAGCCCCTGTCAGGATTGGCCTGGTGAATGCCAGATCGCTGACACATAAAACATTTATCCTGAGGGATTTCTTCAGCTCCCGCGACCTGGATCTCCTCTGTGTGACAGAGACGTGGATGGCGGCGGGTGAGTGCAGTGCCCTCGTTGAACTGCTGCCGGCCGGCTGTTCCTATTTCAACTCCCCGCGGCCCTCGGGCAGGCTGGGTGGGGGAACAGCGGTCATCTATAAGGATGATATTAAATGCAAGCAATGCTCTGCTTCCTTTTCCAGCTTTGAAGTGACTGTGTTTGAGGTGGGTCGTATTGAGCCTGTTTTGTGCGCACTCATTTATCGACCGCCTAAATACAACAAGGATTTTGTGACTGATTTCTCCAATTTCCTGGCTGGAATATTGCCCAACTATGATCGAGTATTGATTCTCGGAGATCTGAATGTACACGTATGTTGCCCCGATAAACCGATGGTGAAGGACTTCCTAAACCTTATTGAATCGTTTAACATGGTGCAAAATGTGACGGGTCCTACTCATGAACGTGGGCATACATTAGATCTCGTGATATCATATGGGCTGCCTATTCTTAACCTAGAGATCTGTAATAATACTTTCTCTGACCATTGCCCCGTTCTGTTTGATGTTTTTCTCTCTTGTACTGAAAATAGATCTAGGGCTCCTGCTAGACTCTGTCGGACTCTTAACCCCCGCACTGCTAGTCGCTTTTCAGCTGCCTTTGAACAGCTGTGTGTCCCGTCTGCCTCGACTGTTCCCACAGAGGAACTGTGCTCTTGGTTTAATTCTTCGTGTGGGACCATAATGGACTCTGTGGCCCCATTGAAATCCAAGCAGCCCAGGGCAAAGCCTGAGCCCTGGTTCAATGACAGAACCCGTGCAGCTAGACAGGAGTGCCGAAAAGCAGAACGTAAATGGAAGAAGGACAAGCTGCAGGTTTCTTCTCAGATCGTAAAGGAATCCTGGCTCTCCTATCAGAACACTGTCAAAGAGGCAAAAAGAGAGCACTTAGCGAATATTATTGAGTCTAACCGTCTTAACCCACGTGTACTTTATCAAACCATTGACTGTTCTTAATATCGCTCAGCCTGTCTGTTTTGAATCATCAGACATTTGTAATGACTTCCTGCACTTTTTCATTGACAAGGTGGTAAATACAAGGGCCCTCATCTCTGCTCCTGCCTCTGACCCCTCTGTTTGTGTCCCATGCCCCGCCGTGCTCAGCTCGTTCGAACCTGTAACACTGTCCTTTTTGGAGGATATAGTCAGCCACATAAAGGCCTCAGGTTCGCCTCACGACGTCATTCCGGCGCGCCTCTTTAAAGAGGTTTTCCCCAGCGTAGCTCACTTGGTCCTGAACATCATAAATAGCAGTCTCTCTTCTGGTCTTGTTCCCACGTGTTTTAAACATGCTGTAGTGCAACCACTGCTTAAGAAGCCAGGCCTCGACCCCACTGTGTTGGCCCATTTTCGGCCCATATCGAAATTGCCTTTTATCTCTAAGGTACTAGAAAAGGCTGTCTATGCCCAGCTACAGTCTTTTCTAGAGGAGCATAACATCCCTGAGGTCTTCCAATCTGGCTTTAAAACCCGGCATAGTACCGAGTCTGCACTAGTAAGGGTATTTAACGACATCCTCCGAGCAAATGATGCGGGCGACCATGTAATTCTTGTCCTGCTGGACTTGACGGCTGCGTTCGACACAGTGGACCACAACGTCCTGCTCTGGCGTCTGCAGCACCTTGTGGGTATCCACGGAACTGCGCTAGGGTGGTTCAGGTCCTACCTGACGGGCAGAACCATGTCTGTCAGCGCTGCTGGCTCTGAATCCGCCCCGGCGCCGTTGGCGTATGGTGTTCCACAGGGCTCTATTTTGGCCCCAGTGCTCTTCTCTCTCTATCTCCTGCCGCTAGGGTCCATCCTCAGGAAACATGGCATTTTGTTCCATTTTTATGCCGACGACAGCCAGATCTATGTCCCCTTAAAAAAGAAAGATGCTGATCCGAAAGCTCTTCTCTCTTGCCTCGAGGACATTAAAGCCTGGATGGCCCTAAGCTTTCTAAGCTTCAATGAAAAGAAAACTGAGGTGGTGGTGTTTGCCCCAAATGGTTCTGGTAACCCCCCTCCCTTTGATCTAGGCCCCCTGGCACAGTTTGTGAAGCCAACAGTCTCCAACCTGGGTTTTAAAATGGACAATGACTTCAAGCTAGATCGCCAAATTAGTTCAGTGGTGAAGTCTAGCTTTTTTCATTTGAGACAGTTGGCAAAAGTAAAACCTTTTGTATCCACCCAGCACTTTGAGACAGTAATCCATGCCTTTATTACATCTCGGCTGGATTACTGTAACGCCCTCTACCTTGGAGCCAGCCAGTCTTCCCTTGCTCGGCTCCAGCTGATTCAGAACGCTGCTGCCCGATTGCTAACTGGCACACGTAGGAGAGAGCATATAACTCCCATCCTCGCCTCTCTCCACTGGCTGCCCGTGCACTTTAGAATCCAGTTCAAGGTTCTGCTTTTTACTTTTAAAGCCTTAAATGGTCTTGCCCCTCCATACCTCTCTGAGCTCCTCCCCCCCCGCACTCCTGCCCGCTCCCTCAGGTCAGCTGACCAGATGCTGCTGGAGGTCCCGTGGGCGAACCGGAAGCTTAGAGGGGACAGAGCTTTTTCAGTCGCTGCCCCCAAGCTCTGAAACGATCTTCCCCTGCAGATTAAGCAGGCCCCCTCTCTGGCCATTTTAAAATCCTCGCTTAAAACGCATTTTTATTCTTTGGCTTTTAACACAGCATGAGACCTCTTTTTCTGAACTAGCCCCCCTCCTTTTCTTGTTCTGTGTTTGTCTTTGTATTCTGTGTTTTTAATCTCTGTTTTTACATACTGTATTACCTATGCACTGTACAGCACTTTGTGGCCGCTGTGGTTGTTTTAAATGTGCTATATAAATAAAGTTGAGTTGAGTTGAGTTGAGTATGTATTTAGAACACATACAGTACATTGGAACGACTACCATTGCTAAGTAGATATTTGATAAAGTGCACGTCTAAGCATCTTCTCAGTGCATTCAGGATGCACACACAGTGTTATGATAAGTGCATTAACACCTCTCTGCTTTCTGTTCTCAAAATAAACTTTGACCACAGTTTGTTTCCTTAATTCTAGATACTCCCTCCCCCTACCACCAAAAGGTTAATCCCACCTACACTAATATGTGCCAACTAGACACATATAGAGACACATGTGCAACACAACACGCACATTAAAACATTCAGGGTTGTTGACTGCAGAGCGAGAGAGGTAAAGACTGACAGACAACCATGATGAAGAAGATACCAGTAATTCTAGCGGCCTGCATGCTGCTCTTCTCAGCTCTGGCTGCAGCAGAGGGTAAGTCTATCTGCCATGGTTTCAACCCATTTAGACCGGGAAAGAATCTGTGATCTTGTAGATTTGCTATTTCTTTTAATCATGAAAAGTTGTGCAAATCTTTGAATATTTTTTTTTTTAAGCGAACATTTGTAACTCAAATCTTTGCTTCTGGAGATTCTACAATGCCTTCTAAATTGTAATGTTCAGTTTTTTTTTTTTTTTTTAAACATACGTTGCTATAATCAGTGGTTCTCAAACTTTTTCATGTCAAGGACCACCCACAATGATATGTATTTGGCCGCCGACCTCCATCTCAAAACATTTTGTTCCAGGGACCCCCCCAGAAGCAAAGCTTTGAGTTAAAAGTGTTCCCTTTAAAATATATATATGCAAACATTTGCAGATCAAGATTTTTTTGAAATAGCAGATATATAAGCTCATAGCGCGGCACTCGGTGCTGCGCTATGAGCTTGTAGATCTGCTATTTTTGATTGGCCAAAGTATAAAATATGGATGAAGTGGTTACACAGATGTGTTACCGGTTTGAATGGATTCATCTTAATGATTTAGGACGATCAAAGTGCTTTGGTTGTCGTTGTTTTTTTTCTTGTTATTCCGCCTGTTTATCTCAGATGTTTTTCTCACTCTGCTTCACTCTCCCAGAAAGCTTTGGTCCAATTGAGTGCTGTTTCAGCTATCACACCACACGCGTTCCTAAGAACAACGTGGTGACATTCTATCGCACAGGCACGCACTGCGCTAAGGATGCTGTTGTGTGAGTATTAGGTTGTATTTACTATTGTATTGTACCTGTAAATCTTGGTGTGGTTGATAGGGAAGGGTTGGAATGATGAATACAATATTATGCTTTTTTTTTTTTACCAAGAATAGGGATAATTTATTTTTCTTTAGGCCTATAGCAAAACAAAACAAAAATTGGAAATTACACTCTCTGAGTCTCTAAAAATATATAAAGTATGGATACTTTTAGACCATCATGGCAATACCAAAATGTGCTTTTCACATACTGTATAACACTGTATTTATATTATAATCACCTGTCCATTTGTATTCATGGCTATACTCATGAGAAAATAAGTAAATATATAACCTCTACAACTAGCTGCTGTACTATATATACATTTCTATAAAGCAATTGTTCATTATTAGATTATTATTAAAATAATTATGTCATTGTATGGTCAGGAGCGTGAAATATCAGCTATGAGTAACAATGTTTAGGTATTCACTACTGTTATCCCTGCATTGGGATTAAACTGGCATAAACACAGTATAGGCCTACACATGTACATTTGCGCTGCAGCTAATTTATAATCTAGAGCGTTTTGACGTAACTGATGACTTATGTACACATCAGAACATGGGAGAGAGCAGTGAACAGCTTGCAGGTGCGCTGCAAGGTGCGCTGTGCTCTGATTCTAGATGATTGCAGACAACAGACGTCTTTCTCATGTAGCGCTATGTTGCAGTGGAAATGACCAAGACAATTTCACAAAAAACATTACAATGAGATGTTAAAGGGATAGTTCATCCACAAAATGACTTTTTTTTCTATCGAGTACACACCCCATGGAGACTTGAATTAATGGAGATCTTTTAGTTTTTGTCGTTTTCCTAAGCCAATAATTTGATGCTCCGGTAGGAGACTCAAAGTGTTAACTTTGAGTCTCCTACCGGAGACATTAGCATCTTTTCGCCGGTCATCAAATTGTTGGCTTAAGAACTCGACAAAAACAAAAAAAATCTCCATGAATTGAAGGCTTCATGGGGTGTGTAATTGATAGAAAATAAGTATTTTTTGGGGTGAACTATCCCTTTAATGTTTTATTTTTTGTTGTTGTTGTTGTTTTGGGCATTATTTGTACTGGCCCGAGCACGTAAAGTTGCGTTCTGCTGGCCCGAGGATTTAAATAGTACTTTTGGGCCAGCGGGACATTTATAATGTTGATCCCTGTGTTTTTAGAAAGGGTTTATGTTGAGATAACTTAAACATAAAACATAAGACATAAAACATAAAATATAAAACTGCAGGAATGAGCCATCAAAATGTAAAATACCTGAACTGAGATCATCTAATTACACTTTCTGAATGACTGACTTGCTCCATGATTGACCATTTCAGAATCAGAATCAGAAACTTTATTGTCACATCACAGATTTACAGATGTAAAGAAGTGGGTGAAATGCGTTTTGTGCAAGCACCATCGTTGTTGTTGTTTTCAGAAAGAGAGAGAACAAGAAGGGGGGAGAGCAAAGAGGGGAAAAAACAATAAAGAAAACATGTCATGGAGCTATAGGCTACGCACTAACCCATAAACCAGTAGGCTACATGAGGTTAGACAGGAGGCGCATAGGGTAAGATATAAAGGTGGTAACACTTCAGTAGGTCCACATAGCAGCAGCTACAGTATGTACCGTACATTAATTAGAGATTAGACATTAACCCATTAAGACGGGGAACGCATCTGTGTCATTTTAAGATTTCTTTGGCTATTCAAAACATTGCAGATATACAAGCTCATAGCGCGGCACTCGGTGCCGTGCAATGAGCTTGTAGATCTGCTATTTTTGAAAAATCTATGACTATGTTGCTATGTTCCAGGGACCCCCCAGAAGCACAGATCGGAGTTAAAAATGTTCGCTTTAAAACATATATTTGTTCCACGATTTTTCAAAAAATATCAGATCTACAAGCTCATAGTGCGGCACTCGGTGCCGCACTATGAGCTTGTAGCTCTGCTATTTTTGAATAGCCAAAGAAATCTAAAAATGACACAGTCTTAATAGGTTAGGTCTTAATAGGTTACGGGTGCAAAAGCATTTTACCATTTGACTGGTTAGCGAATAGCGACTATGAATACATTGTAAAATGACACACACCTTAATGATGGAAATGACTTCAATGTCTCTGTCTGTTCTATAGACGGATTTCCGCGCGACGTCATCACAGAGCAGAATGCGCAATCTGCGCATGCCCGGGTGAAGGCGCGTTCGAAAATACAGCCCTGAGCGGCAGTGAGCGCACTGGCCAATACAAACTAATAGGCGAGTGTGCTCCGGTGCGTAATTTCCAAACGCACCCATAGGCTTCCCCCCGCAGCTGCGCGGTCATATTCCTCTCATGTTTACTAACAGGAAACCTCTCTATAGGTTCACAATGAAGAACGGTGCCAAGCTCTGTGTTGACCGAACTCAGGACTGGGTCCAGACGACCATCTCCCACGTGGAGGCCAGAGTCTAAAGAAGGAGAGTGTTCTGGGGGATTCAGGGCTGCCTAAAAAGTTCCAGATATCCAGTTGTTTTTTTGACAATGCTTTGACCAAGCTTTGCTTTATATGACAAATGGAAAAAGCCACAGTTTACTGGTAGTTATAGTTCAACTCCCAGGTTTCTCACGTTCTGTTTTTCCATGCTTTAAACAACAAATTAAAAAGCATAAATGTTTGTTGTTTGCTTTAGAGCTTTAGTTTAGCTTTAGTGCAGATTTTGTTTATTCAGATATTGAATGGATTGCTTTAAACATGCATTTTAATGATGCATTGTTGATATTGTTTTCTGATGCAATAAAACAAGCATTTTTACATCCGTTGTTAATTAATCCATGCTTTGGTTGTGTTTGCATAGTAGACTAAGTCAATAATAAATAAAAGCTTTTATAATAAATCAAAGTATTATAAACACACATTTTAAAACAACCCACATTGACAAAGTGTTGTACAGCTGTGGAAAAAGGCCAGGATAGAGGAATAAAGAATGGAAAAAAGAAGCATAAATATCATATTCACACAGATATACAAGTTCCATTTGTGTGAAAATATTATACCCCAGTGGTGTAAAGTAACTAAGTACATTTACTCAAGTACTGTACTTAACTCCAATTTAGAGGTACTTTTACTTTACAGCAGTATTTCCAATTTTCAATACTTTTACTTCTATACCACTACATCTCAGAGACAAATATTGTACTTTTACTCCACTACAATTATTTGAAAACTTTAGTTAGTTACTTTGTAGATATGACTTATTATTACAAAACATACATTAACCTCTTCAGCCCTATTTAAACTTTGGCTATTTGAAAATAGCAGATCTACAAGCTCACAACACGTTGTGAGCTTGTAGATCTGCTATTTTCAAAAGATTTTTATACATTGTATATGATACCTTGTGAAATGGGACCTTCTGCATAAAGAGTGCTTTTACTTTTGGTACATTTTGATGCAAATATTTTTGTACTTTTCGTCAAGTAGATTTTTAATTCCGGGCTTTTACTTGTAACAGAGTTACTTAAAACAGGTGAGTACTTTTTCCACCACTGATTATATCTATGACAGAGTAAAACATTACGATCTTAAGTGTCTGTGTGAATGCACTCATAAAGTCTCTCACTTTGCAGTCACAGTCAGTGCACCCCCACAGCCAGTAGATGACGTCTTTTCATGTAAGGTTGAGTTAAATGTCATCGGGTGGAACACTACTCGTAGTCTTTCTTACTTTATAGACCTATAGAAGAGTAGATTACATTATGACTATGTTAGAGATGCAGTCAATTTTATCATCAACTTCATGGTGGGGCGGACTGGAAACAAAAATCAGCCTGGGAATTTAAATTAGACCATGGGCCAGTGCTTCTCAAAGTGCGGTCCGGAGACCAGCTGGTCATTGAGGGGTCCCCAGCAAAATTAGATAATAATAGTTGTATTTAAAAATAGCAGATTTACAAGCTGAAATCAGTTATTTTTGCAATTGTGCTTCAGTTTTTGACTCTCATCCTTGACAAATACCAAAATAATTATAGAACTAACACTAAAACTAATAAAACAAAACTAAAATAATTTTTAAAATATCAAAAATAAACTAGCAAATCCACTTTACAAACTAATTAAAACTAACTGATAAACCTAAAGCCAACACAATTAAAAACTATAATAACCTTTGTGTGTGCAGTGCATGCGTGGGTGCCTGGGTGAATGAGTGTGAGAGATGTGTTTTGTTGTCATTTATACTGTAACTATGTATATACAGGATCTTTGTAAGAGAATTGATAAAGAGTTGTCAGTCATTTGCTACTGTATTGAAAAGAGGATAAGAGAAAACACAGTATTGTGAAAAAAATAATAATAAAAGAGAAAAAAATACTGGATTTGTGTAAGAGAAATAATAATAATTTTAAAAAAAGTTACATTTGTCTGGAAAATGATTTTAATTTAAAAAGTCGTAGCAGTAGCGTGAACCTCAAATCTTGATTCGAATCGCATCGTGAGTTGAGTGAATCGTTACATGCCTATTCAATAGATATCATTATTTATGCATCTTCATCCTTTCATCATCATCATCACCTCTCCTCTCCTCTCCTCTATTTAGAAGGAAGATGGGACAGTGAACAGAGAATTTAAAAAGACAAAGTCTATAGAAGTCACTGAGGCCTTCCGTGAAAAAAGGAAATAACAGACTAATAATTAAAAATAATAACATTTATATTACATTGAAACATTGCAGTACAAGCAACAAGTGCACTATAAGTAGATATTTGATAAGTGCACGTCTATGCATCATTTCAGTGCATTCAAGATACACACACTGTGTTATGATAAGTGTATTAACACCTCTCAGCTTTCTGCTCTCACATTGACCACAGTTTGTTTCCTTAATTCTAGGTACACTTACCCCCAAACCCCACTACCCACACCCACCAACTAGTTTAACCCCACCTACACTAAAATGTGCTAACCTAGCACATATTCACATGCAACGTGCAATAAAAGACACAAGGAGGGATTGATCGTCAGGAGGGGCGGGACAATCCCCAGTGGACTGCTGTCTGATTGGCCTGCCTGGCCTGTCTGTCTGTCGATAAAAAACAGGCTCCAGACAGTGCTGTGGCAGAAAACGACGGTGCTGTCAGACATAGCACATAGGATAGGTGCCTGTTAGTTGGATTGGTCCAAATGTCAGTAAAGGATCCCTTTTCGACCCGCCCCAGGGCCGGCCCTAGGATTCTGGTGGCCCTAAGCAAGATTTTTTTTGGTGGCCCCCAGAACACTTCCAGCACAACCACCTAAACTAAACGCATGTTGCAAGAAAAACAACTCAGATTAATTTCAGATTCATTAAGAAAAAATAATCACAAACCTTTCTTCTTCTTTCTTCTTTCTTCTTTTGGTGACCTCCAATTTCCTCTTCTTCCGCCCAGATCAAAATTTTCTTTTTGGAGGCATATCATTCATGAATCAAGTACATGCCTAATATAAATGGGAGATTTGAATAGAGTGAAGTTGCTGAAGGAGAGGGGGAGGGGCCACAGGTGGATTGCATTCAACTGCATGTGGCTTATTATAAAATCATTCTGTTATAAGATCTTTTCGTTTTATGCATATTAAAATAATAACGCTATTTTTTGGATAGGGGCTACATGACATAATTAGGCTACAATATGTAAATAAATAAAGTGAAAACAAAGAAAATAAACTTAAGCCCTAAGTGACCGCTTACATCGCTTATAGCGGCGGCCGGCCCTGCATGCCGTCCCCATCACCAGTGCAGTTGTAATCAGAACAGCAACGTGAGAGAGGAGTAGCTGTGAGATTCCTGAGAAGGACAGATTCATTGACTTGGCATGTTATCTTTATCAAATATGGACCCCAAGCCCATTCCCAGTAAGAAAAAGAGTGGTGGAGCTGAAAGGACAAGAAAAAAAAAGCCTGTTTGACTCTGTCCTGTGGAGGAGGCTATTTCAAAATGACTGATATTCAAAGCCCCCAGTCAGTCAAATATGCTGCATATCTCTGCTGTCCGGCCAGAACCAGCTAACTCCAAAATGGTAATTGTTCAGGAAATGAAAAACAAAATATAACTTTTTCAGAAAATGAAGAAAACCTTATATTTTTAAAACAAAGCAATACTGCCTCATCAAACTTGGTATTGTGACTTTATATACAGTATTATCAGATACTTGCATGTGTCATTATATTATCACCACTTTACCCAAATCCAGCTCAAGTGGAGTTAGTAGGTTTTGTCCATCATTGAGTGGAGTTAGGAGGTTTTGTCCATCATTGATAAGAACAGCTGACAATGAATCTCAAAGCTCACAACACATCACAACGCATTGTGAGCTTGGAGATCAGCTATTTATGGTGTGCGCCATCCTCATATACTAAGTATAGATCAAGCTGAATACTGTACTTAAACAACTTTTATTTTAACATGCATTGGAAACATCCATGGATCTAACTGTTACCACTGTTGTTCTTCTACAGTTGAGTACAACAAACAATTCTGCCTCAATACTCAATACTAAATGTATTTAACAAAAGCAACCATGGCACACCAACAATAAATAAATGGCATATCAATAAAAAAAAATACATTCATGAATAATAGAATCTGTAGCCTATCAAATCTGTAGCCTACTGCACTAACAATAACAACCACAGTTGCATTTACCTATCCATCAACATTTTATTATTACACTGTTGTGTGTTGCCTAAACATTCCAGTCACTGGGTTGGTGAAAACACCCCGCAAAACGGTGACCAGAGCCGAGAGCAAATGACTGTTCAGTTAAAGTCTCTGCTAAAGGTGGAGGGTAAAGCATGAATGCAGTCTGACATGAGTGATATTCAGTCACATCCTGCATATTGGTTTAACGCTGAAATTACACAGTGAAAACTGTCCAAATTTATATCTGACAATTGGTAAAAAAAAAAGGTCTGAATTACGTTTTTTAAAATCTGTAGTATTTATATTTGACAATTGGCAAAAACCCTGTATATATAGTATGCAGCAGTGGAGAGCATGAGAGGAGGGGGGAGTTGTTTGTTTTTGACGGACAGTTTGAGGATCCAATGGAGTTGGGAGTTTTCGTCAGAGGCGCTTTTTCATACTTTTCATAGGTTATTATAAAAAAAAACTTTACACAGATGTAAAGGGGGTTCAATAGCATTGATTTATGAAAAAAAAAAAAAAACTGAAAATGGAGTTAGCTGGTCCCGGCTGGACACCGACAATATATAAGTACACTAAGTTGCACAACACTGTCTGATTCTTCTCAACACATGGGGTTCTCAGGAATGCTTTAGACCAGCTATGATTAACAATAATCCTTTATCAGCGCTCAGGTTCCATGGTCTAATCAATACATTATGCACTGCAACTGTGGGTCCTTAACATTAAGGTTGAGAATCAATGACCTAGATGCCACAACAAACAGTCGACAGTTGGACATAACTGATATAATATTGAGTTATTTGTATGTTCCTAGGGATTATGTTACTAAGCACTGTATTCTCACCACACTGTAACAAGCTGTAAAGATTTAGCTCAAAACATGACACAATTGGTAGGCTATTCTATATGGCTGAATGTTTAGCTGTAAAAAATAACCTTGGCATTCGGCTACTTGTTACTGTCAAAGCTTATTCCATTAAGTGCTAGCAGATGTGGTTTGTTGTGGTATCACAAACATAAAACCTACTATCTCTTACAGTTGAGTGAGTTGACTTGTCAACTCTTAATATTACTGAAATAACGTCACACTAATTGAACGTTGCTTTTGACATAGGCCTACAGTATACGTTTACTATTCTTACTGTTATTCTACTCTTGTTGAATATTGGTATTGGCATATTGACTATTAGTAAACTAATTTGATGACAAAACTAGAAAAGTGTGCTCCTCGGAGCACATACAGGTCTCCGCCAGGCCGGGTTGCCTCCCCAGGGCTCGCAAACTTTGGAAGGCAGTCAGTCATAGCCAATTGGAATGGGATCTGAAAAATCTGACTCATACATCTTGATCAGATGACCCCAGAGATAATGTGTACCGATTTGTGTAAATTGTGGACAAAATCTGTAGGAGTAGCAGCAAAAAGTGGTTTGAAAAAAATGCAAAATGGCGGAAAATCGTGTGCGTGTGCGTGCGTGCGTGCGTGCGTGCGTGCGTGCGTGCGTGCGTGCGTGCGTGCGTGCGTGTGTGTGGGGTGGGCGGGTGGATGGGGGTGTGTGTGTGTGGTGGGCGGATGGATAGTGTATCTCTGCCCTACACTTCCTTATTACTACAGATTGCGCGCAACTGCAACAGACATACATCACATTTTTGCTAAACAGGTTTAATTATCTAGCAGTATATTATCGTGCAATGCTGTGGGAGATATAGCTAATCAAGCCAGGAGAGGACAATACAACATACTGTAGTGTACAACACTATTTGTGGTAAAGACTTATTTTTCAGGTCTATATTACTGGTAAGATGTCTAAACATATTTATGCCGCGCCAGACCCGACAGAGACGGTGATATATAAAGAAAGAAGACCGAGAGATGGAAACAGAAGCCATAGAGGTGACACTGTGGACAGGGAACAGTTGAAGCTGAGGAGACTGGAGGAGAGAGGGGAGCACATCTACGAGAGCCTGGATGATGTTAGAGGTCGTGACACCATCGCTGGACCACAGGAGGTCACAGTAAGAAGACAGCCTCGGGGTGAGTTTGACAAAGTTGTGAAATGTTGTGAAGGTGATTTTCTTGGTTGCAAAGTGAAAAAAGAGTTTAATGTACAAAATGTCTTTCCTGCAGCAGGGAAAGATGATTTCAAGGCAACTTTATCTTTACAGCACCTTGCATACACCAGGCCATCTCAGTCCTTCACAGAATGAAAACAAATGCAATCAAATGTGATGCAACAAATAATAAAATGTGAAAATAACAAACAGCACAGCTCAACTGAAGCCCAGGCAACACCTAGCTGTTCTTAGCCATCATTAGGTAGAGTAGGCAGTGTTGAATAAATATGTTTTAACTTAGAGCAGGCACTATGCAGTTTGGGGCCACTCACACAAATAGCCAACGTCTTGTAATGATTTCATTACCCAAGATTCTCTGCAAGCATGTCCAGCACGCTGTGTTTGGCCAGTCGTTGCTTTGACTGGCAGTTCTGCCTTGGTGCCTTATCAAATGCCAAGATGAAACCTATTGTCTCCCCTATACATAGTAATACAGTCAAGCCCCTGCAGGGACCCCCCTGAGTCTATACATTTATGGAGGGTAATTGTCATTGCTTAAACATGTAACTTTATAATTTTGTGGGACATAATATGTTATACAGTATACTGCAGTTGTTAAAAAGTTACATAGTGCTGCTTTAAACTTAAAAATGGCCAGGGTTCCTTCCGGTCAAAATCCTGTTACAATATTTCAAACAATTTGACCAAATTTGTAATAAGTTCCTATGGAACAATAAACATCCCAGAATGAAATTGAAAAAATTGCAGAGGCCAGTGGATAAAGGTGGCCTGGGCGTACCTACTGTAATCTCCCGCCTGGGGGGGGGGGGGGGGGGGGGGGGGTCGGCCGCCGTTTTTTGGACGGATTTTGGTTTTGCCTAATTTTACTGATTTATTATCAAAAAATGTAACAAAATAATGCTGCGCACATATATTATATATAATTTGCACGATTCCCAGAATTTACCAGCATAACATTTAGCCTACCCTAGCCTTCATTACCCGTCGCCTATGCATACACACAGCATGTTGAGTTCACTAACACTGACTGATGTGTCACCTGTGAACATTGACCCTGCATTGATTACAGATTACATGACGTCAGTGTCAGAGCACATTCAACACCCTCATTGTGCAGTAGTTCAACACCCACACTTGCTCTTCATACTAGTTGGTCATCATCGCTACATTTTACCTCACACACATAATCTTTTAAATATTCGTTCTCATCTTGGTTAATGTGTCTTCGTCTTAGTGTCTTAGTGTCTTAGTTTTAGCCAGTGTCTCTGGCTGAAGTTCCTATGAATCTTATGAGATTTATTTTGCCTCGTCAGCTTATGATAGGTGGGTTGCAGCTCTCTTGACATTCAAATTGTCACCACTCATTTCCTGCTCTGTCTGAGTTGGACTCTCAGTGACAGATTTGTGGTGAATTCCACCAAGCTGTTTTTGAGCACTTTTCCTGTGTTTGGGTACAACACTAAATAAGCAGGGCTGTTCTTGAACCTAAACCGATCTTTAGAAATCCGTGTGTACAAGTGCTAGCGTTGCTCTTTCTTCAGACTCTTTTTCTGCTCCAAGCAAATTTTCCATTCATGCACACTTCATATTTTATGTTAGATGTATCAGTTTTACCTTTAATTGTCATCCCCTTGGTGACACTTTGCAACTTTAACACATCCTCATAGTAACTGTGGGCTAGAATTGTGTGCCATGTTTTAATATCATAACACCATCAACATTTTCACCTGTAACAGTGTTTAAATAGCAATCATGAAAATGTGTGCAAATCTTCGAATATATAACATTTGTAAAATATGTTGTTCCAGGGAAAATGTTGTTTAAAAAACATATACTGTATGTATTCAAAGATTTGCACAAATCATGATTTATCAAAAATAGCAGATCTACAAGCTCATAGCACGGCACTCAGTGCCGTGCTATGAGCTTGAATTGCCAAAGAGTTTGAATTGCTTGAATTGTTTGAAGAGTTTGAATTGCCAAAGAAATCTAAAATGACACAGATGCATTCCCGGTCTTAATGGGTTGAGTCCACTGCCCGTGTCGCAGTCCACCTGGTCCTTGAATGCAAACGTGTCATCTTCTTCATCCACTGCTTGTTTCACTTTATCTCACCTTCTGTCTGCAGTTTGCATCCTTGTACAAAAAACTGCACCGGGCTAGTCTTGTTTTGTTGTCTCTTAGCCTCTGCAAACTTACTAGCTGTATTTTCCATTGCAGGACAGAGCTCTAAAACAGTGAGAAGACGTCACAGAGTTGTTGCTCTTTGTCTGGGGATGATGTGTCTTATGCTGATGGTTGTGTTCACAGGCCTGACCGTGCACTGTGAGTAGCCTATTCCATATCACAAAAATAAATAAATAAAACAAACTAGAAAAAGTGCTCCTCGGAGCACAGGTCTCCGCCAGGTCAGGTAAGCTATTGTGGCCTCCTGGTGACGCTATAATAGGCCAACGTGAAAAGGGTGCCATTTCTTCTTAGGCCTTGCACGACAATCGGACACTGACTGCATTCATGATTTGAGGCATTTTGTTAAAAATGTGTTTCGCTAAATTAGACCTATTGGTGGCGCTATAAAAGGCCAATGTTAAAAGGGTGGCATTTGTTCCTCAACATAGTGTGAATGTGCGTGCAAAGTTTGAGCGCAATTGGACGGTGCGTTCATGATTTGCGGAATTTTGTTCAAAACAAGCTAATAATGCAAACTTTAGATGTTAATCTTAGCCAATCAGTATAGAATATGAAAAATCAAACACATCCGTCATGATCACATGACTATAGAGATCATGTGTAACGATTTGCGTGAAATTTGGATAAAATTGGAAGGAGAAGTATAAAATAATGTGTTTTTCATAAGCCCTGGTGGCGCTATAGAAGGCAGATGTGAAAAATGCAGGGCAGAGGTTTTTCCTTGACCTCTAGGGAGTGCGCATACAAAGTTGTACACAGATCGGTGCAGTTATAGGTAAAAACACGAATGGGCCTGTTATAGCGCCACCATGAGGCTGATTTGAAAATGTTCAAATGGTAGTTCTTCCTCGGCCTAATGGGAATGAGTGTGCAAAATTTCACGGAAATTGCATGCTGTGTTCATGATTTGAGGCATTTTGTTCAAAACGGAGCACTCCTGCAAACTTTGGAAGACATTTTTAGCCAATCAGGATGGAATATGAGAAATCTGAAAGACCTGTTTCGTTTAATGACTATAGAGACACTGTGTACTGTAGGAGTACTGTCAAAAAATATGTTTTGCACAAATCGGACTCCTGGTGGCGCTATAAAAGGCCCATGAGAAAAATTTGGGGCAAAGGTTCTGAATTGGCATCCAGGGAATGTGTGTGCACAGTTTCGTTGCGATCAAGACAACGGTGCCGGAGATTAGCTGGTCACAGACGGACGGACACACACACACACACACACACGGACGGACGGACGGACGGGGTGGAAAACATACTCTCTCGCCATGCCTTTCGGCCTGGCGGAGACAATAAGACATGACTCAGTCATGTATACCGGCATGCAGAACGGACACTGCGCAGCGTGTATGCAGAGGTGTAAAGTAACTAAGTACATTTACTCAAGTTTTTACTTAAATTTTGTCCTATATATATATTACTCTGTGTCACAGCGATTTGAACCGACGGCAAGCGTGTATAGTAGCCTCAGAGGCGAGAGGCGTGTCTAGTACCATAGCTTGGGAGGACGACACCGCGGGAGGCATGCGTTAATCCGACAGACCTTTTCTCCGACTATGTGGCATCCGCGTGCGGTTACCCGACACCGCCCGTTCAGATTATGGGAAAGTATCCCCATTGGCTTAAAGGACAGCCAATGATCGAAAACATGTCGAGAATATGTCGAGAAATGACTAGTGCTGAGTCTCTTTGTAGACCCGCATTGCATGCTGGTAAAAACATTTTCTAGTTATGGCAACTACAAAAGCTACTACAGCATTAAACTAAACCTTGATATCTTTTTGACAACATTTTTTACCTATTTCTCATTATTAGAGGCTTGTTATGAGTATTAATACTTGCATTTCCAAAGTACAATGAAGAAAATGGTGGTGTTAAAATGCGCATAAAAAAGAATGTATCTTTTTCTCAAAACAACTTTTCTACAGATGCTTGACCTCATCATGAACAGTAGCAACAGCAGTGTTTATAATCACAATGTTTGTTCCTTTGCAGATAAATTAGCCTATGAACAGTTACACATCAACTACAACGACCTCACACAGGAGAGAAATGAGTTACAGACCCGCTTTGACAACATGACCCTAGAGAGAGATATCCTGACCATAGAAAGAGACAACCTGACCATAGAAAGAGACAACCTGACCATAGAAAGAGACAACCTGATCCTGGAAATATACAACCTGACCCTGGAAAGAAACGAACTGGCCCTGGAAAGAGACAGCATGACCCTGGAAAGACAGAACCTGACACTGAAGAGAAAAGATTTACTGACCAAATACAAGTACATCATTCTGGAGACAAGAAAGTTACAGACCAAATACAAGGAGACAAACACTTTACTGACCAAATACAACAACATGACTCTGGAGACAAGCAATCTACTGACCAAATTCAACAACATGACCCTGGAGACAAGCAATTTACTGACCAAATTCGACAACATGACCCTGGAAAGAAATCAGTTGGAAGGCTGGAGTTTAGGTGAGGGAGGTAGGTTACAAACAGTTTTGAAGAATTATCAGTGTATTTACACATTGCTGACATAGATTTGTCAAATTTGCTGTAAATAATTCAGCCTAGGGAGTGACAGAGTGTAAGTGTAAAGGTTTCAAGGGTGTTTAATAAGGTCCATGCAAGGTACCAGTGGGAAACACCTGTTAAGGAAGTGAAAATATGGCTGCTGTGAATAGAGCCTATCACAGTGTGAGTATTTAAATGCCATGCAGTCTACCAACATAGGCTGCTTGGTAAATAAGAAAAAGATCCCAAAAGGGTCAAAAGGTAGCACATCCAAAAATGTACAAAGTACTCACATTTCCATTGTAGGCTGCTTGGTGTTGCTGGCTGTCGGTCTTGTGACTTGGGTCCGCATTTATCTGCCTCTAATGCTGTCTGACCTACAGTACTATGCTTCTTTGAGAATGAATAATTTGAATACCTTGTGATTATGTTGTGTAATGAAAACCACATTGATTATAGTTGCACAATCTGGCCTATTTTAATCACGTTTATTTTACCTGCAGCACGCACGCACACACACGCACGCACGCTCCTGGCACAAGAAGAAGGCGGTAAGTACTGAAGGAAAACAAAGCAAAAGAGG
The DNA here is from genome assembly GCF_963454915.1 of Gymnoscopelus microlampas. NCBI lineage: Eukaryota > Metazoa > Chordata > Actinopteri > Myctophiformes > Myctophidae > Gymnoscopelus > Gymnoscopelus microlampas. The sequence goes on from NC_139953.1 coordinate 7,046,923, forward strand.
AGGACTATATCTTGTGTCTTTCACTAAAAGTCAATGAAAGACAAATAACAGTGTAGCCTAGTTAAGGTGGTCTTTGGTTTAAAAAACAAAAGGGGGAACCTTCACTCTTCCAAAAAGTGAAAACGCTTTAATTTAAGGCTATAGTTCATCAATGAACTGAAGAGTAATGAACAGAGTAAGGCTGTTGGCAACAAACTTATTTGTTTTTCTTGTCGTATAAAAATCAGCGATATGCAGATTGGAGTGGAATAAGTACAAATAGATAACAGGTTAAGCACATCAAGCCTAAACTATTATCATAACATTCTCTCTGTGTCTCTTTCTTATTCTTATTCTCTCTTATTCTGCCCAGATGCTGCTTCTAAGTGCTGCTTCAAGTTTCAGTATCGCACCAAGCGCCTGCCTAAGAACCACGTGGTGTCGTTCCAGCGCACAGACAATCGGTGCTCTATGCTTGGTGTTGTGTGAGTATTATGCTATATTTACAAGTGTACCTACACATAAGCCCAGTGATGGAAGAAGTACTCACATGTTTTACTTAAGTAAAAGTATCAATACTGCAATGTAGCTACAGTATACTCTGTTACAAGTATAATTTTGTACTTTGGTAAAAGTACAAAAGTATCAGCATTAAAATATACTTTTAAGTACCAAATATAAAAGTACTGTGTGTGTGTGTGTGTGTGTGTGTGTGTGTGTGTGTGTGTGTGTGTGTGTGTGTGTGTGTGTGTGTGTGTGTGTGTGTGTGTGTGTGTGTGTGTGTGTGTGTGTGTGTGTGCGCGCGTGCGCGTGCGTGCGTGTGTGTGGCTTTCGCGGTTTGGCCAGTGATTTCCCCACAAATGGGACGAATGGGTTCATTGTTCTGTTGATGCCTGAGCAGGACACTGACAGGCTGCTGTGACGCAAATTCTTAACATGCATGCAGTGGAAAACGCAGCTAACCAGCATAAAGGCCTTTGCACACAGGGTGCGATTAGTCAATCAGTTTTTACCGCATGCGAAAAGACGCACAAATCGAACTGGGTTCGATTGAAAAAAAAAAACGCATCGCCACATCGCATCGCCGCACGGGGTGTGCATGAGGTCATTGAGAACCATGTGTTCATTTAAAAAATGATATTGTCCGTTTTTTCTGTGCGGAAAATCGCACCCTGTCTCACAGGGGCTGAAAGAAAAGGTTAGGTTTAACAAAAACGAAAAATGTTTTGTCAGAAGATTGGAATTTTCTAATTAAAAGAGAGAGAGGGAAAAGGGGTGAAAGGGAGAGGGGGAGGTATAGAGAGAGGGAGGAATAAATAGATGCAACACTGACCGACTTTGGTTGAAAAAAAAGGGGGAACCTTCACTCTTCCAAAATTATTAAAAGACTTTAGTAGTTACTTTGCAGATATGAAATATTTCATTATAAAACATACATTAACCACTTTAGCCCTATTTTATACATAGGCTGTTTGAAAATAGCCGATCCACAAGCTCACAACGCATAGCATCGCTACGCGTTGTGAGCTTGTAGATCTGCTATTTTCAAACATAGTACTTTTACTTTTGGTACTTTTGGTACTTAAGTATATTTTAATGCCAATACTTTTGTACTTTTACTCAAGTAACATTCTGAACACAGGCCCTATACTTGTAACAGAGTGTTTTTATATTGTGGTATTGCTACTTTTACTTAAGTAAAATATCTGAGTACTTCTTCCACCACTGGTGCACAGACTGTATTAAGTGTTTTTTTCTATTTTTTTTATGATTGGTACTATAGTACTTTTCTCCAGTCCATTCAGCTAAAGCAGAAAATACATTCCTTAAAGTGGCAGGGGCCCCCAGAATAAACAAACTGGGGGAGAATGGGATGTCCAGGCCTGTAATCATCTCTAATCTCTCATGTATAGCAGACAGCACTGGAAAGCAGAAGTCACCATAATAGTGACTATGAATTCAAAATCAAACTAGAAAAAGTGCTCCTCGGAGCACAAGTCTCCGCCAGGTCAGGTAGGTTATTATGGCCTCCTGGTGGCGATATAATAGGCCAATGTGAAAAGGGTGCCATTTATTCCTAGGCCTTGCACGGCAATCGGAAACTGCATGCATGATTTGAGGCATTTTGTTCTAAAAATGTGTTTTGCTAAATTTGACCTGCTGGTGGCGCTATAACAGGCCAATTTTAAAAGGGTGGCATTTGTTCCTCAACATAGTGTGAATGTGCGTTCAAAGTTTCACCGTAATCGGACGCTGCATTCATGATTTGCGGCATTTTGTTAAAAACGGGCCACTCCTGCAAACATTACATGTCAATGTTAGCCAATCAGGATGGCATATGAAAAACCAAACAGATCCGTCTTGATCACATGACTATAGAGATCATGTGTACCGATTTGCGTGAAATTTGGATCAAATATGAAGGCTTAATATCAAAACATGTGTTTTACATAAGTCTGCCTCCTGGTGGCGCTATAAAAGGCAAATGTGAAAAATGCAGGGCAAAGGTTTGTCCTTGGCCTCTAGAGAGTGTGCATACAAAGTTTTACACTGATCGGTGCAGTTATAGGTAAAAACACGAATCGGCCTGTTACAGCGCCACCATGAGGCTGATTTGAACATTTTCAAATGGCATTTCTTCCTCGGCCTAATGGGAATATGTGTGCAAAATGTCACGGAAATTGCATGCTGTGTTCATGATTTGAGGCATTTTGTTCGAAACAGAGTACTCCTGCAAACTTTGAAAGACAATTTTTGCCAATCAGGATGGAATATGAAAAATCTGAAATGAGCCGTTCTTTTAATGACTATAGAGATACTGTGTACCGATTTGGGGAATTTTGGCCAAAATTTGGAGTAATGTTCAAAAATGTGTTTTGCACAAATCGGCCTCCTGGTGGCACTATAAAAGGCCCATGTGAAAAATTTGCAGCAGAGGTTCGGCTTTGGCATCCAGGGACTATGTGTGCACAGTTTCGCTGCGATCAAGCCAACGGTGCCAGGGATTAGCTGTACACAGACAAGACAGAATGACACACACACGGACGGACGGACGGACGGACAGGGGGTAAAACATACTCTCTCGCCATGCCTTTCGGCCTGGCGGAGACAATGAAACATCTTAATGCTGAAAATATTCTCTCTCTGTCTGTTCTAGGTTCACAATGAAGAATGGTGTCAGGTTTTGTGTCGACCCAACTCAGAACTGGGTCCAGAATGTCATCGACTCTTTGGTTGATTTTTAAGTCCTCACTGTATTGCCTATTTTAATGTTTTATGCTTTTGCTTTTATTTTATTTTATTTTTTGTTTGCTTTATTGTTAAATTGGTTGTAACTGTAACTGTATTCTTGCTCTGTAAAGCACTTTGCGCTGCATTTCATGTCATGAAAGGTGCTATACAAATAAAGTTTATTATTATTATTATCACCACTGTGGAGTCTAGAGTCTAACAGTTACAGTGTTCTGGGTGACTCTGGGCGGTCTAATACCTGGTTACAAAAACAAGTTCCAGACCAGCAGTTGGTTTTGTGGCAATGCTTTGAGATCAGGGCTGTATTAGCCATTGGGCCGTCGGGGCCCTTGGCTCTCATGCAGGGGCCCTTCGCGGGGAACTGGGCCGCGCGGCCATCGCCAACTTACTAAAATGAAATGTATAGGTTAATCAAATATCAAATATGTGGGCCCCTCCTCTGTATTTACAGCTGTGATTCTCGCTGGGTTTGAGGCCCTGACAAGGGCTCCTGGGGCCCTTCCATATATGATGGAATATGATTAAGGATTTCATATCATACATACCATACCTGTAACTTTCACTACCCGCACCCAAAAAAACGTGTTTGCCCAAAAAATAAGGGGGACCCAAATTGGCGGCCCAGGGGCCCGTGCAGGGATTAATCCGTCCCTGTTTGAGATGAACACCAAGCTTTGCTTCCTTGTTTATAATTTATCGATCAGTGGTTTATATAATGAACTGTTTTCAGTTTTGTTTTAATTTATTACTGCAGTTTTTTTATTGAATGTAGTGCTGATCAATTGCTGTCTGATACCGTATTGTGCTACAATAAAACAAAGCATTTGTATTTCCTAATTAATCCATGCTTTGGTTGTGTTTTCATAGTAGTCAAGTCAAGTCAAGTGAAATTTGTCATTTTTCACACACTCCTCTATCATATTTTAACTAACACCTTATACCACCACACAAGCATGCTAACAACGACCCTAGAACAGACATCAAAATGAACTATTCCGACACCAGTCCAGAGAACTAACAGTTGCATTCGATGACTCAAAATTCGTCCACAATATATTCATGAAGCACATTTAAAACAAGCTCCAAGTACCATAGCAGGTAACTAAAATAACATAAACAACAAGACACACACAGGCACAAATTCTAAAATGTGAACTTTGAGCCTGGACTTAAAAGAGATCTGTAACTGTTGGAATGTCTGTCATATAGGAGCCCATGTATGTCTTCATAAATAAATAAGATATATGCATGCATGGACATACACATCCCATGTGTGTGAGAATATCATCTGTTATAAGTAGGATCTAAAGTCTCTGCGCACAATAGGCTCTATGCACAGCAGCCATATTATCACTTCCTTCACAGCTGTTACCAATGATACTAATGAAGGCTCTGTTCCATTTAGTGTAGCACAGTGGTTTCCACGACCCCCATAACTCTGAGAGTGTACAAATGGAACCAAATGGACCCGCAAGGGTCCATTTGGTTCCACACCTGTAATGGTTACATGGTTACACACCTGTAAGGGGCCATTTGGAAGCCCATGAGGGTCCCTGGACCCCAACTGCAGACCCGCTGGTGTAGCAGAGTGTTTCCAGTGGGCCAACATGCACAATATCAGCACCCTGACTCTGTCTGACCAGAAATGGAACAGAGCCTTCATTAGTATCATTGGCAACACCTGTGAATGTCTTCATAATAGAGCATCGCAGTTGCGGAGATCCGGCTGCCGGAAGTAAATACTCAATGCATTTTTCCCATTGACTTTTCCAAAAATATTTATATCAATGAATTTAAGCCTAGAATCAAGCCATCCAGGATTCTGGTGAATCATGACCATAAAACCTTTTTTTCTGTGATTTTTTTAATTTAATATTTAATGATATGATATACTATGTTTAATAAATACCCTTTGTTTTGCCGTTTTCAAAAAAGTTTTTTCACAGAATCAAACGTTTTATGGTCATGATTCACCAGGATCCTGGATAGCTTGATTCTAGGCTTAAATTAATTTATATAAATATTTTCGGAAAAGTCAATGGGAAAAATGCATTGAGTATTTACTTCCGGCAACTGGAAGTGGGCGGGAACTGCGACGCTCTATTAAGCGTGCCAACGACTCGTCACCACGGGGGGCGTGGCATAGTAGCTGCAGACATACTTGAGGGGGGGCAATGTTAAGTCAACCTGGTTTTTACCCCTCAAAAATGTCCGCCGCTACCAAAAGACACTTGTTGACGCCCCCTTCAGGATTTTTGGCACGCTCTATATGGCTGCTGTGAATAGAGCCTATCCTAAAGTCTCTCACTTTGCTGTCGTAGTCAGTGCTCTCCAACAGCCAGCAGATGGCGTCTTCGCTGTAGAGTTGAGTTAAATGTCATTGGGGAAAACACTCCTTGTAGTCTTCTTCATAGACCAAAATTATAGATAGGCCCTCATTTATCAACGCGGTGCAGCCCGAATAATGAGCGTACGGCGAGATCACGGCATTTATCAATATATCCTGACGTGGGCTTCATCATACCGTAGGCTGAAATCTCACGTCTGGTCGAGACCAGTTGTTGACGTTGGCTGCGCCCGTTTATTCCATTCTAGACCTGCGGAGCACCATTGTCTGACTGTGTGACAAGCATCTGGACACATAATCCACTCCTAAATGTGTATATCTACACTAATAAATAATCGCTGTGAAAATATATCATTTTATAAAGTAATTTAAACAAACTGCTTTAACAGTCATTCAGATAAGATTGTAGATCTGTCTGTATTGCAAATAGCAGATCTACAAGCTCACAAGCCAGCGAGCTTGTAGATCTGCTATTTTCAAAAATATACTAGGAACCCATGTATGTCTTCATAAATAAATAAGATATGCATGGACATGTAAGAATATCATCTGTTTGACAGATTTATAAGTAGGATCTAAAGTCTCTGTGCACAATCCTAAAGTCTCTCACTTTGCTGTCGTAGTCAGTGCTCTCCAACAGCCAGCAGATGGCGTCTTCGCTGTAGAGTTGAGTTAAATGTCATTGGGGGAAACACTCCATGTAGTCTTCTTCATAGACCAAAATGATAGATACTGTGTGTGTGTGTGTGTGTGTGTATGTGTGTGTGTGTCAAGGGGCAAGGCTTGGATATTTACGATGAGGCCAACACGGAAGCTTATGAATGGCCAGAGTGGCGCTGTTTTACCCTGCGCCGACCTGAAGTGTCAGAAAGAATTTATTTTAGCGCAAGTGAATGGGTTTTTGACAAACTTTAGACTAGATTTTCTTACCGTAATAAAAATTGTCATAAATTCTATATGCTTCCAGTCGCTAGTTTAAAGTCTCCTTTCAATCATCATGATATGCGTTTTGCTAAATTATGGTCCCATTTATTCTAAAATTGACGATAAAGTAGGCTATGCTCCAGGAGGGGCGGGATGATTTGATTGACAACCTACACAACCAATAGCATTCATTCCCCGCCCCCGCTCTTGATTGACAAGCTACCCAACCAATAGCATTTTTGGGGGTGTTTTCCGGTTCGCTGGTCACGTGTCTGGTCTCAACCAATAGCGTTTGAGTTCCGGCGTGGCCAACTGTATATATTAACGATGGAGGAATGCATGTTCCTGAACTATCGGCTTCATTTTCGTTCTGTAGAAAGCAGGGGAGTGGCTTTGTCCATTCTTTTTTACAGTCTATGGTGTGTGTGTGTGTGTGTGTGTGTGTGTGTGTGTGTGTGTGTGTGTGTGTGTGTGTGTAGCAGCGCAGTGCGCTTGAAATCGACGGCGTTTCAATCGGCTGTAAACGTTAAATGTGACTCATTCAGGATGCAGACAATATGGGTATTGGAGAGTAATTACAACGCATAATGTCTCATTTTAAAACCGAAGGAACAACAAATGGAACGAAATGGACCCTTTCGGGTCCATTTGGTTCCATTTGTACACTCTCAGAGTTACACACCCACCATAAGGGGCAATTTGGGAACCAAAATGGAGTGTTTCTAGTGAGCCAACATGCACAATATCAGCACCCTGACCAGAATGGAACAGAGCCTTCATTAATATCATTGGTAACACCTGTGAAGGAAGTAAGAAGAGGCCCAATGTCTTTCCAATATGGCTGCTGTGCATAGAGCCTATTGAAACCTGTGCCCGAAGGACAAGTCAATATTTGGACCCGACCCAACTTGGTTCTCAGGTCGGGGCTCGGTTCTTAGGTTCCGGGCAGACGCGTGCTACACAGGCTGGCACCTCTGCAGGTGTGGAGGAATGTGGTGGGGCTAGGGTGCGCCCCTAGGTCGGTGGTTCTCAACCTTTTAAGCCTGCGACCCCCTAAAACCATCATTTTTCAAATGCCCCCCCCCCCCCCCCCCCACCCTGACAAGCACTTGGAATGTAGGAGTTGAAGCATTCAATTTTGCTTGACTCGGTTCCACAGATAAATATTGTGAAAATAGCAGATCTACAAGCTCACAACTTGAGCTTGTAGATCTGCTATTTTCACATTTCAAATTATATTATTTGAAATTTTGGCCAATGTTTGACCAGTTTTTATAGTATAGTTTAGAGTTTTAGATTACTTTTGATGCAGTAATGTTCTTTTGCTTGACTTTGTTTTTGAGGTATTAAAAAGGTCTTAAAAGTACTTAAATTCTGACTTCACTGTCATCTGGGGACCCCCCCAAAAAAATCATGTGGGGACCCCCTGGGGGTCCCGACACACAGGATGAGAACCACTGCCCTAGACGAGTAGAGGGGGGGTAGGGCGTGTGGGTGCGGAGGTCAGTGGCGGTCTAGAGTCTAGACTTCTAGTGGGGCTGCGCCTCGGGCTGGGAGGCATGCGTTAATCCGACAGACCTTTTCTCCGACTATGTGGCATCCGCGTGTGGTTAGGGTTAGGGTGCGGGTTTGGTTCGGGTTTAGTATTGGAAACGTCGGAGCGCTGCGCTGTCGGAGGAATGCGCTGTCGGACTAACGTACTGAACCCCCTCGGGCTGGTATGGATGACAATCTCTGTCTGTTCCATAGGTTCACAATGAAGAATGGCGCCAAGATCTGCACTAACCCAGCTAAGAAGTGGGTCCGGGATCTCATCGCCTCGGCCACTTCAGTCTAACGAGCCAATTTGAAGGTTCTGTGGGACACAGAAATGCCTAAAAGTTCCAGACAACCAATTGTTTTTAGGACGGCAGAGCGCAAGCGAGCTGTCCTCTATAACCAGGTTTGAGGCTCTGAGGAAAACGGGGAGTTAACCTCTGAAGCCTTATAAAGAGGGGCGGGCATAGGTGAAAAGGGGGCGGGGTTTGGTAAGCAACTCTCTGTTTGTGGGAAAAAGGGGGCCGGTTTGCTAAAAAAGGGTCTGGTTGCCACCGATTGGTTGCTGCAACTTGGATTCATGCAGGGAGACGCCCCCTCTTTGCTCCGAACACCGATTGGTTGCTGCAACTTGGATTCATGCAGGGAGACGCCCCCTCTTTGCTCCGAAAAATTTTGAACGGCCGCCTGTTGTTACAGGCACTCAGGCACTGCAGAGAAGTAGACATATAGACTATGGAGGCATCAGAATTTTGTATTAAATTATAGAATGCACCAAAACATTAATAAGTGTCGACTTGAATCTATTTAAGCCACAATAAAGCCCCGATTTAATTTTTGATATTTTTTGGGGGTTTATGTAGCATAGTTTTAGATGATTTTCTGTGCACATTTCTTCATTTAAGCATCGCGAGTTGCATGTAGTTGAAGCGCAAGGGGGGGGGGGGGGGGGGGAGTCGCAGATAGACAGCTGGAGAGTTGAATAACCTCCTCTTCAAATAACCAGATTTATTTACCAAAGTAGCCTATGTAGGCAACCTACATGTTTATGTTTTAGCTTAGACACGGGTAGCCTACAATAGTTGGTAGATGATTGGTAAATTATTAACCATGACAACGACTCAAAGACTTTTATTTTGTACTTTCTTGAACCACAAGCATATCGCTGCACTACATTTAGCCAGTGAGAATTGCAGTGTACATAAAGTACGCTCGGAAAGGTTTCTTTTAGGAGCGCTTTGTGATGCACCGTGCAGTCAAATCCGCGGTGTCAATAAATTCCACTGCCCGCTCTTTGATGAGTCCTCCATCCTCCATGAATCGAATACAAACTGCAACTAGTTCCCGTTTGGAAAGCGGGAAATCTTTACACGCGAGTAGGCCTATTGCAAAATATTGTCCAATGTCAACTGAGTTCAGCCTTTATTTTACCAAGCAGGACTGATGCTGCAGCCTCAAGCAGCTTGTCCTAAAAGTGGTTTAGGCGGTCACGGTGGCTACCGTTCGTTTAGGCGTCCTCGCGTCGATGAGTTTGCTCTGGACAAACTTTTTTTTTTACGCTGGTGCCATTGCTGCCTCTCTGCTGTCTCAAGAATCAAAAATGAAGAGAACGAGGCCAGGACATGTGTGTGGTGTTTATACTGTGCGCTTATGTCATGACGTAGAAAACCGGTTCTGTGAATGAGGGACACAGACAGATACATTTCACACTCGAGTGTGAAATGGGATTCTGAGAATACACATTGGCTCAATTGCTCAAAAGACCCAACATCCTCCAGACACGCAGGACGTAGAGAGAGAATGGATGTGTATTACGTTATTTGTCAGCCTTAAGTATAGGGGCGATATTCATAGTAAATACACAAAAAGCTGTCTGGCGGAAGGGAGGCACAGTGTATTCTAGGTAAGGCACGGGCCTGACTTGGCCTACAGTGCGTCCGCCCCTGCTTAAGTACAGTAATGGAGTAAATGTACTTATTTACTACACCAGTCTGTGTTGCGGAGACGCGCTGTGAGGGATGTCGGAATGGAAGGCGGTTACCGCTCTCTCTCTCGCTCGCTCGCTCTTTCTTTCTCTCTCTCTTAACAGCGTGTGTGTGTTTCTGGGACTAGTAGTAGTAGGAATACCACGATAACGCAATGGTGATTATGAACCACGTACCCAAACCCGTTAAAGGCTGCTTTTCCCAAGCTGAACTACTATTGTTCAATGAAAATTATTTTAATCCGATTAGTGGCCATTTTTTCATAATGTATTCGAGTGCAATACACCTACCAACCGATAAGGTCACTCTGTTAAAAGCATATGAAGAAAATGGCCACCGATCAGATTAAAATGCTTTTTATTGAACAATACGGATGATACAGGTACTTTTGAGAGCCCATATATACATGTAACCTCCGTCGCCATGGGATAAGCACTTTATCTTTGAAATATGAACGTTTATGTAGATGTACGGGCCATAAATGGAGAAAGTGCAAACACTAGGTTGAAGTTCATCCATGACGGTCGTGACAGTCGACAGTCGTGTATCCATGGCTATTACTCCCTCTAACATTTCCCATGTTTTTTAGCAGTGGTGGAAAAAGTACTCAAATTCTTTACTTAAGTAAAAGTACCAATACTGCAATATAGAAATACTCTTGTTTCAAGTAAAAGTCCAGAATTCAAAATTTACTTGAGTAAAAGTACAAAAGTATTGGCATCAAAATGTACTTAAAGTACCAAAAGTAAAAGTACTAAATATTTGAAAATAGCAGATCTTCAAGCTCACAACGCGTCGCGATGCTACACGTTGTGAGCTTGTAGATCGGCTAGGTATAAAATAGGGTTAAAGTGGTTAATGTATGTTTCATTATATCATAATTTATATCTGAAAAGTAACTAAAGTTTTCAAATAAATGTAGTGGAGTAAAAGTACAATAGTTGCCTCTGAGATGTAGTGGAGTAGTAGTAAAAGTATTGGAAATTGGAAATACTCAAGTAAAGTACAGATACCTCAAAATTGTACTTAAGTACAGTACTTTAGTAAATGTATTTGTTACTTTCCACCACTGGTTTTTAGTGTATTGAAATAATGTCATGCATATTTGTCCAGTGCATAGCCTACTGCAGGCCTTGTTGACTAGATTTAGAAGAGATTTTTAAGCTCTTGCTCCTGAAATGATCGATTATTTTTAAGGGGAAACGCCATCATTTAACATGCAAGTCAATGGGTGAGAAGGAGATTGCCAGGCACAAATGGTAGTGTAGGTAATTAATGTATTTGTGCAAGATGACCCTGCTACTGTATATAAAATGTGTATACTACTCGTTCATCATGGTTCATGTTCAAATAGCTCAATCCAAAATATAATGCTGTAGGCCTAAGTGTTAGGCTGTATTTACGCACCTGCTTAATTGTAATTAATGCTTAAACATAATTATGACCGGTATTTTTTATCAGATGTCTGATAAATTTGATTCATTCCGGACATTGGGACCAGCAGGTTACAATCCTATATCGCAACCCCTGGTATAGACCACATTGCTTAGCAGAGTTCAATGATGCAAATGCATGTCAAGTTGATCAACAGATTGTATTATTCTCCAATGCAATAACAGTACTGAAATGAAGGCTATAAGGGCAATAATGGGAGCCCTTTAAAAAAAAAGTAACTTCAAAGTTACTTTTCACAGTAACGCATTACTTTTTGGTGTAAGTAACTAGTAAAGTAACTGAGTTACTTTTAAATGAAGTAACTAGTAATGGTAACTAGTCACTGGTTTTCAGTAACTAGCACAACACTAGCACAACACTACAACGGTGTCTAACCGAGAGTTATACTTCTCCAGTACAACGGTGTCTAACCGAGAGTTATACTTCTCCAGTACAACGGTGTCTAACCGAGAGTTATACTTCTCCAGTACAACGGTGTCTAACCGAGAGTCCATGCAGATCACAGTTGACAAATATTATATATTATCGGAGCTATTATTAATGTTATCGTTTTTTATCGGGATGACGTCATAATTCCTGATATCGAACCGATAATTATCGGGCCGATACTTATCGTGCACTAATAATTTTATCGCGAATTATTTTTATATTTTTCTCTGTTGTTGGTGACAACTCTAGTGCGTCCCATGGGCGCCACGACGGTGTCATGAATGCGTCCTTTCACAATATTGTGCGTCAGCGACGCAGGACGCAGGCCTATGAGCATCTCTGCTCAGTGCGGCTGCAGAGTTCATGTGCAACATCTTGCATGCATGGCTGTGGCTTTACAGTTTTTCTTCGCCGTGTCTGTAGGTCACCCCCAGGGACCCCTAAGGGGGGGGGGCCGCGGACCTCTTTTTCTTTTTTTTCTTTTTTTTTCCATCCCATGCTTTTGTACCCCCAAAACTATTTTCTTTTTGGGGGGGGGGGGGGGGCTGCGCCGTCCACCATGACATCTATGTCATTCTTTCTTGTTTTTTGACAATGCAACCCATTCAGTCCGGGGACGCATCTCTGTCATTTTAGATTTATTTGGCTATTAAAAAATAGCAGATATAGAAGCTCATAGCCGCGCTATGAGCTTGTAGATCTGCTATTTTTGAAAAATCGTGACATTTTTTTTTACAAATGTTCCCTTTAAAAATACATATATTTAAAGATTTGCACAAATTTTCACGCTTTAAAAAACAATAGCAGATCTACAAGCTCAGAGCGCGGCACTCTGTGCTGCACTCTGAGCCACCGGCTTCGAATGCTATCAATGCATTGAATGGGAGATTATCACGTTTTATCAGACCATTGAATGGGCGAGTAGGTGAGGAGTAGGCGATACACGGACCTACCCGCGATTTGTCAGACCATTCATTGGGCGTAATCAGGAGCTACTGACCTACTTTGGAGGTGGAGCAGTCCCCACAACAATATTTACGATTCTGTGCCTATCGGTACATACAGTAACTCCAACGGCGCTGAGTAGGCTCAGGCGAACGTCGCACCGCTCCAGCTCGCCTGAGACTGCGCGCCTCCGTCATGGTCCGAAACCAAAACAACCAAAACCAAAACCGAAACTGAACTATTTAAGTCATCTCCGTTGCTAGGTCAGTATGCCTTGATAACACCCAATGAATGGTCTGATAAATCGCGCCTACTTCGCCCATTCAATGGTCTAATAAAAGGTGATAATGTCCCATTCAATGCATTGATATTGCATCTGCTATTTTTGAATAGCCAAAGAAATCTTAAAATGACTCACATGCGTTCCCGGTCTTGAAGGGTTAAGATGAACACCAAGTTTGCTTTATGATGAATGAAATAGATCAACCCCCGTTTCTATAGTTTTGTTTGTTCTCTCGCTCTATGCTGACAATAATGTGCATTAAACAATCAATTAGAAAGCAGAATTCCTTTGTTGTTGTATGAATTGGTGGAATTTCTTTAATACATTGTTTTCAGTTTAGTTCTTTAGTAGTGCAGATTTTTTTCTTTGAGGGACAGCATTTATTGCAATGCTTCAAAAAATGTGAACATTGTTTTCCGATACTATAAAAACACGCATTTGTATTTCCTAATTAATCCATATTTGGTGGTGTTTTACTACACTTTTACTACATAGTGGCCTAAGTCAAGTCTAGTCAAGTCATAATGTATTTATAAAGCACATTTAAAAACAACCCACAGCTGACCAAAGTGCTGTGCACAGACCATCCATCGCACAAATGGCACACAAATCACAAAACAAGAAACTCTGGCATAAATAGTGACCAGGGATGTGCTGGGCCCCTAATTCAGCCTGGGAATCTCAGATAGAGAGTAAGGCGTAAAAAACTGTTAAAAAATGTCTTGTTTTTTTTGTAACGGCCGGCCTTGTTGGCCTGGAATGGAGCGGCGGCCGTTAGGGACTTGTCCCAAATTCCCCAGTGGCCAGCACGTCCCTGACAGTGACACAAAGCTCATACACAAGTAAACAATAAATGGACATAGACACAAATTTCGGCCATTTGAAAATAGCCGATCTACAAGCTTGTAGATCTGCTATATTCAAAAGATTTATATACATTTGAAAACTTGTGAAATGGGACATTCTGCACAATGAGTACTTTCTACTTTTGGTACTTTAAGTACATTTTTATGCCAATACTTTTGTACTTTTACTCAAGTAAATGTTGTATTCCGGACTTTTACTTGTAACAGAGTATTTCTACATTACAGTATTGATACTCAAGTAAAAAAAATAGTACAGCCAATTTAGGGGGCTGATAAACAAACATAATTATATTAAAATCTATTTTGAACCACACAGGCCCCAAAAAAATTAAATAAAATAAGATATCCCCATGGATATACACGTTCCATGTGTGAGAGTTCAAATGTGATCTCATGTCTGTGTGAATGGACACTATAAAATGATCATGTTGCACTTATAGTTAGAACACCCCAACAAGTGTGTGCGTCCATGTTTGTGTGAAATGCTTCATTGCAAGTATTTAGAATACATACATAGAAATTACACTGTGGAGCTCTCAGAGATAGTACTAGAAAGATAGAATACAGGATAAAGTGAATATTAGAACATCTACAGTATATTTCGTTGAAACATCACAGCATGTACGAGCCGAATGTGTAGTAGCCTATAGCTGCAGTTAAGTAGATATTTGTGCACGTCTATGCATCAGTGCAATCAGGATGTGTTATGATAAGTGTATTAACACCTCTCAGCTTTCTGTTCTCAAAATAAACATTGACCACAGTTTGTTTCCATAATTCTAGGTACACCTAGCACACACACACGCACACACCACAAACCTGCACTAATATGTGCAGCAAGACTCATCAACAGCATAAAGTGCCTTCCTAATATGGCATTATAAAAAATGAACAAATGTACATACGTAGAGATGGACGGATCATGGAGTCATTTCTTCCTTATCCCATGGAGCATAGCGTGGTTGGGTTATGGCCTACCAGAGGAAGTTGGAACCCATCAAATCTGACTCCTTCTACATTCTGCAATCACAACAATACTGGATTAGCATTATGATTGTGTGATGATGTGTGACGATTGCGTTTATGACTGTGAACATGATCAGTGGTGGAAAAGTATACTCACATTTTTACTTAAGTAAAAGTACCAATACCACAATGTAGAAGTACTCTGTTACAAGTAAAAGGTGTTCAAAATGTTACTTAAGTAAAAGTACAAAAGTATTGGCATCAAAATAGTACCAAGTAGGCCTACAGTTGAGCAAATGTACTTAGTTACTTTACAATTATTTACACATTTCTGTAAATATATATTGTATTGCATCCAGACTCCACTATGCAACCATTAACAGAAAAAAAGAAAGTGACTTTGGATAAAAGTTAAAAGCAATACTGCTGACAGTATTGCTGTTCCCACAGAACCTTCAAATATGTGAGAAGGGGGTTAAAGTGAAACTGAGTATGTTATGAGAATTGGTGTCTTAATGTCGTCACTAGCAGCGTGGTTTGACTGGAAAGCATGGTTGGAGTTTTACCACAAGAACCCCAGCATCTCTATTTTGCATGTCATAAAACAAAAGATGAATATTCGTTGAAAACAGCTGATCCACAAGCTCACAATGCGCTGCGTGGTGATGCGCTATGAAGTATCATGTCTACTTATACTTTGTGGAAAAACAATGGTACAATGCAAACCATAGATTAAGGAGAAGCACCGCTGTGAGCCTAGCCACCCCGTCCAGAAGGCCACATGCTCCACCAATAGGCTCTATTCACAGCAGCCATATTTTCACTTCCTTAAGAGGTGTTACCAATGATACTAATGACGGCTCTGTTCCATTTAGTGTAGTACAGTGACCCCCTAGCCCCTTTCGGGACCCTGTTTACCTTTTTTGTATTTGGGAAGGCGGTATCCAGGGTCCCTTGACGCTCAAAGCACTCTCTCTCGTAGTCGCGGGTACCACTGTCTCGTCTCGGGCTAATAGCTCGTCGCTTGGAAGTTGCAGAGATTTCTCAAAGGTACCAAAAAGAGCAATACTAAACCGCGGTTAATCTGCATTAATGCGCTCGGATCGGCGCTGCCGTTTAACATTTTTAATCATTTAGTAAAGCTTAATTTCCTCTCTCAAACAATGCTCCACTTCCCATGGCCCGCCTCCCCGCGGTGACTGACAAGCTGCGCGTCCTACGCATACCTCTATGGTCCTACGGTACTGCCTCTGATTGGCGAGCTCCTACATGCTTGCATGACAATCACAACGCGGGGAGGCGGGACATGGGAAGTGGAGCGGAGTGTGAGAGAGGAAATTAAGCTTTACTAAATTATTAAAAATGTTAAACGGCAGCGCCGATCCGAGCGCATTAATGCAGATTAACCGCGGTTTAGTATTGCTCTTTTTGGCACCTTTGAGAAATCTCTGCAACTTCCAAGCGACGAGCTATTAGCCCGAGACGAGACAGTGGTACCCGCGACTACGAGAGAGAGTGCTTTGAGCGTCAAGGGACCCTGGATACCGCCTTCCCAAATACAAAAAAGGTAAACAGGGTCCCGAAAGGGGCTAAGTGACCCCCATAACTCTGAGAGTGTACAAATGGAACCAAATGGACCCGTTACACACCCGTAAGAAGTGTTTCCAGTGAGCCAACATGCACAATATCAGCACCCTGACTCTGTTTGACCAGAGTGGAACAGAGCCTTCATTAGTATCATTGGTAACACCTGTGAATTTCTTCACAATATGGCTGCTGTGAATAGAGCCAATTCTGCAGCACTCGGAAACACAGAAAGTTCCTCTTTCTGTGTTTCCAAGGTTATTATTCACAGTAATAGAGCATAAAATGGTACATGAGCTTAAATATACTGCTCAAAGAAATGTAGGGAACACTTTGTACATACTGCTAACAAAAACTGCTCAAAATAATTAAGGGATCAAAGTGTTCCCTTCATTATTTTGAGAAGTGTAGTTCTTGGGGGAAATACAATAATTGACACTGGCACTGACAAAGGCCACTGAATACTAAAGGTGAACAAAACAAATGAAATAGCTGAAATAATAAATATAAATCAACAAAACCCAAACGTAACAAAACAGCAGTGGCAGTCAGTGTCTACAAAAGAAACAAATGATAGCCATTAATACACTGTAAAACGGATCTATTATATAAAAACAAAATAATGACATTTACCTATCTGACTATTGAACACAACCCATGTGGAAGGCGCAACACAGGAGAGCAGAGTCACTATGGAGCAGGGCCTAAAGTGTGACAAACAAAGGGTCAGTCTCAAGCCGGTAAAACATACATATACTTTCACCTATTATCTACAGCACAATATACACCTACCCGGGGCATTGCAACGAGGCAACCTGCTACAACAGGGACTTAAGGGGGAAAAGCCCCTGTTCAGTGTGGAATTTATAGTGAACCAAACAATTTGGAAAACAGGAAGTGGGAGGAGCTCTGGCTTGTCTATCTCCACAGTAGCCCAGGAGGGACATTTCTTGACTGGCTACTACAACAGGCAGCCAAGGAAATTAGAAAACAAGGAAGGCACAGCCTAGGGGACGGGGCGACGCCATTGCTTGCATAGCAGACGCCATTGATGCTCATGGGAGCCAAAACTGGAACAAGAAGTTTGGTGAAATACTATGAAGTCTATGGCAGCCATCTGGACCAGCTTGTGAACAAACACTATTTCTGAACGATTGTGTCCTTTGTCAGATAATGGGTTCAGGATTATAAAAGAAGACATATCACAGGTTTTTATCCGATCAATTCGGATTTTTTTAGCACACTGTATAATTTTATTGAGGCATCTAAACAGCGGCATGTATCGTCCATATACTGTATAAAAATCGTCTCTGGCAGTGTTGCCAGATTGTGTGAGAGAAATAAGCAACCAGGTCTAGGAAAACAAGCCCAAAAGAAGCACCGGGGGCCAGGGGTCTTCAACGTTTTCCCAAACTGATGGGGAGATGGAGCAGGGACCCCCTACCCTACCTCGACCCCATATATTGTATAATTATGAATACAATTGTGTTTCATAAACATACAATAACATACATGCTATTGTGCATCAATACTAAGCTATTAAAAATAATAGACAGATTAATATATTTGTGCTTTTATATTAAACAAACATGTACAGGGTACAGTGAGTAGGGTGGCCGCACTGCCATTTATAAACATACCTTATTAACCGAGAACAACAATCTGTCAATTGCACAATAACCTTGTATACAAGGCAAGCTATTCAAACTGGACAGAATCATTTATAGATGTCATCATTTGTTTAATACATAAATGTGGAAAATGTTTTTAAAAAATATATGAAGACAAATGGATATTTAAAAACATATATATATCAAATATTTGTATATGTATATATCATTTATTTTTATTTTTATTGTCTAATCAAGCAACAATTTTGCGGACCCCCTGCAGTACGTCGTGGACCCCCTAGGCGTTGCGGACCCCTGTTGAAGACTTGCACTAGGCCATTATGAGCACTTTAAACTAGGGCCGGGACTTTATCGCGTTAATTTCGATCTAATCTCTCAAGAACAGATTCCGACCTGCGGTGGAATCTGTCGGAGCGGTTCGTCCTAACCAGTGCGCATTGGCTAAAAGTGGGCGTGCCTTCAGATCAGGAAGTGGGCCGCGCTTTACCCAATCAAATGTAGTGGGCGGGATTCACGTGTCCATCCACCATGATCCACCCTCCCCCCCTCGAAACTAGCCGAAACTAATTTAACAATAGCGTCCTCGGAGCGGACAAAACCACGGAAAGATATTCACATTTTAAATTACTCTTTCATCATAGAAACAAGTGGGCTTATAACCAAAACCATCCATGTTCTCTGGGAGAAGTGGTGTTAGTGTTCCGTGTAGAAATATTGTTAGTGGGAATGAAAACATGGTCGCACCAACCGGAAGTGATGCGCTATAGGCAGACATGAAACCGGTGTTTCCCTGCGCTCTAGTCTAACATTATACTCCTGCCAGACTCCACAGAATATCAGAAAAGCAGAGGTCGCTGTTTTTCATTTTCTGTGGGGTCTGGCTACGCGAGACTAATTTCGATCAATTAATTACAGAAAAATTATCGCGCTAAAAAAATTAACGCATTTTAATCGCACCCGTTTTTGCACCGCGGAACGTTTATCACTGGACGAGTTTCAGACGGACCGCTTATGCCAGCGCACCAAGCTGAAACGACGCAACATAGAGGTATAATATAACTAGAGGGAGGATTGCCCCGCCCCCAGCTATCATTTCAATGAATGTGCTCACTGGCGTTTTGAAGCACCCGGAAGCCTGCCGGAAGTAGAATTATTGAGACGGTTTTGGGTTGGCGTAAAGTTATGAGCATGCGCACTAGTGTCATTTTTGCGTTCTACGGCAGCCCGTGTGTCAAGGATTGAACGCGAGATATTTATGAAATTCACTGGAGATGCCTATGTATATGTAAATGCATATGTATTTATGTATAATATGTTTACATATTTATATCTCTATATATAAATATATATCAGTATGTTTTGCTCGCGCATGTATTTCTCCCCGCCTGCAGTTCCAGCTTTGGCCACTGGGGTGGCAGCTTCAAGATTTCTCAGCGGCTCTGGGGGCTTGCGACGCAAGCTTATCTAGCTGAAAGGATGTGATTCTCACTTCTCAGACAACAACAAAGTTGACTGCAACCAGCACAGTGCATGAGCACTGCTTGATAATGTTGGCTGGGCATAAAATCTGTAATGGATGCCCCCCCCCCACGCGCGCGTTTGTCCCGTTTAGGGGGGTTGGTGGCGGTAAGCTGGGGGGGGGTGCATGATGCGGTGCGGATCACATGCGCGCGATTTTTATTAATAATTAATTAAACTACTATAAAACAACAGTAACAACACAATCTACCAGCCTCGAGTGGTGGAAAATAGCAGATCTACAAGCTCACTATGCCTTGCGCTTGTAGATCGGCTATTTTCACATGGTTACCACCACATGTTTTATTATAATAATCGAAATCTACAAAGTAACTAGTAACTAAAGTTTTCAAATAATTGTAGTGGAGTAAAAGTACAATATTTGCCTCTGAGATATAGTGGAGTTACTGGAGTAAGAGTAAAAGTATTAGAAATTGGAAATACTCGAGAGTCAAGTGCAAATACCTCAAAATTGTACTTAAGTACAGTTCTAGAGTACATGTACTTAAATACGTATGCCAAAATCCATTTAAAAAAATAGCTTTTCACTGTTTTCAGGTCAAATATTGATATGCGATTAAAATGCGATTAATTGCGATTCATTAATTACAAAGCCTCTAATTAATTAGATTAATTTCTTTAATCGAGTCCCAGCCCTACTTTAAACCTTTACTGTATACATTGAAAATAGCCGATCTACAAGCTCACAACGCGTGGTGAGCTTGTAGATCTGCTATTTAAAAAAAAATCTTTAAGTAAAATGTGAAATATTGAAGATTTTTGAAAAACACTAACAACACAAATCTGGTACTCTCAGATGGGGGTTAGGGACAAATACATATTAATTTGAGGGTCCATGACATAAACATAATTAAGAACCACTGGTTAAAATAATTTTAAAATTGTGAAGCCCAAGTCCAAATAATCAACTACACTTTAGAAAAAAGGCCATAAAACCGCAACCCGCAACTACCAATATTTACAAGCAACTTCACAGAAAAATAAGCCCAAAGTCGCTTATAATAAGTGGACATGGCAACACTGGTTTCTGTCTCGGCAGTATTGTGCTCTTTAGATAGCTCAATACATTTATACAGTGGACACATCGAAAAGCAACACAGCAGAAAACAATGTGTGATATGTCTTCTTTTATTTTCCAGAAGCAATTACTTTACAAAGGTCTCAGTCATTCAGAAATATACTTTGTTCATGAGCTGATCCACCGGGCTCTCATTAACTCAATGCATTCCACTGAACTCGCGGCTGCAGTCTGGCTCCCATGGTGCGACGAATCTGCCGGCTGGAATTGCATGATAGCGAAAATGACGTAGATGACCCTACCTTCTTTAAATATATCTTGCAGGCAGCCAGGAAAACTAGCCATCGATCAACCTCTTACCCTCATCTGCTCCAGTGCATTGCTGCTCAGTGGACAAGCCTTATTATAAGACTGTGGTTGTACTGGGAATTCATGCACACTCTTTCACTTTGATAAGGCACGCATCACTTTCACTTTGAGTAGGCAGTAGGCACACATCCAATTACTGTCTAATTACACTTACTGGATGATTGACTTGCCCCACTATACTCACTGATTGATCATTTGAGCCATGGTTCAATGCATTGGATATGTGTGCGTGCATTTGTGCATGTGTGCGCGTGTGTGTGCGCGTGTGTGTGTGTGCGTGCGTGCGTGTGTGCCTGTGTGTGTATGCCTGTGCGTGTTACATTGAAACATGTTCAAGCAGCACGTGTAGCATTGCTAAGTAGATATTTGATAAAGTGCACGTCTAAGCATCTTCTCAGTGCATTCAGGATGCACACACATGATAAGTGATAAATGATAAGTTATGATAAGTGCATTAACACCTCTCAGCTTTCTGTTCTCAAAATAAACTTTGACCACAGTTTCCTTAATTCTAGATACTCCCTCCCCCACCACCAAAAGGTTAATCCCACCTACACTAATATGTGCCAACTAGACACATACTGTATATAGAGACACATGTGCAACACAACACGCACATTAAAACATTCAGGGTTGTTGACTGCAGAGCGAGAGAGGTAAAGACTGACAGACTACAATGATGAAGAAGATACCAGTAATTCTAGCGGCCTGCATGCTGCTCTTCTCAGCTCTGGCTGCAGCAGAGGGTAAGCCTATATTTTCCTTTGCCATGGTTTCAACCCATTTAGACCGGAAAATAATCTGTGTAATTTTTAGATTGCTTTGGCTGTTCAAAAATTAGCACATATACAACCTCATAGCGCGGCATGAGTGCCACGCTATAAGCTTGTAGATTTGCTATTTTTTTTAAATTGTGAAAAGTTGTGCAAATCTTTGAATACATTTTTGTTTTTAAAGCGAACATTTGTAACTCAAATCTTTGCTTCTGGGGATTCTACTAATGCCTTCTAAATCCTAACCTGTTGCTATAGGTGGTTCTCAAACTTTTTCATGTCAAGGACCACCCAAAATTATATGTATTTGGCCGTGGACCCCCATCTCAAAATATTTTGTTCCAGGAACCCCCCCAGAAGCAAAGATTTGAGTTACAAGTGTTATATATTCAAACGTTTGCAGGTCAAGATTTTTCAAAAAATAGCAGATACAGTATAGGCTACAAGCTCATAGCGCGGCACTCTGTGCTGCGCTATGCGCTTGTATATCTGCTATTTTTGAATATCCAAAGTATAAAATATGGATGAAGTGGTTACACAGATGTGTTACCGGTTTGAATGGATTAATCATAATGATTTAGGACGATCAAAGTGTTTTGGTTGTTGTTTTTTCTCGTTATTCCACTACCTGCCTGTTTGTCTCTGACTATTTCTCACTCTGCTTCACTCTCCCAGGAAGCGTTGAGGGTCCAGCTCAGTGCTGTTTCAGCTATCACACCACACGCGTTCCCAAGAACAACGTGGTGACATTCTATCGCACACACACTCAATGTGCTAAGGATGCTGTTGTGTGAGTATTAGGTTGTATTTACTATTGTATTGTACCTGTAAATCTTGGTGTGGATGATAGGGAAGGGTTGGAATGATGAATAAAATATTATGCATTTATTTTGACAAAGAATAGGGATAACATATTTTTCTTTAGGCCTATAGCAAAACAAAACAAAAAATGGAAATTACACTCTCTGAGTCTATAAAAATATATAAAGTATGGATACTTTTAGGCCATTATGGCCAGGGACGTGCTGGCCACTGGGAAATTTGTCCGAAATTAAGTAAAAAACGGCAGAAAAAAGGCCAAAATTAAGTTAAAAATCTTACAGGCCTCTCTATCTGAGATTCCCAGGCTGAAGTAGGGGCCCAGCACGTCCCTGATTATGGCAATATCAAAATTTGCTTTTCACATACTGTATAACACTGTATTTATATTATAATCACCTGTCCGTTTGTATTCATGGCTATATTCATGCATGGCTATAAACCAAACAGCATTTTGAGCAACAACTTTTCAGGGGTAGACACTAGGGAACTTTGCCCTCCAGGCCAACGGCTTTTCAAGAACATTCAGTTGGGACTCAAATCTGGGCTTAATCCATACTCATGAGAAAATAAGTAAATATATAACCTCTATAACTAGCTGCTGTACTATATATGCATTTCTCATGTAGCGCTATGTTGTAATTACCAAGACAACTTTAAAAAAATCATTACATCATGAGATGTTAAAGGGATAGTTCACCCAAAAAATGACATTTTTCTATTTAGTACACACCCCATGGAGACTTGAATTAATGGAGATTTTTTTTGCTTTTGTTGCATTCCTAAACCAATAATTTGATGACCGGCGGCAGCTCCGGTAGGAGACTCAAAGTGTCAACTTTGAGTCAGACATTAGCATCTTTCCGCCGGTCATCAAATTGACAAAAACAAAAAAATCTCCATGAATTGAAGGCTTCATGGGGTGTGTAATTGATAGAAAATAAGTATTTTTTTGGGTGAATATCCCTTTAATGTTTTATTTTTGTGTTGTTGTTGTTGTTTTGGGCATTATTTGTACTGGCCCGAGCGGGCAAATACAAGTTACGTTCTGCTGGCCCAGAGGATCTAAATAGTGCTTTTGGGCCAGAGAGACATTTATAATGTTGATCCCTGTGTTTTTAGAAACGGTTGATGTTGAGATAACATAAAAAAATGTAAAATACCTGAACTAAGATTATCTATTTACACTTACTGAATGACTGATTTGCTCCATGATTGACCATTTCAGAATCAGAATCAACTTTATCACATCACAGGTTTACAGAGGTAAAGAAGTGGGTGAAATGCGTTTTGTGCAAGCACCATCGTTGTTGTTGTTTTCAGAAAGAGAGAGAAAAAGAAGGGAGCAAAGAGGGGAAAAAACAGTAAAGAAAACATGTCAAGGAGCTACAGTATAGGCTACACACAAACCCATACACCAGCAGGTACAGTAGGCTACATGAGGTTAGATAAGAGGCACATAGGGTAAGACATAAAGGTGGCAGCAATTCAGTAGGTCCACATAGTAGAAGCTACAGTATGTACCGTACGTGAGATTAGACATTAATGCATCTGTGTTATTTTAAGATTTCTTTGGCTTTTTTTCAAAAATAGCAGATCTACAAGCTCATAGCGCAGCACCAAGTGCGGCGCTATGAGTTTGTAGATCTGCTATTTTTGAAAAAAAAGTTGTGAAAATGTGTGCAACTCTTTGAATATATACATTTTTAACTTAAATCTTTGCTTCTGGGGGTCCCTGGAACAAAATATTTTCAGATGGGGGTCCGCGGCCAAATACATATCATTTTGCGTGTCCTTGACATGAAAAAGTTTGAGAACCACTGATCTATAGCAAGGTACGTTTGTAGAATCCCCCAGAAGCAAAGATTTGAGTTAAAAATGTTTGCTTTAAAAAATATTATAAAGATTTGTACAAATGTTCATGATTAAAAAAAATAGCAGATCTACAAGATCATAGCACCGCACTCGGTGCCCCGCTATGAGCTTGTAGATCTGCTATTTGAATAGCTAAAGAAATCTAAAAATGACACAGATACGTTCCCGGTCTTAATAGGTTACGGGTGCAAAAGCGTATCAATGCATTTTACCATTTGACTGGTTAGCGACTATGAATACAATGTAAAATAACACACACCTTAATGATGGAAATCATGTCAATATCTCTGTCTGTTCAATAGGTTCACAATGAAGAACGGTGCCAAGCTCTGTGTGGAACGAACTCAGGACTGGGTCCAGAAAACCATATCCCACGTGGAGGCCAGAACAGCAGTCTAAAGAAGTAGAGGGTTCTGGGGGACTGCCTAAAAAAGTTCCAGATATCCAGTTGGTTTTTTGACAATGCTTTGACCAAGCTTTGCTTTGTGACAAATGGAAAAAGCCACAGTTTACTGGTAGTTATAGTTCGACTCCCAGGTTTCTCAAGATCTGTTTTTTCCATGCTTTAAACAACACATTAAAAAGAAAACATGTTTGTTGTTTGCTTTAGAGCTCTAGTTTAGCTTTAGTGCAGTTTAAATATTTTGTTTAAATCAGATATTGAATGGATTGCTTTAAACATGCATTTTAATGATGCATTTGTTGATATTGTTTTCTGATGCAATAAAACAAGCATTTTCACATCCGTTGTTAATTAATCCATACTTTGGATGTGTTTGCAAGTTCCATTTGTGTGCAAATATTATATCCAGTGGTGTAAAGTAACTAAGTACATTTACTCAAGTACTGTACTTAAGTACAATTCTGAGGTACTTTTACTTTACTGCTGTATTTCCAATTTTCAATGCTTTTACTTCTACTCCACTACATCTCAGAGACAAATATTGTACTTTTACTCCACTAGGCCTACAATTATTTGAAAACTTTAGTTACTAGTTACTTTGTAGATATGAATTTTATCAACCTCTTCATCCCTATTTAAACTTTGGCTATTTGAAAATAGCCGATCTACAAGCTCCCAACGCGTCTCATCACAACGCGTTGTGAGCTAGTAGATCTATTTTCAAAAGATTTGTATACATTTTATGCATATGATACCTTGTGAAATGGGACCTTCTGCAGAAAGAGTTTACTTACTTTTGGTACTTTAAGTACATTTTGATGCAAATACTTTTGTACAATTTTGAATTCTGGGCTTTTACTAGTAACAGAGTATTTCTATATCACAGTATTGATACTTTTACTTAAGTAAAACATGTGAGTACTTTTCCCACCACTGATTATATCTATGACAGAGTAAAACATTACGATCTTAAGTGTGTGTGTGTGTGAATGCACACTCATAAAGTCTCTCACTTTGCAGTCACAGTCAGTGCACCCCCACAGCCAGCAGATGACGTCTTTTCATGTAAGTTGAGTTAAATGTCATCGGGTGGAACACTACTCGTAGTCTTTCTTACTTTATAGACCTATAGAAGAGTACATTACATTATGACTATGTTAGAGATGCAGTCAATTTTATCATCAACTTCATGTTGGGGCGGACTGGAAACAAAAATCAGCCTGAGAATTTAAATTAGAACATAGGCCAGTGCTTCTCAAAGTGGGGTCCGGAGATCAGCTGGGGTCATTGAGGGGGTTCCAGGGGGTCCCCACCAAAATTTGATAGTAATAGTTGTATTTAAAAACAGCAGATTCACAGGCTCAAATCAGTTATCACCCCATATCAGTTCATCCTTGGGTACAAGTGGACGTTTAAGCCACATTTGCAAAAATGTATTTTTAATCTCTTAGCATGTTTAGGTTTTTGCTGAACAGGTCTGTGACTTTTATATTGGGGCAGCGATGCATACAATTTAGAGTAGAGTGCAGGCGCTCCAGTGGATCTGATCAGTGGCCAAACCTTATGCACACTCTTTTGCTTTGATAAAGCACACGTCACTTTCACTTTGATTAAGCATGCATCACTTTCACTTTGAGTAGGCATGAATAGCATCTGTTGTAAGAGCAGGCCTATCAGCATCACCACAGCTGTTCCCTCTCTGCCACCATCATGTCCTCCTCAACATCTAGATTCCTATTTTCAAAGATCTTTGCTTCCACGTAACAGAGGCTTTTATCTGTTAAATTGAACAATGCCAACATTTAAACAATGTCTTTCAGTTTCATGATCACAGACCAAGCATCCAACATGTTGAGGAACAAGTAATGACAACAACAGTCAATCATCTAGTCAACAGCAGTATAACATGGCCATTCCCTCTTATTGTTCCAAACAATACATTTTCAGAGGACAGTTTGATGATCTAGATTCTAGGTCATCAAATTGTCTAGGTCCCAGCAATAGAATCAGAGTTAGGTTATAAGTTAAGGTTAGGTTAGGTTAGGTTAGGTTAGGTTAGGTTAGGTTAGGTTAGGTCCTGTTTTGAATGTATCATTTCATTACATTTTTATATATTATGTGTGATTTTGGAAATGCATTATTATATATTTTTCTCTTTTTGTAATTTATGTCACCTGTGTCCTGTTATGTCTTTTCACCATGCAATAAAAGAAAAGAAAGAAAAGTAAAAAGTAAAATATAGCTGCAAGCAGCGATAATACGGGGCCAGTGAATGGAGAGAGAGAGAGAGAGAGAGAGAGAGAGAGAGAGAGAGAGAGAGAGAGAGAGAGAGAGAGAGAGAGAGAGAGAGAGAGAGAGAGCGAGAGAGAGAGCGAGCGAGAGAGGCAGTGAGAGAGAGGCAGAGAGAGACATGGAAACTGGAGAGAGAGAGAGAGAGAGAGAGAGAGAGAGAGAGAGAGAGAGAGAGAGAGAGAGAGAGAGAGAGAGAGAGAGAGAGAGAGAGAGAGCGAGAGAGAGAGCGAGCGAGAGAGGCAGTGAGAGAGAGGCAGAGAGAGACATGGAAACTGGAGAGAGAGAGAGAGAGAGAGAGAGAGAGAGAGAGAGAGAGAGAGAGAGAGAGAGAGAGAGAGAGAGAGAGAGAGAGATGGAAACTGGAGAGAGAGAGAGAGAGAGAGAGAGAGAGAGAGAGAGAGAGAGAGAGAGAGAGAGAGAGAGAGAGAGAGAGAGAGAGTGACATGGAAACAATAGATTGATGAGAGAGAGATGGAAACAGAATGGTTTGATTGGACATCTCAACCTATTGCCATTAACAGGATTGGAACTCTCAACCTTCAGACTAATAGGCTGCAACACTACCTATAGTGCTACAATGTAGCTTTGTCCAGGCTGATATTGTCTGTTGAAGATCATAAACTCTTAACTTCTTTCATGAACCAAGCCCCTGTTTCACTAACACAAAGATCACTCGTTCACAAACCATTTACCAATGAAGAAATTGTACATCTCCTCAGAACCAAAACTAGTGAAAGTAGCCGATCTACAAGCTCACAAACCATGAAAAGTTGTGAGATTGTAGATCAGCTATTTTCAGAATGAAGTATGTCATACATTGAAAAAACGTACTCTCAAATAAGCATTTCAGGTTATCTTTACCATTTGCACATGTATTCATTGATACAGTCATGTTGTTTGCAATTCAACTTAAATTAAGTCTGCATCAAGTGAGGCTTGAACTGGCGACCTTGAGATTGTGAGGCATTCATTTAAGGGAGACGCCATTGGACCAACAGACAAGCAACTGTGAAAAAGGAGATCACACAGATGATACAGTTTCACGAAAATAGCTGAAAAATCCTGGGTTTAAGTGTTTTTCAAACTGCTCAAAATTGCGGACAATCTAAGGGCGGAGCTTACTGGTCAAAGCGATAGATGTCTTCCTCATGAGTCAAGGCACAAGTGTAAGCAAGTTTCACGACTTTCGGCCAAACGAGGCATGACTTAAGTCTGTTTAAAGTTTGCATTTTCAAAAAATTGCTATAGCGCCCCCCTTTGGCCAATTGGAGTAAGATTGGTTTCAGTGATATTTGGAATGACCCTCAACCTTTCTGCAAAGTTTCAAAGAAATGTGAGTCTGCATGTATGTGTTAGGGGCAGATGAATAATTTTCATAAAACTGCAATAGTTAAAATCTATCTCCTCCTGGGATTTTTTAGTACTTTGCACAAAATTCTTTACACATGAACTTTGGACCTCTGCCGACATAATGATGCGAGCGGATTTTTTCTAAGTGAAAAAATGCAGAAGTTAGGAGCCAATGACTGTTTTTCATATAATTCAAAATGGTGGGAGATCTAAAGGTCAGAGGTCAAAAGTCAGAAAGTTGTTCAGCATGAGGAGACGCATATGTGTATCCAAGTTTCATGGCTGTAGGTCAAACAGGGCATGAGTTGTACCTGTTCAAAGTTGGCATTTTCAATTGAGTGCTATAGCGCCACCTTTTGACGAATGAGTGTGAGAATTATTTCTTTATCGTTTTTCATGACCATCTACCATATGGCCGAGTTTCGTAAAAAGCGACAGCACGGTTCAGCCAGAACTGCGAAAAGTGGCAGAAGAAGAAGAAGAAGAAGAAGAAGAAAGTGACAGAATACTGCCAATAATAGAACAGGTCCAGAGCTGAGCTCTGGCCCCGTAAAAAAAAAACTTAAAAAGAAAAAGAAAAACAAGTGGGCTGGTAGGGTATGGTTATGGCTAGGTGTGTGTGCTGTGTAATGCAGAGAGAGAGAGAGAGAGAGAGACAGAGAGAGAGAGAGAGAGAGAGAGAGAGAGAGAGAGAGAGAGAGAGAGAGAGAGAGAGAGAGAGAGACAGAGAGAGAAGGAGACAGAGAGAGAGAGAGAGAGAGAGAGAGAGAGAGAGAGAGAGAGAGAGAGAGAGAGAGAGCAAATAATAATGACACAAAGCCTTGATGGTTGGCCTCCCTCCTGGATATTTTCCCTGGAATGTCAGAGGTTAGTGTCTCAACACGCCCCTGTGCAGAGATATAAAGAGCGAGAGAGACTGAAACTACCAGAGACAGCGAAACAGAAAGATACAACTCGACGGTATAGACTGAAATACTACAACTATAATCATAATCATTATGATGATGACTATGAGGATGAAGAAGATACCAGTCATTCTAGTGGTCTGCATGCTGCTGTTCTCATCTCTGGATGTCCTGGCACAATCCAGTAAGTGTATTTGCTCGTCTGTCCTGGTTTTAATCATGACAATTTATTATTATAATGATTAAGTCTTTTTGTTTTTGAAATATGTTTTTCTGTGTGTATTCCACTAATGCCCTGTGTGTCTCTGTGTCTCTTTTTTACTCTGCCTCGCTCTCCCAGACAACGATGACGGCGGTCCAGCTGAGTGCTGCTTCCAATTTTACACCAAACGCCTGCCTACGGACAACGTGGTGACCTTCCAGCGCACAAACGTTCACTGTGCTAAGGATGCTATTGTGTGAGTATTTGGTTATACTGTCTTACTCTATTGCGTTATACCTATACACATACACATTGAACACATTGTACAGGTGCAGTTAACGTAGACTCACATTCAGAATAGTGTTTTCACACAAGATGTCAAATGCTGTCAAACTACCAGCTAATGTAGATGGGGGATTTTAGAACGACGGCCAATAAAATGAATACATTTTTTCCTCTTAAAACTAAATAAGGGGTAATTATACTCTTGTTAAACTGTTAAAAACATGGATTAATTTAGGCCAATATGGCAATACAAATGACATGTAGCTGTCCATATGGACTTTAAGTTACTTTAAGTTTATTGAGTTACAGCTTGTAGTTTGTAATGTTTTATTTCTATGTAGAACTGTACAAAGTTATTAGACACAATAGCTTTTTGTTATTGTTATTGCTATAGAAGTGACCATTTGAGTTGAGACCGCATTCAGAACGCGTGCCCGTTCAGAGCGGGCCGGAGAACTGAATTCATCATCCCATCGACTTCACACTCAACACTGCACTTCCTTCGGTCCTCAGCAAGATACACACACATACATACTGTACATATACAGTACATACGTACGTACTAATCCATACTAAAATCATCTATTCATCATGATAAATAAGAGTGCAGTATCCAGTGAGAAGGCAGTTTTGGTTTGAAATATTATGGCAAGCTTCCGAAAAAAAAATCCGGCATGAATTGGCAGAATTGTTTTTTCTCTGTGGTAGAACAAAGAGAAAAAGAGAGAGTCGAGTGAGATAGCATTCTAACGGTCATCGTGGTCAAGCGAGCACTGGTTTCAACAAAGAGAGAGACCGTCACTTTGGATAGAGCATGCCAGCATGCTTTAAGTTGATAACGAGAGATCGCATCTGACAGGCTATAGCCACAGCCTGTAGCCAAAACTGTTCAGTGACAAAAATGCTTCAAAGCAATGTTGACGTCACTCTGAGAATATATAATTATGTTGCATGGGGATGGCTTGTCCAACTACAATGTAAGTAAAATTTGCTACATTATGCATGGAGAGGGTGGGTGAGAGTCTCACTCTCTCAGAGAGAGAGACACTACAGCACACAGCTGTCTTAAATATGATTTAAAGGGGCTACACCATGAATTTAAAAAAAATATATTCTATATAAATATTGCCCCCTAATACGTTTTAAACAGGTTGTAAGCCTAAAAAACATCCAGATATTCTTTCTCACAATATGACTGTCTGTCATTCCAAGCTTTTTCAGCTGCAATACCAAAACGTCCTATTGGGCAGGGGGGAGCTACTGAGCAATTCTGTCTGGCCATCATCAATGCAAAATCAAATGGCCTGTTCAGACACGCCCATTCAGGAAATCCATGAAATGAGCATGAATGACTGAATGTTAAAAAAACATATTTTTTTGGGTACAAGAGACACTGGGGAGCCCAAAAAATACTAAAAACCTAAAAAAAAATGAAATTCATGGTGTAGCCCCTTTAATAAGTGTCCGTTTAAAAAAAGAACAAGCGATTCAGTTGACTTTTCAAGATATGTCGTCTTAGACATGAGATTTTAGGCTAGAAACAGGTCTGCCAACCCCACCTGTTAACCCCCACGTCCCTGTGATAGAGAGAACAGAAACCCTCTGTTCTTTCGATGGATTAAAGTTACAGTCTCGCATGCTTACAGTCACCTCTCACGCAAGTATAAAGTACTATACTGTTAGAAAATACACAAATGAAAACCGTCACTTACCAGGTAATCCCAGCACTTTTGCTGCCAAAGAGGGCAAGTGAAAACATCTCTCCTATTGCCATTCCAGCAAGTTATTTGTGTGCATTTTTTTTTTGCAGGTAAAACACTGGCACTGTATTCGTGAAAACACAGCTTTACACTTACTGAATGACTGACTTGCTCCATTACTCACTGATTGATCATCTGGTTAACAACTATATGAATACTGTGTGGGAAATGAAAAAATTAAAATCTTCTCTCTATGTCTGTCTTTTCTAGGTTCACAATGCTGAATGGCGCCAAGAAATGTACTGACCCAACTCAGACCTGGGTCCAGAATCTCATCACCCATGTGGAGTCCAAAATATAGACAAAATGGAACATGTCACCCCGTTAAATAGTAGATTTAGAAAGCATAAAATGCTTCTTTTTTCTTAAAACATATGTATGAATCAATGGTAATTTCTACTAAATTGTATTCAGTTTTGTTTCCACTAATTAGTGCAGTTTTCTTTTATGTAGGTATCAAATGTAGTGCTTTAAACATTTTAATGATCAGTTGTTGATATTAACCCTTGTTTTCTTCAACAATAAAACAGGCATTTTTGGCAACAATAAAACAAGCTTTTGTGGTTCCTAATTAATCCACATATTGTTGTGTTTGCATAGTAGCCTATAAGTCAAGTCAAGTCAAATGTAATTATGAAGCAGAAAAAAACACACATTCGCCAAAGTGCTGTACAGAGCAGGTAGTTATACAATAAACACTGACAAAACATCAAGACGCACACGCTCTTAGGCACAAATAAACCGTACATGGACATAGAGGCACAAGACGAAATTCTGTCACATCAGAGTATTCAATCACTAGTGAATAAACGTAGGTTTTGAGCCTGGACATAAAAGAGTGAAATGAGGTGGCAGATCTGATAGGGAGGTGAATGCTGCACGCATTATCACAATGTAATCACATACATTATTTTGACTATTGATGTTGTGTAAGTATTTGGAATGCATTCACTGGAATTAGAGCGTGGATATGTCAGAGAAAGCACTAAAAAGAGAGGATACAGGAAAAGATGTAATAAAAACTATACTGATAGTAAAAATGAGAGTATCTACAGTATACTACATTGAAACATCTCAACTTTGCAAGTGCACATCAATGCATCAGTGCATTCAGGATGCACACACGGTGTTATGATAAGTGTATTAACACCTCTCAGTTTTCTGTTCTACTAAAAATAAGCATTGACCAGATTGTATTTCCTTAATTATAGGTACTCTCCCTACACACACACACACACACACACACACACACACACACACACACACACACACACACACACACACACACACACACACACACACACACACACACACACACACACACACACGTTTCTACACAAGTTTCCACCAACCTTCTCTAATATGTGGCAATAATACACAGACTCGACATACATTCAGCGTGAATTGCATGATGAATATATAATCCCTTTATCACAGGTTGGAGTTACTTATTGCTTTAATAAAGCGGCTAACAAATATATATACATATATTTTTAAAAAAGTTGAAGAACCGCATTGTGGCTTTATGTCACCGCAAACCATTTGCAGTTTACATTCATGTCTATAACCATTCATAAATGAAGATTTTGAAGCAATAGGTGTATTTTAGTACATTTTATTAAAAATAATAAATACATTACATATGGTATCACTATTTTGACATGGATGAAATCTGTTTTCTTAGGTCACAGTTACATTGACCTTTGACTACCAAATGTAATCAGTTCATCCTTGCGTCCAAGTGGACGTTTGAGCCAAATTTGAACGAATACCCTCAAGCCGCCACAATAATGGGACATACCAGTGTGACTTACAGTACAAATATAGACGGATGGACGGATGAATTCATTACTACCCCCTCCCACCCCTCTCCGAGTCACGCTGGAACCCACCAAATCTGATTCTTCTGAACAATACTGGATTAGCATTATGATTGTGAGTGTGATGATTGTGTTTATGATAGTGAACATGATCTTTCTGCAACAGGACAGTCTCTGTAACCAATAGTCCAGCCTGACTTTCTGTAATTGGTACGTTTCTGTAATATTGCATCCAGACTCCACTTAAAGCTATGCTACCAGAACAATAAAGAACAATACATATTTTTTTTACAAATAAATGTATTTAGGTTTTATTGACATATTGTAGTTTAACATAGCTTGTGGTACACCAAAGACAGATATGATTTGTGCTGACAGTATGTGAAATGGGAGTTACAGTGAAACTGAGTATGTTATGAGAAGTGGTTTATTAATGTCGTCATTCTCAGCGTGGTTTGACTGGAAAGCATGGTTGGAGTTTCACCACAAGAACCCCATCGTCTCTACTCTGCAAGTCATAATAGAGTAGGTGAACATTCGGCGATAACAGCTGATCTACAAGCTCACGATGTGTTGTGTGGTCTGGTGATGCGCTGTGAAGTATTATGTGTTCTTACTTTGAACAACAAAATAACAATAAGTGGAAAAACTATATTGAGATGACCAATACTGTAAAATGTATTATACAGTATTAAAGCAGTACTATTTAGGTCTTTTATCAATCTAAGCCATGGTTCAATGTAATGGATATGTGTGCGTGCATGTGTGTGCATGTGTGATATGGCCTTCAATTTAGAGTAGATTGCAGGTGGCAGAAAGTTTTCAGATTCGATCCCCCGGACTGCCAGGACATTTTTGAGTGGGGAATTGAATGAGCAGCACTCACCCCTAAAACACCCACTGTTGTAATGCCCTTAAGCAAGGCTCTGAACCCTCAACTGCTCCAGTGGAGCTGATCATTGGCCAAACATAAGACTGTAGTTGTAATGGGCAAACATGCATCACTTTTTTGCTTTGATAAAGCACACATCACTTTCACTTTGATTAGGCATGCATCACTTTCACTTTGAGTAGGCACACATCATCACACTCTTTCACTTTGAATAGCATCTGTTGTAAGAGCAGACCCATCAGCAACACCACAGCTGTTGGAAAATCACCAGTGGTGTAAAGTAACTAAGTACATTTACTCAAGTACTGTACTTAAGTACAATTTTGAGGTGCTTTTTTTTTTTACTTTACTTGAGTATTTCCAATTTTCAGTACTTTTGCTTCTACTCCATTACATCTCAGAGGCAAATATTGTACTTTTACTCCACTACAATTATTTGAAAACTTTAGTTACTAGTTACTTTACAGATATACATTATTATACAGTATTATAAAACATACATTAACCACTTTAGTCCTATTTTATACCTAGGCTATTTGAAAATAGCCGATCTACAAGCTCACAACGCGTCGCATCGCGACGCGTTGTGAGCTTGTAGATCGGCTATTTTCAAACATTTTAGTACTTTTACTTTTGGTACTTTAAGTACATTTTGATACCAATACTTTTGTAGTTTTACTCAAGTACATTTTTAATTCTGGACTTTTACTTGTAACAGAGTACTTCTACATTGCAGTATTGATAGTTTTACTTAAGTAAAACATTTGAATACTTTTTCCACCACTGAAAATCACTGTGGGATGGAACGATTTATTGTTCCTCAAGGACCACAGAAAAACCAACAAGATCATGCCTCTTGTCCCACCACGTCCTTCTCAAGTTCTGGATTTAAACAATGTCTTTCAGTTTCATGACCATTGACCATTGAGACCAAGCATCAATGTTTTCAGGAACAAGTAATGGCAATAGTCCTCTATAGTCAACAACAGTATAATATGGCCATTCCCTCATATCGTTCCAATCAATACATTTTTGGAGGACAGTTTGATGACCTAGAATCAGGGTGAGGTTAGATAGATTAGGGTTAGGTTAGGTTAGGCTTGTCAAACTAATTTTGGGGTCTGGGCCGGATTGGTCAAAAAGTGACTTGAGATGGGCAGACTGGGCACACAGACACAGAGACACGCATGCGCGCTCATGCACATACATCATTGTTTTTCAGTCTGTTGTCTCAGTCACTGCTATAACTACAGTATATCACTTTAAAAAAGGTTATTATGAAGATATATAAATTAATTATGAATTAATTAACACATCGGGTGCCAAACACGCTCTGAACCGTGTGTTTACATAGTGGCGGTTCGGCCGCTTCGGTGCCGAACACGGTCTGAACCGTGAGTTTAGTCTTTTTGTTTTTTTCGTTTTTCTCCGCGCGGGCGGGGCTAGAGCAGCTCTGGGAGCACCCATTGTAATCCTGCGAAGGAAGTGCCAGATCGCTCACCGGAAACACATTTTTTTTCCCCATCCGCTTCCTGTCTATTTCCTACTTTGAAACGCCTATATCTCCAAATCTGTTTCCTGTGGGGAAAACCGGTCATGCGCGATGCGCGATCCCCCCCCCCCCGTTGTAACTCGCCAGGGTAATGTTATGGTTCCAGGCTGTAGCCAGGCTCATGGGACAACATGAATCGATGCTTTTTTTTGCGTGGATTTGCTTGTAACGCACGCGGAAGCATTAAACAGCAAAGCGCAGTCAATGGGGAGAATTCTGGCACCCACGGTAAGTTGTTATGAAAAAATGCTGGCACCCGATGTGTTAATTGCACGTCCCACTGGAAGGAGACCCCGGGGCAGACCAAGGACCAGATGGGGGGATTACATCTCCAAACTGGCCTACGCCTCGGGATCTGTTGCCCCCGCGACCGGCTCTGGATAAGCGGTTGAAGATGGATGGATGGATTATAAAACAATTATAAATATTTTCAGTAAATAGCTATAGTACACAACATTATTTTTTTAGGCCTACTTTCAGCAATGCAACTCAGACAATGAACTCAGTTCAGTCTTTTTTATTGAACAATAAAGGAAATTCAGAAAATGTCAATGAATCAAAATAATGACACTTTTTTTGTGGTTTTAGAATAGAAAAAAATAACCTAACATCTAAATGCCATTTAGATGTCCATGTGTCAACTGTGAGCGCAGTTTGGATTTGTAAATGTTCATTACTAGGGATGGATAGAGGGAGCCATATGAAATCCGTGTTAATGGAATCGTGGAAATGACCAATAAAAATGGAATTGGAATAAAACGCGGAATATTGCAGAATTGGCCCTAATCTGGGCTGAAATTTAGTTTTCGGGAGAAGTCTGTCTGCGACGTTAACTTACTTAACATCACCACGCTGTTTCTGAACGGAGCGGGGTGAATCTGGCTGACACGGTGAACACCAAAACCCTCGCCCCAAAACTCATTCGCACCGGGGCAAATCCGGAGGTATTCACCCAACCTTATTCCTTAAACTCAGTAAAACGGTGCCAAAACCTAACCTAATGCCTAAACTTAACCTCAGTAAAACTATGCCTAACCCTAAACTTATTCATAACCTTATCATCAAACAATTGAATACAAGAACCGCGGGTCCGCGAAAAAAATGGGGGCGAGGGGGTTTTGGGGCGAGTCTTCTGTGGTTACCAGAGCGTTTCACTCGTAACGTCCGTTATAGACCACTAGAGTTTCGGGGGGCTACGCCCCCCTCAACCCCAGCCGCGCACGGGGCTTTGCGTTTGTTGGTCCCTCCGTGTCCCTGTGTCTGTATCCGTGTAGCTGCAGCACAGAGTGGGCAGTATAGATGGGGATTATGGCTGTTAGAGGCATGTACGCGCACGGGGCCCGCGTGGGCGTGTGTATATGGGGGTAGACAAATTGTCTAAGTAGCATTTGCAAAAAGGGGAAAAAAAAAAAAAATTGTAAGAAAGTGTAATGTAAAAGTTACAAAATGATGAAAAATAAGTAGAAGAAATTATATTTTGTATGTTTCGCGGACCACCAGGGGGTCCGCGGACCCCCTGGTGGTCCGCGCGGAAATCGTGGGATGAAAATTTCCAATTTCCAAAAAAAAAATAAAAAAAAAAAAATATGAAGGTGGTTGCTTGTTTTTCTGAAAGCTGGCGAATGGCAGCCCTTTCTGCAAGATGGCGGCCGCCTGGTGTTGTTGTGAGTACGTGTATTTGGGGGGGGGGGGGGGGGGGGGCGGTCCTGCCATTACGTTAGTTACTGTAGTTGCTGTGGAGCTACATAGTTCTCCAGAAGACACACACAAACATACACCATCTACAATGGACGAACTGAGCAGCAATATAGACATTCACCACACGAACGTGCATTGTTGACAAAGTGATTGCACAGCCGCTGCAGGCATGACAACCAGGTTAGCGTTAGCGACATGGCAGCTATCACAGCGCCCTGTCCGTCGTGCTGCAACTGCCTGTGATGGCTACAGCAGTAACAGCAAGCTGTCTGCGATGCCATTGTCTGGAGACTGCTCTTAGCGTGACACGACCAATGAGAGTGAGCGCTGTAGTTGTTGCTAAGATACGGTGGCGTCTCTGCCCCATAGCTTGTAGATCTCTCACACATGATTGGCGTAGGCTGCGTTGCCAGGTCTGACTTTGTGTGTAAGCAATGGTCGGCTTATTTTTGCGCGCCTTTGGGCTCGTTTGCATTGTGCGCACGGCAGCGCTTGTTTAGCGTACGTCAGCGCGACGTGGCAACGGACGTGGCAACGTGAAAGGTGATTGGCTGGTGAAAAGAAACACCCGACGTTACACCAGAAATGGTGCCTGGAGAAAATGGTGACCAAAAAAAAAGTTTGGAAAAAAAGGAAAAAACCCGCGCAGCGGCTGCCTGTTGTTGTGGTGATGAGGTCGTGCGCACGGTAAACGGTACGAAGCTGCCTCCCCTTCCGTTTTGTCCGACATTTGGTGAGTAGAATTAATTATGTTGCGCGGTGGAAAAGGTGTAGTGAACAGTGAGATGTCCCCTACGCGAGGCGTAAATTCAGTGCGGCCGCCGTGGCGAGTCAGTAGGCGACATGTGGTCTGGCGGTGCGTTGTTTATCCGATAACAGAGCTGTGGGGTGTCACCACCGAGGGTGCGGAAGTTGCTCGCCATTTATATAGTTAGATATTCACACGGCGGCCATGTTTCTATGAAGTCAATGAAAGTAGCCACCCCGGGTGGCGGCACTTTCAATGTTAAATTCCAATATGGCCGCCGTGTGAATATGGTTTATTCCACCGGACCACCGCACATGTAAACACAACGACGCAACCACCCGTACAAATGGAACTGCAGTACGGTCCCCTTAAAGAAGCGATGTTACATGTATCTGTTACGGGTCCCAGGCTGAGTCGGGTACCACAGTAACAAGATTGATTTTTGTTCAATGTCTCACTGGTCTCTGAAAAACAGTATAAACAGGCACACAGGAATGAGACATGAACCGTTCACTTGCGTTCCTAATTTTCCTCTCAATTTATTCACAATCATACAATCACAATTATCACAATAAATCAATCAATCAACATTTCCCTGTACTGCAACAATGTCTTTCTTTTTAGCAAAGTCCTTTAGTTAGGTTCAAGGTAAGTATGAAATGTGTGCGTGTAGTTCTTGTTCTTTTCCAGGTTAAGTAAGTATACGTGTTTGTGTGTGTGTGTGTGTGTGTGTGTTCCAGGTAGGTATAGCATGTGTGTGTGTGTGTGTGTGTGTGTGTGTGTGTGTGTGTGTGTGTGTGTGTGTGTGTGTGTGTGTGTGTGTGTCTGTGTGTGTGTGTGTGTGTGTGTGTGTGTGTGTGTGTGTGTGTGTGTGTGTGTGTGCGTGCGTGCGTGCGTGCGTGCGTGTGTGTGTGTGTGTGTGTGTAAATGTGTTGAATATGTGTTGGTGTTTTACAGGTGAGTATCTGTATATCTGTTGTGTGTATGAGCTGCTGTCCCTTAAATACATTTGCATATATTTCCACTTCCAACATTTACAACATATAACCATTTGGCTTCAACATTCCATTAAACCTCATAGTCATCAGATCACAATGAAATACATTCAAAGGCCATATTTCAGTATTTGTACTGGTCCCATATAGCTACAGTACCATCACATAGTGCAATAGATTCAACATTAGCTTGCATCTGATATAAGATCAAGGATCAGTATCTATTCAACAAAAGCCACATTCTTTAGCTTGAAGCTACTCTTAGTAGTTGACTGTCTTTTCAAAACATTGACACATCATCACATAGGGAATATTAATTAGAGTGGAGCATATTCAAATACACTCAAACACAACAAATGCACTTTTGCAATAAAGCCATTAATCAATAATAAAGATAATGCACCCAAAATACTTCAAAAATATAAAGAGAGTATCAATAGAAAAGTATTATAAATGCAAAATGTTTGTTCATCACCTCAGCACCAAGTAATGAAAATAAAACAAAGTTAGCTGTAGTTAATACTTAGAAAACCCTTCACCAATCATGTATCTGTCAAGTGTTCAGGTAGCAAACATTGGAAATGTCGTGGATAAATGTAAACAAACATGTTACTGTGTTCAGTACAGAGAGGCAAACGCCATCTTCAAAGGGAATAACACGAGGCGCCATTATGCACTCAATCAGCGTGTCAATTTGCGGACTTTTTACCGTTTCTTAAACTCTACATTAAACACTCAAATCAGTCATTAAAACGAATACCACCAAACTCACTCCAAATCCAACTCACTCCATGAAGACTTAAGAAATATTCGGCCAACTCACTCCAGGGCTCGGCCAACTCCCTCCAGGACCAAAGACCAACTCCCTCCAGGACCAAAGCCAACTCACTCCAGGACCAAAGCCAACTCACTCCATGCAATGTCACCAGTGATTGGTTCAATGTGTCAGTGGTGTAAAGTAACTAAGTACATTTACTGTACTTAAGTACAATGTTGGGTATTTGTGCGTTATTTGAGTATTCCCAACTTCCAATGGTTTTACCTCTACTCCACTACATATTGGATCCAAATATTGTTTTTTTACTCCACTAAATGTATTTGTTTTACTAGTTACTTTGCAGCTATAAATTATAATATTATAGTGTGTGTGTGTGTGTGTGTGTGTGTGTGTGTGTGTGTGTGTGTGTGTGTGTGTGTGTGTGTGTGTGTGTGTGTGTGTGTGTGTGTGTGTGTGTGTGTGTGTGTTTTTCCCCCATTTCATTCCATTTACATTATTCTTGGAATAATTAATTGACTTCATACAAATGACCCATTCACATCAACACCTTATCTGCATATAGCCTATCACCTGGTCATAATGCAGGCACATGACCCATTAATCAACACCTCATTGTAATGGATGTTTCATTGAATAGGAGTAAGTGCTCATCTTCCTATAAAGTGAGCTTGTAGATCGGCTACTTTCAAAATGTATGTCTCATTTTATTTTAAAAATAAATAAAATGAGGGACATTTTGAACATACCGGGAGGTTAAAGTAAAAAACAAAAGTTGTGTAGAGCAATGTGCCTCACCTTGTAAAATAACATCTAATTATTTTTTAGGTATAACTTTATATCAAGATAGATGTTCAATGTCTACAGTTTACAATTAACAACACTTTCCTATGCATTTCACAGTCCCAAAGTTATGTATATAACTACTATTTATCCAACAGTGGATTAATCACATTGGTGCATTCATTGCATTGATCACAAGGTTGCATTCATTGCATGATGATGGACCAACAGTTTATTTTAGCTGTCTCATGTTTACATTTAAATTTAAATAGCTAAATAATCTGATTTACCAGTTTTAAGTATGCGAAGTTAATTGACCCAAACATTTTTTGTGAGATTCCAACCAGGCTAGAACACATGACAAGGGGTTAAAGATTAACACTGGATGGGTTGTCAAAAACTGTATTTATTTGTGCTAAATACATTTGCGGTCAAAAGTATTTAACAGTTTTAAGCTGTCAAAAAAACACATTAAAGGGGAAAACCACCCATTTTCAACTTTGAACTATCTCATTAATATACCTTTGAGTTGTTGTGTGGAAATAATAAAACACTTAATTCCTCAATATTGTACGTAAGCACAAATGTCTTCCACAAGTAACAAATTCCTCAAGTAACAAATTCCTCAATATTGTACTTAAGCACAAATGTCTTCCTCAATAATAATTTGTGGAGTGAGCAAATTAAATTTGTGGAGTGAGTTGTCCTCTGCTGTGGAGGGAGTTGGCCAAGTGTGTGGAGGGAGTTGGCCAAGTGTGTGGAGTGAGTTGGGCTCTGCTGTGGAGGGAGATGTCTGGAGTGAGTTGGGCTCGATTTGGAGTGAGTTGGTTTTGGAGTGAGTTGGGCTGTTACCATTAAAACCCATCACAGTCTCTTCACATAAACATTAAACCTTAGGAGTTAAGTTAATATGGTTTTCACAGTGTACTGACCTGAAAAACAGTATAAACAGGCACACAGGAATGAGACATGAACCGTTCACTCACGTTCCTAATTTTCCTCTGAAGGAAAAGGGTGAGGCACCCAGCCCTTAAAGGGGATCCTTAGGCAACACCTGCTACACACACAAAGGTTCTGCTTCTCATCCCAAGTGACCTACAGTGAATTACTACTGATATTATTTTGGTTGGTGACCATAGGAATAATAAAAATAAAAGTACTGGACAATACTTAATAATAATAAAGTGCATACACATTTTCAAAAAAATCAAAGTTACTTCACAAGTTGCACATATCACATATCCAATAGTGAGCCAATAAAATTCCTCGTCCTTGTTTCCCTGGGCAGCGCTGGTTTCAGGGATCACTTTTAGACTGGCATGTTTGTGCCAGGGTGGGTGATTAGATTTATTTCTTGATCTCCTCTTGTCTACTAGTCTTGATTGTTTAGACATGAGTCATGACTTGGCCATTGTTCTCACAGAACAAGTTTGGCCATGGCCACTATTAGACATTGGCAGTCAGAGGCTGGATCTTTTCCCTGGAATGTTCTCAACACGCCCCTGCAGAGAGAGAGAGAGAGAGAGAGAGAGAGAGAGAGAGAGAGAGAGAGAGAGAGAGAGAGAGAGAGAGAGAGAGAGAGAGAGAGAGAGAGAGAGAGAGAGAGAGAGAGAGAGAGAGAGAGAGAGTGCGAGAGAGAGAGAGAGAGAGAGAGAGAGAGGGGGGGGGGGGGGCGAGAGAGTGCGAGAGAGAGAGAGAGAGAGAGAGAGAGAGAGAGAGGACGAGAGAGAGAGAGAGAGAGAGAGGGGGCGAGAGAGTGCGAGAGAGAGAGAGAGAGAGAGAGAGAGAGGGCGAGTGAGAGAGAGAGAGAGAGAGAGAGAGAGAGAGACTGAAATAATCAGAGACAGTGAAACAGAAAGATACAACTACACGGTATAGACTGAAAGACTACAACCATAATCATAATAATCATATTAATGATAACAACTATGGGGATGAAGAAGATACCAGTTATTCTAGTGGTCTGCATGCTGCTGTTCTCAACTCTGGGTGTCCTGGCACAGCAAAACAGTAAGTATCGCCTGTCCTAGTTTTAACCATTTTTACGACGATCTTTGTGTTCTTTGTCTAGCTCTGGTTCAGAGCGTTAGTGAGTTCCCTCTAACGCTCTGGAAGACCCCTCGCTCTGCGCATGTACAAGGAATTCCACTGCCCTGCCAGCGTTCAAGTGTAGTGAAAATAAACAAAACCATTTCGCTACTCACTGAAGCAATGGCTGTTTTGTGTTGTTGAATGTCTATTCTCCAACCCCGCACGCCTAAACGCACCCACCTACTCTGTAAAATGCACTTTTTGGGCAGAAAATAAAATATGTCGGCGAGACGGACATTAGGTTAATGGTAAGTTCAAATCCCCCAGATCTGTAGCCCCTACGGAACCTCTCCCTCCGCTATGTAGCTCCGAGATGAGGTCCCTCTTTAGTTTCTGCCGTATGTTGTTGGCCTTGTCGCACATTTTCCACTTTACATGTTTCTTACCCCTTTCTGCACATCGTATCCAAAAAGTAAAGCATTTGCGCCACTCTCTCAGATGTTTTAAATTTTAGC
The DNA here is from genome assembly GCF_963454915.1 of Gymnoscopelus microlampas. Lineage (NCBI taxonomy): Eukaryota > Metazoa > Chordata > Actinopteri > Myctophiformes > Myctophidae > Gymnoscopelus > Gymnoscopelus microlampas. Next base: position 7,090,504 of record NC_139953.1, read on the forward strand.
TGGCAATAAAATCTATCCAACGAGTTGAAGAAAGTATTTAATTTGCCTCGGTTTTCATCCCGGTTCCATGTTTTTAAGACATTGCGCAAGAGTTGTGCCCGTAGAGATAACATTACTGATTCCCCTACTGGTCAAATGTTGAATTGCATCTTCTAATGCAAAATATTTTGGAACCGGATGAAAACCGAGGCAAATTAAATACTTTCTTCAACTCGTTAGATAGATTTTATTGCCAGCTAAAATTTAAAACATCTGAGAGAGTGGCGCAAATGCTTTACTTTTTGGATACGATGTGCAGAAAGGGGTAAGAAACATGTAAAGTGGAAAATGTGCGACAAGGCCTACAGCATACGGCAGAAACTAAAGAGGGACCTCATCTCGGAGCTACATAGCGGAGGGAGAGGTTCCGTAGGGGCTACCAGATCTGTAGAGGGCACTGTGGAGTAAATACAAATAATGTCCGTCTCGCTGACACAAAACAGCCTTTGCTTCGGTGAGTAGCGAAATGGTTTTGTTTATTTTCACTACACTTCAACGCTGGCAGGGCAGTGGAATTCCTTGTACATGCGCAGAGCGAGGGGTCTTCCAGAGCGCTAGAGGGAACTCACTAACGCTCTGAACCAGAGCTAGTTTTTGTCACACTGCTAGTCTGCCACTGCCTGTGCAACTTGGCATTGATAGTTGTTGTGGTATCTTTTGTGTACCATGCTGACGACAACTGAAGGAACCGATTTAAACCCTATCTGTATGCAGAAAACGGGTTCGCACAACTCGTTGTGAACACTCACTTTGCCAAGTTGTTTTCAATGTTTTTAATATCAACATTGCCTTGTTCTGAATTCCGTAGTCCTCAGTCACATGACAGCACATGACAGTCACAGATGTTTTAGGGGTTCTGTCAGACCCACCTGCACTTTAAAAAAAATCACAAAACGAGTCATCAGTGTGTTAAAAAGTGATGGCAAGGGGTCCCTGACCAAGCGTCTGTCTGTGAGGATGAATTGGCCGGTGTGTCTCGGTTACTCTTTGTGGATATTCACTCCTTTACAGGGTAGAATAAATGTACAGTACCGTCTCTGTCTCCACATATTCAATGATGCAATAGTGTTCCATTTTATTGAAAATATGTGTCATTAGGGTCCTGCTAGTTTTTCCCACAAACTGTGAGGCCACATGGGCTTTTGATATATCATTTAAAATATACGTATATCACATTTAGGCAAGTATATCACATCGAGCATGTATATCACATTTATCTTGGAACACTACACTCAACTGGAATACTTAAAAAAAAAAAAAAGTTTTCATGATCAATATTTCCATGACCAATGATCACAAGTTCCGGGATCCAGTAGGATTGTGTTCAGACCTGAACCAGTATCTAATATCTGGGGATGTTTTTCTCACTCTGTCTTTCTCTAACAGACAGAGTTGGTCCAGCTGAGTGCTGCTTCAATTATTACCCCCATCGCCTGCCTAAGAACAACGTGGTGAAATACCAGCGCACAAACATTCACTGTGCTAGGAATGATGTTGTGTGAGTATTATTAAGGTTTCGAGGCCTATCAGGCTCGAAGCCTTATTGCGTTGCTTGGCTTTCTTGTTCTTCCGCCGTTTTTTCAGTTCTGACCCAATCGTGCATACGCTTTTTACGAAACTCGGCAATATGGTAGAGGGCTATGCCAAACGGCGAAGACCCGAAACTCACAACCATTGGCCAAAGGGTGGCGCTGTAGCACTCAATTGAAAATGCCAACTTTGAACAGGTACAACTCATGCCCTGTTTGACCTACAGACATGAAACTTCGATACACACACACGTCTCCTCATGCCTTTGAGGCAACTTTCATACTCTGACTTTTGACCTCTGACCTTTAGATCTCCCACCATTTTGAATTACATGAAAAGCAGTTAAAATCAAACTCCTCCTGGGATTTTTGAGCAATCTGCACAAAACTGTCTACACATGTACTTTGGACCTATGCCGACAAAAACATGGCGTGAATTTTTTCTAAGTGAAAACATTACGCTTTTATGAGCCAATTAATATTGCAGTTTTATGAAAATTATTCGTCTGCCCCTAACACGTACATGCAGACTCACATTTGTTTGAAACTTTGCAATAATGTAATCATTTAGGGGATAAACAACAAGATGAAGGGTAAATTCAGGTCTGATAATGATGTACAGTGTATGTTCAAATCATATATACTTTACATTATATCCGAGCATTTTCCAAAGCATATATTTATTCTTTCTTTTTTTACATTTTGGAAAAAGAAATGCGCCGGTGTGCAGAAACACTTGGTGCCCACTGGACCTGTATTCATTCAGAATAGTGTTTACACACAAGAGTCAAGATACCAAGATGTCAAACGCTGTCAAACAGGCCATGGCATTGATTGTTTCACAGCTATGAACCCCCTTAGCTGTGATATTATTACAATATGAATATGGATAATGAAATGGATAATAATAGCAATATGAAAACAGTTTTTAATACAGATTTCCAGAATAATTTGTACAATAACATAGGCCCTCTTGACCTCAGCAATACACCCACCTAGTGTGGGTGCGGTTCTTGAGATAAATGATATAAATAAAGATAAAGATATAAATGAGTGAATGTGTACAAACATTACATACAGAGATTCCTGGAATGTATAGAGCGATGCCACAAACCAGATTTTATAAATGAGATTTCAGCTACCCATTTTATAAACTGTTAAAGTTCAGATTACATTTTTAAAAAGAGACTAAGAGAGCTAATCAATACTAAAATCATCTATCCGTCATGATCAATAATATTGCACTGTCTTGTGACCCGGTGAGGACATGATTAAACGAAATGTAAAAGGAAACAACTTAGTGATGAAAATCTTCTCTCTATCTCTCTGTCTGTTCTAGGTTCACAATGAAGAATGGTGGCAAGTTCTGTGTCAACCCAACTGAGAAATGGGTCCAGAGTGTCATCGCAGTCGTGGAGTCCAGGCCAATGAACCCAACAAGCCAAATGTGAGGGTTCTATGGGATTCAGGGCTGTCTAATACCTGGTACAAAACAGTTCCAGACAACAAGGTGGTTTTGTGACAATGCTTTGAGATGAACACCAAGCTTTGCTTTCTAAAAAAAATATATATATATTTTTAGCCGCATGCTGAAAGCTAGCGGCTCTACAGACAGCACTAGTCCTAGTCCGACACCTGAGTGACACCTAAGTGTCATTGGCTGTCCTGGCTGTCCTTCACACTTCCCGCCAATGGGGAGACGGTCCTTTGCAGCACCCGCCTCTCCTCCTTTGACACCTATTTGTCATTGGCTGTCCTGGCTGTCCTTCACACTCCCCCCCCCCTTTAAGCCAATGGGGAGACGGCGCTTTGCAGCACCCGCCTCTCCTTCTTTGCAGCAGAGAGAGAGAAAGGGAGAGAGCTTCAGGCAGGAGGGTTAGCCTAAATGCTAGCGTGCTTCATTAGACCTAGTTTGGCTATTAAGTTATTATTTGGCCATGTTCACACTGACTTCAATCTTATAGCTATTGTTGGGAAGACCCGTGTGGTGTCACAAAATGTTGCCACCACTTATATAAAAAACGTTAGAGCGTTAATCTGCGACGCTATGTTGCCAGGTTTGGCGAGAGAAACAAGCAATCCAAAAAACAAGTAATCAGGTCTATGAAAAGATTGGGGCAAAAAAAGCCTGCCGCATGCGGCTTTATTATGACTTTGGTCATTTCTTGTTTAAACTGTCACCCAGTTAACTAGTAGTAACTAGTTAAAGCGGCACTATGTACTGTAACTTTTTTTAAATTAATAAAATGTAATTTTGTCCAATCTGTATGGTAGAGTATGTAAATACAATATAAGTTATACAATTGTAGCCTCCCGTAGCCAGACTATATCACTTGATTGATTGATGTACTTTATTTAGTAAGACATGAGAAATACAGTACATGGAAGTACAAATTCACAATACAAGGTCTACTAAACTGGGAGACTCATTAAGCACTGAGCTTGTTTAAGATGATGAAATCATGATGACATATAAGAGACAGACAGATATACACACTACTATACAGAATGTCATACAATCAGTTTACAGGTTACTGGTATGAAAAGTGAAAAAATATGTACAAAAGAAAAAAGAAAAGGGGGGGGGGGGGTAGGGGGGTAGGTTAAGGCTTGGGGTAGGTTAAGACTTGGACAGGGGCCATTTTAGAATTGCAACGTCTTCTGGAGCAGGAAACGGATTCTCTATGGAGCGGTGCCAGACCCAAATCGCAGAGTGCACATTTTTTTTTGCACTCGCAGATTCGTCTGGTCCCAGGCTAATACAATTGGGATGGTTGTAATTTGTCTCCTTGCTCTTCTTTTGAGACATTTAGATCGCGTCAAAGGTCATGTCTCACCTAGACACAGGATCTGACACAACATTGAATTAAATTTATCCCCTGAGCAAGCAGGCAGGCTCTATTAGCTCAGTGGTAAAAATGTCAGCACTTGTGCAGGAGACCGAGTTCAAATCTGGGGTAGAAGAGGAAAGTTACATGTGTAGAGTGAGAACTTTCTTAAGCTAAATGAGGATAAAACAGAAGTTCTCATAATTGGCTCCAGTGAGCAGAGAGAATCAATAATAAGTAGACTTGGTAACCTGGCTGTAGAAAGTAACACCACAGTAAAGAACCTGGGGGTTATTATCGATTCTGAATTGAATTTTAATACACACATTAATCATGACACCAAGATTGCTTTCTTTCATCTTAGAAATATTGCGCGAATTAGAGACTGTCTGTCGTTAGACGACGCAAAAACGTTGATCCACACTTTTGTTCTCTCGGCTTGATTACTGCAACGCACTCTACTCTGGCCTGCCAAAGAAAACAACTGACAGATTACAACTTGTTCAAAATGCGGCAGCCAGAATTTAAAACTAAAACTAGGTTGAGAGAACATATCACTCCAGTTCTAGCTTCACTACACTGGCTCCCGGTTGTTTTTAGGATTGATTTTAAAATTATTTTAATAGTTTATAAAGCTCTAAATGGTCTGGCACCTTCCTACCTCTATGACTGCCTAGACAGATATGTTCCAAACCGGCCCCTCAGGTCTTCAAGTGCTGACCTGCTCGAGGTGCCTACAATGACATATAAAAAATACGGTGAAGCTTTTACGGACCAACAGTGTGGAATAAACTCCCATTACACCTAAGACAGGCAGCCTCTGTCGATAGCTTTAAAGCACAGCTCAAGACCTATTTCTTCACTCTTGCTTTTAGCTGATTCTTTGGTTGATTTTTAAGTCCTCACTGTATTGCCTATTTTAATGTTGTTTTATGCTTTTGCTTTTATTTTATTTTATTCTATTTTATTTTTGTTTGCTTTATTGTTAAATTGGTTGTAACTGTAACTATTCTTGTTCTGTAAAGCACTTTGCGCTGCATTTCATGTCATGAAAGGTGCTATACAAATAAAGTTTATTATTATTATTATTATTATTATTATTATTATTATGTGACAAATTGGAGGATATACCAACATAAAGTGTCTTATAGGAAACAGATCGAGCCACGTCATTCACACCTTGGCATGGATTGTACAACTGTGTGCAACTTTAGAGGATGGAAAACCATCCTCTAAAGTTGCTAACAAAAAAAAAAAAATCCCTCATTTGGTGTTTTGACGATGGTGGTGGGGTGCGTTGTCTTAACACGCTGATAGCACTGTGATGATTCACATCATTTTCAAACTCATCTCACCATTCAGTGACCCAATGGACCCTTCGCTAAGCCCCACCCACTCCACTCTGTGACTGGTGGTGCGGAGTTAGTCACACCCAGGCCTGGCAGCGCCTGGCAAACTTTGCTTCTCACCCATTGACTTGCACGTTAAATGACGGCTTTTCCCATTAAAAATAATCGATCATTTCAGCAGCAAGAGCTTCAAAATCTCTTCTAAATCTAGTCAACAAGGCCTGCAGTAGGCTATGCACTGGACAAATGTATGGGCTTAAATTAGTGCCAATAATATTTTGTACTTGTAAAAATAATTTGTATTTGTAAACACATTTTGCATTTGTAAAAAAAATATTTGTACTCGTAAAAATAATATGTACTCGTAAAAATATTCTTTGCATTTGTAAAGAAAATATTTGTACTCGTAAAAATAATATGTACTCGTAAATAAAATATCTGTCTTCGTAAATAAAATATTTGTATTCGTAAATAAAATATTTGTATTCGTAAATAAAATATTTGTCTTCGTAAAACAAAGTTTTGTATTCGTAAGATAAAAATGTGTGTTGTAATTGTAGAATTACATTTACAATGAACATTGTGACCAGAAAAAAACAACAGCTTGCTCGCTCGAAGATCTGTTCTACGGATTGCAAAACTTTATTTTTGGCACTCTGCACTTCCGGGTCTGAGCCAATCACGTGAGGCCTTTTCCACTACCCAATCATAAAGCTCCATAGGTCTCCATGGCAACATGGCAAACGGGGTTGCCATGTTGCAACCCCAAGAGTTTTAACTGCAACATAATTCCATTGCTCAGGAAATAAACAACGGATTACAATAATATAACATTCCCTGTAATCAGTAACATGTAGGTGATACCTATGTCTATCAAATATGGTTTTATTGAAAGGCAATCAAAGGCTAGATCGAGTTTAGAAAGCAAACAGGTCATGTCTGGGGGCCTCAGTGCGGCTGCAGAGTTTGATTGAGTGTGAGACTAGGACCCACATGCCATTATGTCAAAATGAGCGGCTTCATCGGGAATCGTGCGCGTGTATTTTGCTAAGAGATTGGTTACATGGTTTAATTGATATTAATTTATTAGTGCATTAAATTTCCCCATCCACTTTGATGGGAAAATTAAAAAACTCGATTTCAAGTTTTTTTTTTTCAGAAACTGTAAGGGCTAGAGTTACAAGACTTGGAGGGGAGGTTCATAATTTATTCCAAAATTATCAAAAAAAGAAATACACCAGTCGGCCCCATGGTGGCGCTATAAAAGCCCCCTTTACGTTTTGGCCTATAAATCTTGAACCGTAGGTCGTAAAATAAAAATCTTTTTTTCCCTAGATTCCTTTGGTCATGACGCAACTCTGCATATAGGCCACGCCCATTTGCGCCAGGATAGATTTTCCGCCATTTTGAATTTGCTTCAAAACACACTTTTAGCTCCTCCTCCCACATATTTTGTCCACATATCACAAAAATCGGTACACATGATCTCTGGACCCATGCGATAAACATCTCCAAACCGAATTTCGATAGTCCATACGGTTCTTCCATAAATGGCTTCCAAAATTTGCGGGAGGGGCCTGTTTTACAAAAAAGCCCCCACCCCCCCTCCTCCTCCAGCATTATAGGCTTGACAGCACTGCTACTGACCTATAGGGTGTACCAACGTCGCGTCACCAAAAGTTCGCCACGACCACCTTTTCGATGCTGCAGCCCTTGAGGGGTCAGACTGTACATAGAGACACGCTTAAGACTAGAGAGTGACGGTGGTTTGTGTTTGTAAACATTAACTTCTTTGCCGACTACATAGTGATCATTGCACACTGCACATGTGTGGCTGGTCTATGAGAAAGCTGTCGCAGCTCTCCTCTTCAAGATTGAATACAGTTTGAGGCTAACAATGTAGGCTATTCAAGAGACGTAGTATGGCTTGGATCTCAGCTGTACCACACAAAGATTTAACGTTCAAGAACCTACCCAAATACAGCCGTGTTTGTTCACGTAATTTTTTCAAAGGTACATTTTTACCAAAAACATGAAACTGCTATTTTGTTTCTGCTAACTAAAAGTAACTAGGTAATGCAACTATAGGGTGGTCCAGAGTGTTAAGTGACTTTTTTTCCCCTCTCTAACGATTTGACACGCGGGCTGCTCTGCTCATAGACCGAACATTCCACTACCGTGCGAGGTCTCCAACTTTAATAAAAACTAGACGCGTAGCAATTCTGGGAAATTGCAAAGTGTGGTTGCGCCGACGCCGGTCGCGGGTCTCGGCCGCCGGGACTCGAGGGATACGCCGGGAGGAATACCGTCGCAGGCCGCACGACGTGCCATTCGAATCGGGTGCCGGTCGGATCCTGCCTTCGTGATACGTGCTGTTTTGATTTTAAGAAATAGGCCCCTCCAACTAAATAAATAGGCCCCTCCCACAATGTAACGGGCCAATCATATTGTTACGTCACTCCTGATATCGCTTTTATCACATTTTGAAAGGATTGTTCCCCCCAAAAATCATATTTTTGCATCAAACGGTTACGTTTTGTGCATTTGTGGCCCCCTATGGGTCAAAGTGGAAATGCTTTTGGGGATTCGTTGAGTAAACCACCCTCGACATGTGATTTAAATTCGGGATTGACCGGACGTTTCGTTCGTGATTTCTGGCATTTTTGGTAAAACAGGCCCCTCCCACTAACTTTGGAAGCCATTTACGGACGAACAGTAAGGATTATCAAAATGCTGTTTGGATATGTTTATCGCATGGGCCCAGAGATCATGTGTACCGATTTTTGTGAAATTTGGACAAAATATGTGGTAGGAGGAGCTAAAAGTGTGTTTTGAAGAAAATTCAAAATGGCGGAAAATTATCCTGACGCAAATGGGCGTGGCCTATATGGGGAGTTAGATTTTTATTTTACGACCTACGGTTCAAAAGTTATAGGCCAAAACGTAAAGGGGGCTTTTATAGCGCCACCATGAGGCTGACTGGTGTATTTCTTTTTTAGTTAATTTCGGATTAAATTATGAACCTCCCCTCCAAGTCTTGTAACTCTAGCCCTTACAGTTTCTGAAAAAAAAATACTTGAAATCAAGTTTTTTAATTTTCCCATCAAAGTTGATGGGGAAATTTAATGCACTAATAAATTAATATCAATTAAACTATGTAACCAATCTCTTAGCAAAATACATGCGCACGATTCCCGATGAAGCCGCACATTTTGACATATGGCATGTGGGTCCTAGTCTCACACTCAATCAAACTCTGCAGCCGCACTGAGGCCCCCAGACATGACCTGTTTGCTTTCTAAACTCGATCTAGCCTTTGATTGCCTTTCAATAAAACCATATTTGATAGACATAGGTATCACCTACATGTTACTGATTAAAGGGAATGTTATATTATTGTAATCCGTTGTTTATTTCCTGAGCAATGGAATTATGTTGCAGTTAAAACTCTTGGGGTTGCAACATGGCAACCCCGTTTGCCATGTTGCCATGGAGACCTATGGAGCTTTATGATTGGGTAGTGGAAAAGGCCTCACGTGATTGGCTCAGACCCGGAAGTGCAGAGTGCCAAAAATAAAGTTTTGCAATCCGTAGAACAGATCTTCGAGCGAGCAAGCTGTTGTTTTTTTCTGGTCACAATGTTCATTGTAAATGTAATTCTACAATTACAACACACATTTTTATCTTACGAATACAAAACTTTGTTTTACGAAGACAAATATTTTATTTACGAATACAAATATTTTATTTACGAATACAAATATTTTATTTACGAAGACAAATATTTTATTTACGAGTACATATTATTTTTACGAGTACAAATATTTTTTTTACGAATGCAAAAAATATTTTTACGAGTACATATTATTTTTACGAGTACAAATATTTTTTTTACAAATGCAAAATGTGTTTACAAATACAAATTATTTTTACAAGTACAAAATATTATTGGCACTAATTTAAGCCCATACTAATGTGCATGACATTATTTCAATGAACTAAAAACACGGGAAATGTTAGAGGGAGTAATAGCCATGGATACACGACGGTCGACTGTCTCGACCGTCATGGATGAACTTCAACCTGGTGTTTGCACTTTCTCCATTTACATCTACAGAAACGTTCATATTTCAAATATAAAATGCTTATCCCATGGCCACGGATATTACATTTATGTAAGGGTTCTCAAAAGTACCCGTATAATCCGTATTGTTCAATAAAAAGCATTTTAATCTGATCGGTGGCCATTTCTCCATATGCGTTCAACTAAGCGACCCTATCGGTTGGTAGGTGTATTGCACTCTGATACATTATAACTCTATGAGAACATGGCCACCGATCGGATTAAAATGCTTTTTATTGAACAACACAGAATATACGGGTACTTTTGAGAGTCCCGTGCATAATTTTAACATCCGTGGCCATAGCATAAGCAATTTATATTTGAAATCTGAACGTTTATATAGATGTACGGACCGTAAATGGAGAAAGTGCAAACACCAGGTTGAAGTTGATCCATGACTGTAGCAGTAGCTACAGCAGTAGCAGTTAATAAATAGACGAACAAATGAATGAATATACTTTAACGTGCGGAATTCGAAACAGGCAGCGCTGGGATTCTGAATTGTGTTACGATTACGGTGATTAGTATCATTGACACCACCTGGGCGAGTGAGTCGTGTAATACTTTCCCAACGTTAAGCTGTGTTCAACAACACAGGCACAGCGCAGATTTCAGCTTGGGAAAAGAACCCTCCAGTTGTGGGTCAGTGGAATCTGTTGCTGGTTCATAGTCACCATTGCATTATCGTGGTATTCCTGTTCTTGCTATTATGTTGCAAATGATTGTGTGTGTGTGTGTGCGGGCGAAATAACATTGACAGCTATGGCAGGTGACGAAAGTTTGCCAGACCTGTGCCAGGCTAACAACGGTTGCTAAGCTGGCATTGGACAATCGCTTTTGGGGTGGGGTTTAGCGAAGGGTCCATTGTGTCCTGTGGATGGGGGCATTGTCATCCTGGAAGAAACCGCTCCCATCAGCAACCCATAACAGACTGACCTGTCCTGTCCCTGCCCCTAATTACCTTTGCCCAGGTGTAAGCAGTTCCCTGATTACCTTTCCCCTATCCACCTGTTTCCTAGGCTTTTCACTGTGTTCCACTTCCTGTCTTTTGATCCAATGAAATCCAATGAAACCGGTCAGATGACTAATGAAATCCAATGAAATCCGACAGGAAGTGGAAAACACACAGCCAAGAAACAGGTGGATAAAAACTGACTTTAGGCCATCTTTTTCCTGCTTCGGCGTCTTGTCTGCACTGGCTTGTCTGAGCAAGATATATTCAACTGTGTTTTAGCTTTTTGAGTTTAGGCCACTGGTGTTTCAGTTGTTTATATGTTGGTACGCTTCTTTTAATAATAAACCTTAATTGGTCTGTGCCTTTGGCCCAGTAATGTTTTAATTCAGTGCCTATTTCAAATAAATATTTTTTGTCAGAACCAGATCTCTGCTCAATAAGAATATTTGCTGTAATTCAGTGTTACTGTATGTAGTTACCATAGCCCTCTCTCTCGGCCTAGTCGGATTAACTGAGCTGGTCTCACTCTCACGCATGATCATCATCACAGTCATTGAATGTGAGCTTTTGACGACAATTTACCACTGTATTCATTAATGTCTTTCCTGTAATTGAAATGCAGAAGTCTCTTAAGTCACTGTTCCTATTAAAACACTGTGATGTCTTTGAGATTGAAGCTCCAGCCATCCGTGCCCCAATAATGAACAATCTTTCTTTTCATGGTCACTTTTTTCCCCCATTTTAATCCAAAATTGAGGTCAACTGCTCAGCATTTCTATATTCAGTCCGTGTTATAGGATCTTTGTTTAATTGTTAATCATGTAGTCCACCTGTATGGAAGCACATGTTTTATGTTATCCCACTCATTTATTCAGGTTTTACAACCAAAAATGACCGATACGTTGTAGATCGCCTTCTTTCGGCTAAGAGATTTGGTGTACAGGGGAAAAGAGCAGACCAAGTATAGAGCCAAAGGTCAAGTTTCTAAGTACTGAGTATTTAAGAGGTTAACTTGTCACTCCTCTCTACTGTACTTTATGTGCAACAGACCGGATTTGCTAGGGGGGGGGGTTGATCCATGCCTCTGCTTTTGATATCCCCATCTGATCATTCATCTTTGATCATATTTATAATAGCATCCGCTCAGTGCATTCAGGACGCACGCACAGGGTTACGATAACCCCTGTCAGCTTTCCGTTCTAAAAATTAACCACAGTTCATTTCCTTAATTCTAGGTACCTAGGCATGTGTATGTAAGTGCAATGCACACACATTCACTCATTTGGTGGTGCAGAGTGCTCAATAACATTTCTCATCATAGGATAAAGATGATCACTCAGAATGACTTTGTATTGATTTACAGTGACCAAGTGACCACCTGATAAAGGGACATGTGGATACATGGCAGGAATTGGAAAATGACCCCCACTGCATAACAAAGCCACCTTCCCTCACTGAAGGGGTCAAGCATTCAGGCTGTGCCTTGTGTGTGTGCATTGCACATAGACACATGTAAGTGCACAATTATTGAATGCGAGTTGCATGATAAAAGATATAAGGATGGACTTTATAAGTATTTAGAATACATATATTGGAATTAGATAGTGGAGCTATTGGATTAGAAAGAGGGGATAAAGGAAGATAATACAAATAGGCCTATAACAAATATATTACAGCATGAGTAGTATATCTGAGTAGATTACGATAAAGTGCATTTAGTAATTAATACATCTTTGTTCTCACCGCAAAATAATGACGACAGTTTGTTTCCTTAATTCTAGTAACACTCCCCCCCCCACACACACACCCCACCCCACCCTCACATCCACCCACCTACACTACCACCCTAAGTCATATAGACCCATGGACAGAGAAAGAGAGAAACAACTTGACCGGTGGATCGACTGACAGACTTCAATTATAATAATCATAATAATAACAATGAGATGAAGAAGAGACCAGTTATTCTAGTGGTCTGCATGCTGCTGTTCTCAACTCTGGATGTCCTGGCAATAGAGAGTAAGTTTATTGGCTCGTCTGGTTTTAATCATGACAGAGACCATTTTTTTAAAATGATGATATTTGTTTTCCCCCTTGTTATTTCACTGCCTGCCTTTGTGTCTCTGTGTCTCGTTCTCACTCTGTTTCTCTCTTCCATACAGCGCTGGTCCAGCTATGTGTTGCTTCAAGTTTTACCCCCATCGCCTGCCTAAGAAGAACGTGGTGACATTCCAACGCACGCACACTTGTGCCAAGAATGCTGTTGTGTGAGTATTACGTTTTTATCAGTTGTGGACAAAATATACTCCCGGTCAAATATGACTCAATTACAAGTGAAAGTTGGTCAGTTAAACTTTGTACTTGAGTACTTGCGTTTAAACATACTTAAGTATTCAAAAGTACATTTTCCTTTTTAATTTCAATGCATTGCTGTATTCAAATATAGACACCCTCCAACTTTTTTTAAAATTATTTTCAGGAACATTTCATAAAATATGAGTGAAAGTAGTACTGCTATTTTCACTATATGAAATAGTTCAGTTCATACCCTTAGCAAGCAGGCAGGCTCTATTAGCTCAATGGTAAAAATTGCAGCACTTGCGCAGGAGACCGGGTTGAAATCCGGGGTAGAAGTAAAGTGAAGCTTTAAGTACAGTATTCAAGTAAATGTTCTTAGTTACTGTCCTTCCTTACTATTGTATTGTACCTACATAAACATTGAGCACATTGTACAGGTGCAGTTACACTATAGAATCACATTCAGAAGTTAACCGGAACAGTGGGCACAAGGTATTTCTCGGCCTCAGTTTTTTAAACATTTATTAAGGTTTCGAGGCCTATCAGGCTTTCTTGTTCGTCCGCCGATTTTTCAGTTCTGGCCCAACCACGCATACGCTTTTTACGAAACTCGGCAATATGGTAGAGGGCTATGCCAAACGGCGAAGACCCGAAACTCACAACCATTGGCCAAAGGGTGGCGCTGTAGCACTCAATTGAAAATGCCAACTTTGAACAGGTACAACTCATGCCCTGTTTGACCTACAGCCATGAAACTTCGATACACACATGCATCTCCTCATGCCTAACAACTTTCATACTCTGACTTTTGACCTCTGACCTTTAGATCTCCCACCATTTTGAATTATATGAAAAGCAGTTAAAATCAAACTCCTCCTGGGATTTTTGAGCAATCTGCACAAAACTGTCTACACATGTACTTTGGACCTATGCCGACAAAAACATGGCGTGGATTTTTTCTAAGTGAAAACATTAAGCTTTTATGAGCCAATTAATATTGCAGTTTTATGAAAATTACTTGTCTGCCCCTAACACATACATGCAGACTCACATTTGTTTGAAACTTTGCAATAATGTAGAGGGTCATTCCAAGTATCACTGAAACCAATCTTACTCCAATTGGTCAAAGGGGGGCGCTATAGCAATTTTTTGAAAATGCAAACTTTAAACAGGCAAAAGTCATGCCTCGTTTGGCCGACAGCCGTGACACTTGCTTACACATGTGCCTTGACTCATGAGGAACACATCTATCACTTTGACCAGTAAGCTCCGCCCTTAGATTTTACGCCATATTGAGCAGTTTGAAAAACATTTAAACCCAGGATTTGTGTCAAATATCTGAGCACCTTTTTCACCAGTTCAGGTCTGTTGGTCCAATGGCTTGATTGCTTAATCATCTGCCTTGAAACCACAGGGTCACCAGTTCAAGCCCCACCTCATGCTGACTTGATCTCAATTGCATTGCACACAACATGACTGTATCAATGAATACACATGCAATTGTTAAATAAAACGCTTATTTGAGAGCAGTTATTTTCAATGTATGAAGTACTTCATTCCCCCTTTTGTTTTGTTTTGCTGGATTCTCCTTTTTCACTGACTAAGGCTGTGGATTGAATAGCTTGATCAGTAAAGTGTTAGCCTCATCTTCCGAAGATCCCTGGTTCAAACCCAACCATTACAGTTTACATTTAAATTGCATTGTATAAAACATGACCCTGTTAATTCAGACATGTGCAAGTAGTACAGTTTAGTTGTTTTTAGTCGTTTTTTTTTTTAATGTATGACACACTTTCTTGTGAAAATAGCCGATCTACAATCTCACAACTTTTTCAGCTTGTAGATCGACTAGTTTCACTAGTTTCCATTCCAAGGAGACAAAACAAAACTTTATTGGTAAATGTTTTGTGAACCAGTGATCTAGAGTAGTTAGCGAAACATTGGCTTGGTTCATAACGGACAGAAAAACCTATAGATATGAACAGACACCACCAGGGAGGCCATATCTCTAGCTCAATGAGAAGAGAGGCAGCCTGTGAATCCATAGGTTGCTGGTTAGATCCCTATCCCCAACGATGCGTTGAGGTGATCATCATTTGGAATTCTTAGTTTTACAAATAGTGTTTCTTGAGGTTAGGTCGTTGTTTTACTGAGGTTAAGGTTAGTGAGGGTGGGTGTAGAAAAGAGTCATCTAGTCAGCAACCTTCCCCCTATTCCCATGGATTGGATCCACCCCTCTCACCTGCTCTCACTCATCACCAATCACACCTGTCTTCACTCACAACTCATTAGTGGCCTGGTGGCTTTTTCTTTGAAATAATGTGTAGTTTTTCAAATATTTAACTTTAAGCGCCCCGTTTAAGATGCCACGTTATTGACCATGGCCATTTAAAGGGTAGCAACATTAACAAACACGTGAGTCTATACCTGTAACATGCTCTATACAACAGGGAACTAAATTAGTCATAATGCTGTGTCGCTTTTGCCAGGTTTCGATCCCATGACTTTTATGATCATCATGACTTTGTTAATTAATGCATGTTTACTTTTTAAAGACAAGATGAAATGGCATTTTGACAGTATTTGTTTGTAAATTTTCTGACATATGTTCTTGTAGAAGAGTCATCCTAGTGTGCAACACTCCCCCTGGCCTATTCGGGGGATTTATTATGCATGGTTTGGATCCACCTGACCCCATAGGGAACGATCACTACAAATCAATGCAAAGTTATTCTGAGTGATCACCATGATCCTATGATGACAAATGTTATAGAGAGCACTCTCCACCACCAAATGAGCAAATGTGTGTGCATTGCACTTACGTACATATGCCTAGGTACCTAGAATTAAGGAAATGAACTGTGGTTCATTTTGAGAACGGAAAGCTGACAGGGGTTATGTTAATACCTCTCTCGTAACCCTGTGCGTGCATCCTGAATGCACTGAACAGATGCACCATATGCTTGAAAAAACACGGTCTAGTCACGCATTAGAAGCACAATATCAGTCATCAGAAGTTCAGAACCAAGGACGGGTGTTTTCAATTAATCTAACTGTCTGGGGTGTTCACAAAAGCCCAAGAAGACGTTGAAATGACCCCAAAAATGTTTGAAAGTGAAATATCCCTTTAAGTGGAAAAAAGGAATCGCAGCCACAGGTCAAAAGTAATAAAATGCAACTGTCGCTATCTCTCTCTCTCCCCAGGGCGCTCGTAACAAACTGCTGCGTAGGACAGCACTCGCGGCTACGCCTCTCCCAGGAGTAGGCGGGGAGTAGGCCACGTGCATGCTGTTGCCCGAATGTAGTTTTAGCACACACGTAACTCCGTGCACTTGAGAACCTACGACGATGGTGTCTCCCTAAGCCAGTTTAGATGGCACGCAGGGCACAATCACCTGCTACTAATGAGGGTAGAGCGTAGGTTTCGCCGAGTCCCAGCTGTGTAGGAGGCTCTTACGCAAGCTGCGTAGGCCACGCATGACCTGAAATCTACGTGCCTGCTAAGGTACTGCGCAGCCTGTGACGACACACGTTAGACCCGTCGTAGGACCTGCGCATCATCTCTACGGCGAAGCTCTTTGGGAAACGCGGCCATTTTCAATTATAAATGGCACCATTTGAACAGGCTTGTCGGTCCCAGGGGCCCAGGGGCCTGAAAGTCAGAGGGGGCTTCTAGAGTAGCTCTGTTCTAGAGCCTGAATTTCAGAAGTGGAACCAAACATTCCACAAACAGCAGAACTGGATCTAGGCTGTTTTACAACTTGTGTCTGACACTGTAGTATGACAAAGTAGGGCATTTATTTACACACAAAAAAAAGTGAAATATGGAGATGGGAGGTTTCTGCCTGACAGCAATAGGACACCTCCCACAGGATGCTATAAGGTGATGTGAGATCCTAACAGACCACACACGGAACAAGACACTTCTTTGGCTGACGTCTCTTCAACACTTTGAAACGGGTAGCTTTTCTTTTCTCTCTTTATCTGTAGACAGTCACAAATAAATCCTGCACACTGTCTTCTCTTACAGCAGTAGTTTATTGCAACGTTGCGGTCTAAACGACCTTCATCAGGTATCATCAGGGATACTTGATGAAGGTAGTTTAGACCAAAGCGTTATAATAAACTACTGCTGTAAGTGAAGACAGTGTGCACTGTGCAGGATTTTTTTCATGACACGCAAATGTGAAATGAAAAGTTGTGTCCTACACATTTCAGTCATTTTTTTTTTTTTTATATATAAGTGATAAATATTGTATAGTGGACTTGTTATCAGGATAACATGGTATTTACATAACTCGTTTTTAAGTCATTATAAATGGTAATAGTCTTATTTACCTAAAGGATAATAATACATGTAGGTAGAAATTAAGAAATGGTGTAATAAAACAAAGTATGTACCTGTTTTCTTTTTTAGGACAAATGAGATTATAACATGGATTTGTCTGGTCGAAACGTCTCTTTGGGGCAGGACAATGAGGAGTATGTTTATTATGATTATTCTGATTATGATATCAATGACAAGGATGAACAACTAAAAACATCTGTCAAGATCGTGTGCCTCGTCATTTACAGCCTGGTCTTTGTGCTTGGCGTGTTGGGGAACGGTGTTGTCATCTGGGTGACGGGCTTCAAAATGAAGAAAACCATCAACACCGTTTGGTACCTCAACCTCGCTGTGGCCGACTTCCTCTTCACAGCGATCCTGCCCCTGAGAATCACAGAAAGCGCTCTGGACGGCTTCTGGCCTTTTGGTGAATTCATGTGCAAACTGGACAGCACCGTTCTCTTCCTGATCATGTATGCCAGCATCTACATTCTGATGGTCATCAGTGTTGACAGATATGTTTGTGTGGTGTGGCCAGTGTGGGCCAGGAACCACCGCAGCGTCAGAAAGGCGTCTTGTGTGAGTCTGGGTGTCTGGGTACAGGCCTTGGCTCTCAGCTCCCCATACTTCATCTTTAAGGACACACGCGCCTCCCCTTTAGACAACACCATTATGTGCCGCACCAACTTTGCACTCACCGATAATATCGCCACTACATCCGCAGAGTTATCGTTGGAGAAGTTTCGACTTGGGGCCATGACCATCACTCGCTTCCTCATGGGATTCGTGGTCCCTTTCACAGTCATCGTCTTCTGCTATTCTGTCATCATCCACCGGATCAGGAGGAATCGCTCGCTGGCCAGCCAATCAGGTCGTCCCTTCAAAATCATAGCAGCTGTTATCACCACATTTTTCCTGTGCTGGTCCCTGTGGCAGTTCACCCTGCCACTGACACTGCATAACCACGCCAACACTACACAATACACCATTTACACAATAGCCAGGTAGCTACAGGATAGTTTGGTGGGTGCACACACTAAACTCCATTTAACAGCTTTTAGTATGTTTCCTGTATTGTATTGTTTTCACTTATGATCTAAATGATTTCACACAACACAGGGTTAAAGGGTAAAATTGTTCTTTATTTTTAAGTTGCAGGGAATGTTCTTTTGGCAAATGTTTGACTGTTCTTTTCTTTCTCTTACCACAGTGCTTCCTGGTTCTGGGCAGTGACGAAGGACCCGAGTGTAGCTGCAGGCAGCCTTTTATAGTGCCTGTCTGTTTGTAGTGAGCATGCTCAGTCCATACCTGCTGTACCATACCAACTGGGGGTTTGAGTAAAATGTGGTATTCTAATTGTTTTATGGATTATTAGTACTGTGGGAAATGTGCTAATGTGAGGACACTTTAAACGTGTTAAATTGTGAAGTATAATGTCTTTAGACATGGAGGAAATAACTGGTTTTGGGTAAATTGAATTAATCAATTTAGGATTGGTATGGTCCAGTGGGAGGGGCTTAGCCTTTAAAGAAGGGTGCCTACCACTGCCCAGGCAGTCAGTGAAGGGCTGCAGTAGGGAGCAGACCTATAGCCAATCTGGCCAGTATTGTGTTTCTGTTTGTTTGTATTCCCTGGGACTTCTTTTTCTAAAAAAAAGGTGAATAAAAAAACCACTTGTTTGCATCTAAGGACTGCGTTGCTTCCAGTGTTTCCGCCATATTCTACCCACACTGGGACGAAATGTGACATTTGGTGGCAGTGGTGGGATATGGCCACCCGGAAAAAGGTCCCCGTGGGGGGAAAGAGAATTCAAACAAGAAGCAAAACATCAAAACCGGAGCCTGAGGCGGCAGAGGAGCAGGAATGGGAGGAGGAGGATGAAGGCCCATCACCTCACCATCGGCCGTCATCTCCCCGTCGCCGAGCGGTACCGGCCCAGCAGGAGGTTGTTCATCTGCTGCGGCGGTTCATGGGTTCGCAGAGGGACCGAGAAGCCCTGTTGGTGGGGGAAATGCGTGGCATACGTGAGGCCATCCAAGCTGCTAGGCAGCCGCCAGCAGCACCACCAGCACCGCAGCAGGAGCCACCAGCAGCACCACCAGCACCACCAGCACCGCAACAGGAGCCGCCAGCAGCACCACCAGCACCGCAGCAGGAGCCGCCAGCAGTACCACCGGTACCACAGCAGCAACCACCAGCACGACGTAAGGATCCCAAGATGATTCCATTTCAAGCAGATGAGGACATGGAGAATTACCTCCTCCGATTTGAACGAATTGCGAAGACTTGGGCGTGGCCAGATGTTGAGTGGGCTTGCAGGCTGGTGCCTTTGCTGACGGGAAAGGCATTGGAGGCTTATTCTGCCATGGACGAGGAGCGTTCCGACTCCTATCCGGACCTGAAGGAAGCCTTGTTGGAGAAGTTCGATATCTCAGCAGAGACGTATCGCCGGCGTTTTCGAGACACTTCGCTCCCCCACGGTGAATCCCCCAACGAAACCTACCAGCGCTTGAAAGGATTTTATCGTCGGTGGATGAAGCCTGACCAGTGCAGCGTGGAGGACATCGGGGAAACCATCGTGTTGGAGCAGATGCTGCGCGTCTTTCCACCTGACATCCGCACCTGGGTCAAGGAGCGTGAGCCCCCCACCGGTGTGGAAGCAGCCAAACTTGCAACCCAGTACGTCAACGCCCGGAAAACACCAGCTGCCAGGCCACCACAACGTCCGCCCAACCGAGGCCAAAGCGACCACCGGCAAGAAGGGCCGAAGGGTAACTATGGGACTCAGGGGAATGTGGGGTTTGGTAGAAACAGGCAGCAGGCTAGTAGCAGGGAAATCATCTGTTACTATTGCCAGCAGCCTGGCCACAAGGCCTCAGACTGCCCACTTAAGAAACCGAAACTGTCTAGTTACTGTTATGTGCCCCGCCAGGCGGTGTCTAGAGAATTACGCACCATGAAGTCAGAAGATGCCTCATTTCAACCAGTGACTGTTAATGGGATACAAATGTTAGCATTGTTGGATAGCGGAAGTTCTATGTCTTTGATTAAGAAATGCTATCTGCCTGACAGTGGTATTGACTATGGGAACAAAACTGACATTGAATGTGTGCACGGGGATCAGAAACCATACCCCACCTCTGAGGTTACCATTGGTGTAGATGGGCAGGCATTTTTGCTACAGGTGGGGGTTATTGACCACTTATCTGTTGATTGTATCCTGGGGAGGGATTTGCCAATTTTGCGGGATCTAATTGCAGCGCACGAACAGAAAATTGAAATGTGTGCTGTGGTCACAAGGTCCCAGGTTAAAGCTGGCCTGGAGCCCCTCCCAGATCTTGATGGTGATCTGTGTGAGGGTGGTTCCAAAGGCCCAAGAAAACCACGGCGTCAACGCCGCATTGAGAAAATGGAAGGAACCTTCCATAAGGCAGAGAGTCTAGAGACCTATCCTGAGCCTTTAAGTGTCAATTGGGACATTCCAAATGACATACGCCAATTGCAAATGTCTGATCCTTCTCTGTCTTTCTTGTACAAGCAGGTTGAGGATGGGGAGGGAAACAAACTCTCTGGTCCACATTTCATGGTTGATAATGACATTCTGTATGTAATGGGGGATGCAGGTAAACGCCTAGTTGTACCAACCAGTTGTAGGTCCCTTGTTTTACATCTGGCACATACAGTACCATGGGCAGGTCATCTAGGGCAGCAGAAAACATACATGAGGTTGGGGTCACGGTTTTACTGGCCTACTATGTATACTGATGTTAAGCATTTCTGCACCACATGCCCAGAGTGTCAAATCACCACACACAGCAAACCCAAACAGGTTCCATTACACCCATTACCGATCATCAGTACCCCTTTCCGGCGCATAGCCATGGATGTGGTTGGTCCCCTGGAGAAGAGCAGCTCTGGTTACCAGTACATACTCGTCATCTGTGACTATGCCACTCGATTCCCAGAAGCTTTTCCTCTCCGCAGCATAAAGACACCAAAGATAATCGGTGCACTTGTCCAGCTTTTCTCCCGTGTAGGGGTCCCTGAGGAGATCCTTACTGACCAAGGTACCAACTTCACTTCTGGCCTGATGAAACAGCTGCAGAAGGAACTGGGCATCAGAGGCATTCGAACCACTCCATACCATCCCGAGACTGATGGGTTGGTCGAGAGATTCAACCAAACCTTGAAACAGATGTTGCGTAAGTTTGTCTCTGATACCGGCCGAGACTGGGATAAGTGGTTACCATTTGTCTTGTTTGCCTACAGGGAGGTGCCACAAGCATCAACTGGATTTTCCCCCTTCGAGCTGCTTTATGGATGGCCGGTGCAGGGACCACTGGATCTCTTGAGGAAGGAGTGGGAGACATCCAAAACCCCAGCGCCGGACGGAATCCTGTCCTACGTGCTCCAAATGCGTGACCGCCTGGAGAAGTACCGGGAGGAGGCAAAAGATAACCTGGAGAGGGCGCAGCAGAAGCAGAAGTGCTGGTATGACAAAAGGGCTCGACAGAGGGAGCTAAAACCTGGTCAGAAAGTCCTACTCTTACTACCAACGTGCAGTAACAAACTGCTGGCAAAATGGCAGGGGCCCTATCCGGTGCTGAAGAAGATGGGACCAGTGACGTACGAGGTGGCTCATGCCGACAAGGGGAAAGCAACCCAGGTCTACCATATCAACCTCCTCAAAGAGTGGAAGGAGCGTGAGGTTCCATCTGCTGAAGTGTTACTGGTGCGTCAGGTCCAGGAGGAAGATGGTGAGTCTGACTCAAACCTACAGCAACTCCTCCAGCCGAAAACTCTTCACCTGGAGCACCTGCCATCCCAACAGCAACAGGCGTTACAGAGGCTTCTGTGGGAGATGCCTGGGCTGTTCCGAGAGGGTCCAGGGCGAACCCCGTTGTCCCAGCACACCATCCGCCTAAAGGAAGCAGTTTCTCCCATTCGCCAGAGGCCATACCGGATCCCAGAAAGGCTTGGAGTGTCTCTTAAGGAGGAGATCCAGAAGATGATTGACCTGGGGGTAATCGAGCCATCTGAGAGTGAGTGGTCCAGTCCCATGGTGATGGTGCCTAAGAAGGATGGTTCTCAACGACTATGTATTGACTTCAGAAAAGTCAATGCTGTCTCCTGCTTTGACGCATATCCCATGCCTCGAATCGATGACCTGGTGGAGCGTGTTGGAAATGCCAAGTACATAACCACCCTGGACCTTTGCAAAGGTTATTGGCAGATTCCACTGGAGGAGACATCAAAGCAGTACACTGCATTCCGCACACCATCTGGACTGTACCAATTCACAGTAATGCCATTAGGACTTCATGGAGCGCCTGCAACGTTCCAGAGGTTGATGGACAAAGTCCTCAGAGGTTTGGAAGCCTTCAGCGCTGCTTACCTGGATGACGTGGTCATCTTCAGCTACTCCTGGGAGGACCATCTCCAACACCTGCGACAGATCCTGACGAGCATCGAAAGAGCAGGTTTGACCCTCAATGCTCAAAAGTGTGAGTGGGCCAAGAGTGAGGTCCAGTATCTCGGATTCCAGTTGGGAGGGGGATACATTCGCCCTCTCGTGGACAAAGTCGAAGCCATCCGCAATGCAGAGCGCCCACGCACCAAACGACAGGTGAGGTCTCTGTTAGGCCTTATAGGATGGTACAGCAACTTTCTCCCCCACTACTCCACTCTTGCCACCCCTCTAACTAACCTAACTCAGAAAGCAGCACCCAACCCCATTAAGTGGTCCCCAGAATGTGAGCAGTCATTTGCTGCTCTCAAGAATGCAATGTGTTCATCTCCTGTCCTCTGTAGTCCTGATTTTCAGAAGCGCTTCGTAGTCCAGACGGATGCTTCGGATGTTGGGCTTGGAGCCGTTTTGCTACAAGGGGATGAGGGAAAGGAGAGACCCGTGTTGTATCTAAGTCGTAAGTTGGAACCCAGGGAGACCAGGTATTCAACGATTGAGAAGGAGGGCTTAGCCATCAAATGGGCATTGGAAAGTCTGCGCTATTACCTCCTTGGAAGGGAGTTTGATGTTGAAACAGACCACAAAGCTCTGTCTTGGATCAACACAATGAAGGATCGCAATGCTAGGATCACCAGATGGTACCTTGATTTACAACCCTTCAGTTTCAGGATTCGGCACAAAGCTGGCAAGAACAACCTATTGGCGGACTACCTGTCCAGGTTTACCACCACGGCTGCGCCAGGAGAGGGGGGAGGTAATGTGGCAGTTCACCCTGCCACTGACACTGCATAACCACGCCAACACTACACAATACACCATTTACACAATAGCCAGGTAGCATACAGGATAGTTTGGTGGGTGCACACACTAAACTCCATTTAACAGCTTTTAGTATGTTTCCTGTATTGTATTGTTTTCACTTATGATCTAAATGATTTCACACAACACAGGGTTAAAGGGTAAAATTGTTCTTTATTTTTAAGTTGCAGGGAATGTTCTTTTGGCAAATGTTTGACTGTTCTTTTCTTTCTCTTACCACAGTGTTTCCTGGTTCTGGGCAGTGACGAAGGACCCGAGTGTAGCTGCAGGCAGCCTTTTATAGTGCCTGTCTGTTTGTAGTGAGCATGCTCAGTCCATACCTGCTGTACCATACCAACTGGGGGTTTGAGTAAAATGTGGTATTCTAATTGTTTTATGGATTATTAGTACTGTGGGAAATGTGCTAATGTGAGGACACTTTAAACGTGTTAAATTGTGAAGTATAATGTCTTTAGACATGGAGGAAATAACTGGTTTTGGGTAAATTGAATTAATCAATTTAGGATTGGTATGGTCCAGTGGGAGGGGCTTAGCCTTTAAAGAAGGGTGCCTACCACTGCCCAGGCAGTCAGTGAAGGGCTGCAGTAGGGAGCAGACCTATAGCCAATCTGGCCAGTATTGTGTTTCTGTTTGTTTGTATTCCCTGGGACTTCTTTTTCTAAAAAAAAGGTGAATAAAAAAAACACTTGTTTGCATCTAAGGACTGCGTTGCTTCCAGTGTTTCCGCCATATTCTACCCACACTGGGACGAAGTGTGACATTTGGTGGCAGTGGTGGGATATGGCCACCCGGAAAAAGGTCCCCGTGGGGGGAAAGAGAATTCAAACAAGAAGCAAAACATCAAAACCGGAGCCTGAGGCGGCAGAGGAGCAGGAATAGGAGGAGGAGGATGAAGGCCCATCACCTCACCATCGGCCGTCATCTCCCCGTCGCCGAGCGGTACCGGCCCAGCAGGAGGTTGTTCATCTGCTGCGGCGGTTCATGGGTTCGCAGAGGGACCGAGAAGCCCTGTTGGTGGGGGAAATGCGTGGCATACGTGAGGCCATCCAAGCTGCTAGGCAGCCGCCAGCAGCACCACCAGCACCGCAGCAGGAGCCACCAGCAGCACCACCAGCACCACCAGCACCGCAACAGGAGCCGCCAGCAGCACCACCAGCACCGCAGCAGGAGCCGCCAGCAGTACCACCGGTACCACAGCAGCAACCACCAGCACGACGTAAGGATCCCAAGATGATTCCATTTCAAGCAGATGAGGACATGGAGAATTACCTCCTCCGATTTGAACGAATTGCGAAGACTTGGGCGTGGCCAGATGTTGAGTGGGCTTGCAGGCTGGTGCCTTTGCTGACGGGAAAGGCATTGGAGGCTTATTCTGCCATGGACGAGGAGCGTTCCGACTCCTATCCGGACCTGAAGGAAGCCTTGTTGGAGAAGTTCGATATCTCAGCAGAGACGTATCGCCGGCGTTTTCGAGACACTTCGCTCCCCCACGGTGAATCCCCCAACGAAACCTACCAGCGCTTGAAAGGATTTTATCGTCGGTGGATGAAGCCTGACCAGTGCAGCGTGGAGGACATCGGGGAAACCATCGTGTTGGAGCAGATGTTGCGCGTCTTTCCACCTGACATCCGCACCTGGGTCAAGGAGCGTGAGCCCCCCACCGGTGTGGAAGCAGCCAAACTTGCAACCCAGTACGTCAACGCCCGGAAAACACCAGCTGCCAGGCCACCACAACGTCCGCCCAACCGAGGCCAAAGCGACCACCGGCAAGAAGGGCCGAAGGGTAACTATGGGACTCAGGGGAATGTGGGGTTTGGTAGAAACAGGCAGCAGGCTAGTAGCAGGGAAATCATCTGTTACTATTGCCAGCAGCCTGGCCACAAGGCCTCAGACTGCCCACTTAAGAAACCGAAACTGTCTGGTTACTGTTATGTGCCCCGCCAGGCGGTGTCTAGAGAATTACGCACCATGAAGTCAGAAGATGCCTCATTTCAACCAGTGACTGTTAATGGGATACAAATGTTAGCATTGTTGGATAGCGGAAGTTCTATGTCTTTGATTAAGAAATGCTATCTGCCTGACAGTGGTATTGACTATGGGAACAAAACTGACATTGAATGTGTGCACGGGGATCAGAAACCATACCCCACCTCTGAGGTTACCATTGGTGTAGATGGGCAGGCATTTTTGCTACAGGTGGGGGTTATTGACCACTTATCTGTTGATTGTATCCTGGGGAGGGATTTGCCAATTTTGCGGGATCTAATTGCAGCGCACGAACAGAAAATTGAAATGTGTGCTGTGGTCACAAGGTCCCAGGTTAAAGCTGGCCTGGAGCCCCTCCCAGATCTTGATGGTGATCTGTGTGAGGGTGGTTCCAAAGGCCCAAGAAAACCACGGCGTCAACGCCGCATTGAGAAAATGGAAGGAACCTTCCATAAGGCAGAGAGTCTAGAGACCTATCCTGAGCCTTTAAGTGTCAATTGGGACATTCCAAATGACATACGCCAATTGCAAATGTCTGATCCTTCTCTGTCTTTCTTGTACAAGCAGGTTGAGGATGGGGAGGGAAACAAACTCTCTGGTCCACATTTCATGGTTGATAATGACATTCTGTATGTAATGGGGGATGCAGGTAAACGCCTAGTTGTACCAACCAGTTGTAGGTCCCTTGTTTTACATCTGGCACATACAGTACCATGGGCAGGTCATCTAGGGCAGCAGAAAACATACATGAGGTTGGGGTCACGGTTTTACTGGCCTACTATGTATACTGATGTTAAGCATTTCTGCACCACATGCCCAGAGTGTCAAATCACCACACACAGCAAACCCAAACAGGTTCCATTACACCCATTACCGATCATCAGTACCCCTTTCCGGCGCATAGCCATGGATGTGGTTGGTCCCCTGGAGAAGAGCAGCTCTGGTTACCAGTACATACTCGTCATCTGTGACTATGCCACTCGATTCCCAGAAGCTTTTCCTCTCCGCAGCATAAAGACACCAAAGATAATCGGTGCACTTGTCCAGCTTTTCTCCCGTGTAGGGGTCCCTGAGGAGATCCTTACTGACCAAGGTACCAACTTCACTTCTGGCCTGATGAAACAGCTGCAGAAGGAACTGGGCATCAGAGGCATTCGAACCACTCCATACCATCCCGAGACTGATGGGTTGGTCGAGAGATTCAACCAAACCTTGAAACAGATGTTGCGTAAGTTTGTCTCTGATACCGGCCGAGACTGGGATAAGTGGTTACCATTTGTCTTGTTTGCCTACAGGGAGGTGCCACAAGCATCAACTGGATTTTCCCCCTTCGAGCTGCTTTATGGATGGCCGGTGCAGGGACCACTGGATCTCTTGAGGAAGGAGTGGGAGACATCCAAAACCCCAGCGCCGGACGGAATCCTGTCCTACGTGCTCCAAATGCGTGACCGCCTGGAGAAGTACCGGGAGGAGGCAAAAGATAACCTGGAGAGGGCGCAGCAGAAGCAGAAGTGCTGGTATGACAAAAGGGCTCGACAGAGGGAGCTAAAACCTGGTCAGAAAGTCCTACTCTTACTACCAACGTGCAGTAACAAACTGCTGGCAAAATGGCAGGGGCCCTATCCGGTGCTGAAGAAGATGGGACCAGTGACGTACGAGGTGGCTCATGCCGACAAGGGGAAAGCAACCCAGGTCTACCATATCAACCTCCTCAAAGAGTGGAAGGAGCGTGAGGTTCCATCTGCTGAAGTGTTACTGGTGCGTCAGGTCCAGGAGGAAGATGGTGAGTCTGACTCAAACCTACAGCAACTCCTCCAGCCGAAAACTCTTCACCTGGAGCACCTGCCATCCCAACAGCAACAGGCGTTACAGAGGCTTCTGTGGGAGATGCCTGGGCTGTTCCGAGAGGGTCCAGGGCGAACCCCGTTGTCCCAGCACACCATCCGCCTAAAGGAAGCAGTTTCTCCCATTCGCCAGAGGCCATACCGGATCCCAGAAAGGCTTGGAGTGTCTCTTAAGGAGGAGATCCAGAAGATGATTGACCTGGGGGTAATCGAGCCATCTGAGAGTGAGTGGTCCAGTCCCATGGTGATGGTGCCTAAGAAGGATGGTTCTCAACGACTATGTATTGACTTCAGAAAAGTCAATGCTGTCTCCTGCTTTGACGCATATCCCATGCCTCGAATCGATGACCTGGTGGAGCGTGTTGGAAATGCCAAGTACATAACCACCCTGGACCTTTGCAAAGGTTATTGGCAGATTCCACTGGAGGAGACATCAAAGCAGTACACTGCATTCCGCACACCATCTGGACTGTACCAATTCACAGTAATGCCATTTGGACTTCATGGAGCGCCTGCAACGTTCCAGAGGTTGATGGACAAAGTCCTCAGAGGTTTGGAAGCCTTCAGCGCTGCTTACCTGGATGACGTGGTCATCTTCAGCTACTCCTGGGAGGACCATCTCCAACACCTGCGACAGATCCTGACGAGCATCGAAAGAGCAGGTTTGACCCTCAATGCTCAAAAGTGTGAGTGGGCCAAGAGTGAGGTCCAGTATCTCGGATTCCAGTTGGGAGGGGGATACATTCGCCCTCTCGTGGACAAAGTCGAAGCCATCCGCAATGCAGAGCGCCCACGCACCAAACGACAGGTGAGGTCTCTGTTAGGCCTTATAGGATGGTACAGCAACTTTCTCCCCCACTACTCCACTCTTGCCACCCCTCTAACTAACCTAACTCAGAAAGCAGCACCCAACCCCATTAAGTGGTCCCCAGAATGTGAGCAGTCATTTGCTGCTCTCAAGAATGCAATGTGTTCATCTCCTGTCCTCTGTAGTCCTGATTTTCAGAAGCGCTTCGTAGTCCAGACGGATGCTTCGGATGTTGGGCTTGGAGCCGTTTTGCTACAAGGGGATGAGGGAAAGGAGAGACCCGTGTTGTATCTAAGTCGTAAGTTGGAACCCAGGGAGACCAGGTATTCAACGATTGAGAAGGAGGGCTTAGCCATCAAATGGGCATTGGAAAGTCTGCGCTATTACCTCCTTGGAAGGGAGTTTGATGTTGAAACAGACCACAAAGCTCTGTCTTGGATCAACACAATGAAGGATCGCAATGCTAGGATCACCAGATGGTACCTTGATTTACAACCCTTCAGTTTCAGGATTCGGCACAAAGCTGGCAAGAACAACCTATTGGCCAGGAACCACCGCAGCGTCAGAAAGGCGTCTTGTGTGAGTCTGGGTGTCTGGGTACAGGCCTTGGCTCTCAGCTCCCCATACTTCATCTTTAAGGACACACGCGCCTCCCCTTTAGACAACACCATTATGTGCCGCACCAACTTTGCACTCACCGATAATATCGTCACTACATCCGCAGAGTTATCGTTGGAGAAGTTTCGACTTGGGGCCATGACCATCACTCGCTTCCTCATGGGATTCGTGGTCCCTTTCACAGTCATCGTCTTCTGCTATTCTGTCATCATCCACCGGATCAGGAGGAATCGCTCGCTGGCCAGCCAATCAGGTCGTCCCTTCAAAATCATAGCAGCTGTTATCACCACATTTTTCCTGTGCTGGTCCCCCTTTCACATCATGCAACAAATTCGGTTGATGGATTTCATGGCGGCAGGGTACACTCAGTACTCTGAAACACTGGAACATGTGAGCATCATAACTTTCTGCCTGGCATATATCAACAGCTGCGTGAACCCGCTGTTGTACGTGTTCATGGGTCAGGATTTCAAGATTGAAGTTAGCAGATCTGTCCTAAAAGTGCTGGAGAACGCCTTCACTGAAGAGCTGCCTCAGACCAACACTTCCACAAACCCAGGGACCACCAGTCAAGAGACTGCCTCGGCTGAGGCACAGGTTTAGGGTTATCCTTGAATAGACTTTAATGTGGCTTTTTTTCTCAGTACGTTCTCAGAGCTTGAAGCAGTTATGAAAAATAACATGTTGAAGTTAAGAGTTTTAAAACCAGTATTGTTTGGAGGATCTCTTTGACATGCTTCTTTAATGGTTGATTTTTGTCCTCCCTGCCCTCCCTCTCCCTGTCCTCCTTCCTTTTTCTTCTTCTCCCTTTCTGAATAACAGCAAAATGATGGAGCTTACGTAAAAAAGAAAATCACCCACTTCTTTACACCTGTAAACCAGAGATGTGACAGTAAAGCTGATTCTTCATTTTCTTGATTCAGGTGTGAGTTTGTAATTGTACACAGTACAAAACACATTTCATTTTATGTTTGTTTATTTGTTTGTTTTGGCCATTGGATTTGTATTTGACAGAAATATGATGATGATGCTGCTGCACACTGCATTTTGCTTTATTTGCAACTACAAAATTGTGTGGTGATCATATTTATAAGGCTTACAGTATATTCTAAATACTACAAATGTGCGCTCCTATGAGGGCAGATCTCCACCAGGCCGGGTTGCCTATACCCAGAGCTGTGTCAGCCATGGGACGCAGCTGTCAGGACATGAGGAAGCTGTGGGCTGGATAGATTTTGTACAACAGATGGTGCAACTGTTTCACTTAACGTTTTGGACTATAAGTCTTGAATTGTAGACAGGGCCAGATCCTGAGTCCATGGGCCTCTGGGCCTGAAACTGTCTCAGGGCCTCCACAACCCCAACACACAAATGCATGCTGGTTCCACAGCTAGAACCAAACTATGCATACATTATGTTTAGAATACATTCACTGGAATTAGAGTGTGGCTCTCAGTAACAGGACGATTGCATTGAAACATCACAGCATGTACAAGCAGCATGTAGTATAAGTAGAGATTTGATAAAGTGCTCGTCCATGCATCATGCAGTGCATTGAGGACACACACACACAGTGTTATGATAAGTTAAAGTGTATAAAGTGCACGTCTATGCAGCATCTCAGTGCATTCAGGATGCAGATAATGTGTATTAATATAACACCTCTCAGCTTAGTTTCCTCAGAACAAACACTGCCCACAGTTTTGTTTCCTTAATTCTAGGTACTAGTAGAACCTTCTTTTTTTCTTTTTCTTTTTTTGTGCCTGTTTTTTCTCTCTGTCTATTTATTGTCTCCGCCAGGCCGAAAAGCATGGCTGAGACTATGTTTTGCACCCTGTCCGTCCGTCCGTGTGTCCGTGTGTCTGTGTGTGTGTCTGTCGCCCTGTCCGTGTGTGGACAGCTAATGTCGTAGCCTGAATGTCAGACTGAAGCTGCGTGGAGCTTCAGGCGATTACAAGGGGATTAGAATGTCCCTAAACCAATTAGAATTGGTTTCGAAAACCAATTAGAATTGGTTTCGAAAACCAATCACAAGGGATCCCCACCCCTACCTCTGATTCTCATTGGACGGTACCTTTTGTACCGAATAAATCCAAGGTTCACATTACAACACCAGACCAAGAGAGGCAGTTCACTCAGAGAGTGGGCGGGGTCTATGGTCTGGAACCAGGCTACTAATCTCTGGCATCGTTGGCTGCACACTCCCTCGACGACCCAAATGTTTCACATGGGCCTGTTATAGCGCCACCAGGAGGACGCTTTTTGCAAAACATTTCTCATCATAGGATAAAGATGATCACTGACAGTATGTTTTAACAGCGGGCGAGTCTCCGGACGGTCGCCGGGCGACATCGTCCAAAAGATAAATAAAATCCATCTTTTGAGATCGACATCGTCCCCCCGCCCACTTCGCCTCATCGCCAGTAGTTGCCGGCTCTCATAGACATATAATGCACTTCCGGAAAATATTATCCTGAATCGCCCGCTGTTAAAACACACCATCAGGATAACTTTGTCCTAAAGGGACATGTGGATCCAAACCATGCCAGGAATTGGAAAATGCCCCCACTGCGTAACAGAGCCACCGGACCCCCTCACTGAAGGGCTACCTTGTGTTCAGGCTGCACCATGCCTACAACTCTATTCTTCCTATGATCTTCCAAACCGAAGAACCAGCCATTGTGTGTGTGTGTGTGTGTGTGTGTGTGTGTGTGTGTGTGTGTGTGTGTGTGTGTGTGTGTGTGTGTGTGTGTGTGTGTGTGTGTGTGTGTGTGTGTGTGTGGTCATCAACTGGTCATCAAATTATTGGCTTAGGAATGCGACAAAAACAAAAAAATATCCATGAATTTAAGTCTCCATGGGGTGACTAATCAGTAGAAAAAAGTCATTTTGGGGGTGAACTATCTCTTTAAGACACTTTAACCCCTAAACAGTAGTACAGTATTAATAGCACCTAATAGGTAAGATGCAAATGCAGAGGCCAAAATTCACGTATGTGCAAATGTACAGAGACAAAAAATACACCAATACCAATGTTGAAATTCTTTATTAGGAGTAACCCCTTGAGATTCAGGATCTCGTTTTCGAGGGGGTCCTAGAGACAGCAGTACAGTATACAGTAACATATAAAAAAAAAAAAAAAACAATAACAAAAAAATGAAGACAAAACATCAACCGGACAACATCAACCGGACAAGAAACAACACATAGGAAACAGAAATAACTTTAGCTGCTGTAAAATAGTGTATTTCACCCAAACTGAAACCAAATTCAGTTTTCATCTCGGAAATACAGGACCTCCTCACATCACTCTGCACCCATCCCCCAACATCCTAATCCTCGGTGACGTGAACATCCACGTACTGTAGACAACCCCTCCTCCCCTTTTGCATCTGAGTTTTTACAACTACTGGACTGCCTTAACCTCTCACAACACATCCATGTCCCCACACACATAAAGGGGCACACATTAGATCTAGTTATCAATGAGTCAGCCTCGGTTAGTAACATACTAGTCTACGAAATGGGCGTGTCCGACCACAAGGTCATTTCCATGGAACTTCCATTTCCACCCTCCCACACTACACCAAACCGAAGCGTGAAATCCACTTCAGAAACTTCAAACACATCAACCCGGACACCTTGACCTTGGACCTCCATCATCTCGCCTCTGCAACCCATTCATCAGCAAATGAATCGGTGGGCTACTACAACCAATCCCTGAGCAGGCTCCTTGACATTCACGCCCATTAAAATCAAGAACAGTCACATTCTCACGTTCAGCTCCATTGTTCACCAGCAAGCTGCGGAAAATGAAGGCTGCTGGGCGTGTCCTGGAACGGCGGCTCAAGACCTCAGGGCTCACGGTTCATAAAATGGCCTACAGGGAACACCAAAAGGACTACACTAACTATACTATACTATACTATACACTTTTCTCAACTATAAATCACTTCCTAAAACCTCAACCCCCTTCAAACAGAACCATCACTGCCGAACAGTGCAACAACTTCATGGTCTTCTTCAGAACCAAAGTTGACACTATCCGTTCCTCCCTCTCCGGCCCCCCCACTCCATCTGCTCCAACTGCCATCCCACAGTCTGGAACCTCCCAGCCTCTCTGTTGCTTTTCTCCCACCACGCAGCAAGAGGTTGAGGACACCATCAGCCGGATGAAGCCTTCCACATGCACCCTGGACATCTTTCCCACAGCAAAAATTCCAGTCTGGTTTCCACTCCGCTCACAGTACCGAAACAGCACTGGTAAGGGTCACCAATGACATCCTCACTGCTTCTGACAATGGCTCCCCCTCCCTCCTCATCCTCCTGGACCTCACTGCAGCTTTTGACACAGTTGATCACACCATCCTCCTCAATCGCCTCCACTCCACCATCAGACTCTGTGACACCTCCCTGGACTGGTTCCGGTCCTACCCGACCGGAAGGACCGAGTGTGTCTCCATGGGAGGTGCTCATTCCCCCACCCAACCCGTAACTTGTGGTGCCCCCCAAGGATCCGTGCTTGGCCCCACCCTATTCACCCTGTATATGCTGTATATATATATATATATATATATATATATATATTTTTTTTTTAATGACGGAGAGCACCGTCAATGGCAGTGAATAGCACCCACTGCTCGTAATGGTTAGGATGGGTAAATGCAGAGGACATATTTCACGAATGTGCAAATGCACAGAGACAAAACAAGAAAGAATGACATAGATGTCATGATGGACGGCGCAGGCCCCCCCCCCCCCCCCCCCCCCCAAAAAAGAAAATAGTTTTGGGGGTCCAAAAGCATGGGATGAAAAAAAAAAAAAAAAAAGGAGGTCCGCGTTCCCCCCCCCCCCCCTTAGGGGTCCCTGGAGACCCTTGGGGGTCCCTGGGGGTGACCTACAGACACGGCGAAGGAAAACTGTAAAGCCACAGCCATGCATGCAAGATGTTGCACATGAACTCTGCAGCCGCACTGAGCAGAGATGCTCATAGGCCTGCGTCCTGCGTCGCTGACGCACAATATTGTGAAAGGACGCATTCATGACACCGTCGTGGCGTCCATGGGACGCACTAGAGTTGTCACCAACAACAGAGAAAAATATAAAAATAAATTTGCGATAAAATTATTAGTGCACGATAAGTATCGGCCCGATAATTATCGGTTCGATATCAGGAATTATGACGTCATCCCGATAAAACCGATAACATTAATAATAGCTCTGATAATATATAATATTTGTCAACTGTGATCTGCATGGACTCTCGGTTAGACACTGTTGTACTGGAGAAGTATAACTCTCGGTTAGACACCGTTGTACTGGAGAAGTATAACTCTCGGTTAGACACCGTTGTACTGGAGAAGTATAACTCTCGGTTAGACACCGTTGTAGTGTTGTGCTAGTGTTGTGCTAGTTACTGAAAACCAGTGACCAGTTACCAATGCCATTACTAGTTACTTCATTTAAAAGTAACTCAGTTACTTTACTAGTTACTTACACCAAAAAGTAATGCGTTACTGTGAAAAGTAACTTTGAAGTTACTTTTAAAAAAAAGGGCTCCCATTATTGCCCTTATAGCCTTCATTTCAGTACTGTTATTGCATTGGGGAATAATACAATCTGTTGATCAACTTGACATGCATTTGCATCACTGAACTCTGCTAAGCAATGTGGTATACCAGGGGTTGCGATATAGGATTGTAACCTGCTGGTCCCAATGTCCGGAATGAATCAAATTTATCAGACATCTGATAAAAAATACCGGTCATAATTATGTTGAAGCATTAATTACAATTAAGCAGGTGCGTAAATACAGCCTTAAGGTCCTTACACACCGGCGAAAATAGCGAATATACGCAAAATTCGGACTCGTTCCGAATAATTAAAAGACGCTTTTTCGCTTCGCTTTTTCGCTTTTTCGCTCCATGTACGGAGCCATTGACTTTATAAGGTTTAAAAAAAAAACGCATTATTCGCACGAAAAAATCGCCCCGGTGTGTAACAACCTTAACACTTAGGCCTACAGCATTATATTTTGGATTGAGCTATTTGAACATGAACCATGATGAACGAGTAATATACACATTTTATATACAGTAGCAGGGTCATCTTGCACAAATACATTAATTACCTACACTACCATTTGTGCCTGGCAATCTCCTTCTCACCCATTGACTTGCATGTTAAATGATGGCGTTTCCCCTTAAAAATAATCGATCATTTCAGGAGCAAGAGCTTAAAAATCTCTCCTAAATCTAGTCAACAAGGCCTGCAGTAGGCTATGCACTGGACAAATATGCATGACATTATTTCAATACACAAAAACATGGGAAATGTTAGAGGGAATAATAGCCATGGATACACGACGGTCGACTGTCACGATGTCCTGTTCAACAAGATTTCAAATGTATAAAAATCTTTGGAAAATAGCAGATCTACAAGCTTGTAAATCTGCTATTTTCAAATGGCAGATATGTGTAGGGCTGAAGTGGTTAATGTGTGTTTTGTTTATAATATTCTAGAGCTTAATCTACAAAGTAACTAGTAACTAAAGTTTTCAAATAATTGTAGTGGAGTAAAAGTATAATATTTGCCTCTGAGATGG
The DNA here is from genome assembly GCF_963454915.1 of Gymnoscopelus microlampas. Taxonomy (NCBI): domain Eukaryota; kingdom Metazoa; phylum Chordata; class Actinopteri; order Myctophiformes; family Myctophidae; genus Gymnoscopelus; species Gymnoscopelus microlampas. The sequence continues at coordinate 7,126,098 of NC_139953.1, forward strand.
AGTAGAAGTAAAAGTGTTGAAAATTGGAAATACTTTCCAATACTTTACTACTACTACTACTACTACTACTACTACTACTACTAGCCTACTACTACTACTACTAATAATAATAATAATAGTAAAAAAAATACCTCAAAATTTTACTTAAAATTTTCCTAAGTACAGTACTTGAGTAAATGTAAAAAAAAACAAACAGAAAAGGCCTATTTTCATTCCAGCTAATAAAATTCACAATATCGGTTGCATATCGGTTATCGGTGACCGATATAATCCAAACCTCTCTAAAATCGGTTATCGGTATCGGTCACAAAAATCCCTATCGGTCGGACTCTAATTACCAGTGATGTTACATGAAGGCCACTGTAAGACCTTATGTCGAAGGCCATATCCTGCCATGGCTATGTACATTCAGAGGAGAAAAACAATGCATGAGGTGGCATGAAAAGGTATTAAGCATTAACATGTACATCATTGAAGCTACTTTGTGTAGACGTGAATTGAAGTAATGCTGTTGTGTGGGTGGGTCTTTAAAAGTAAAGTAAAAGATGGGATGTGGTTTGCTGTAGGGAGGTATTGTGCTATTGAGATTAAAAAAAAAATGCATGTGTGTATCTATCTATCGATCTATCTATCTATCTATCTATCTATCTATCTATCTATCTATCTATCTATCTATCTATCTATCTATCTATCTATCTATCTATCTATCTATCTATCTAACCCACCACGACAACAGATAAGTCATCTAGGCTTTTTTCATTTTTGTTATTTCATGTCATATGAAAGCAGGGAATCATAGCTACAAATACTTTTGTAAATACAGTATTCAATCAAAATACAAAATAGCAGATCTACAAGCTCACAAGGCGGCGACGCGTTGTGAGCTTGTAGATCTGCTATTTCATGACACATGTTTTGTTTGTAACTAGTGTTGCCATGTATAGTAATTATAAGCGACCTCGTTCTCTGTGAAGTTGCTTGCAAATATTGCTAGTTGCTTTTTATTTGTTTTTATTATTTTGTTGTGAGCTTGTAGATCGGCTATTTCCAAATCGTCTATTTTCAAAAAGCCGATGCATATAGGTTTATAGTGCTCATATAGCCTAATAGTCACTTACATCTTTGGGCTTGTTTTCATTGACCTGGTTGCTTATTTCTCTCTCGAAAATCTGGCAACCGTGTCATAGTTTATACCACCGAAGAAGAAAATGCGGAAGTGATCGTCTTTACAAGGCCATGAAAAAGCATAATAACGTGACTTGCGTCGATAAGTAAGTAATTAATAGCGGACAGTACTGTGTTTGGCTAAAAACAGTGTGTTTGGTAACCTCATACAAGCGCATTATTAACCAAGTTAGGCTAGCGCACGGAGGACGCACTGTTATTTTCGATTCCACTTTTACCACACATTTAACCGTATTTACTCCAATTTGCAAATGTTCTTTGTGGTTTTGATTCCTGTGGAAATGTAGATTCAGGGTTAAGATGTCATGGGAAGAATGACTTAATTTTGTGATGCGACAAACATCCGTGTTTATGTGAAACTTGTGTGTTATTGCAAAGGAATTCCACGAGTGGTCTTGCACATGCGCAGTAAAGTTGTTTACATCTGAAAGAGCATTTCATCCCAGCATACGAGAACGACTGCACGTTGAATGCGAGCTGGTAAACAATTGTGCATGGAAAATGGTCATTTTGTGTGTTATTTTATTATACATGTTGTTTGCGTAGTTTTAATAGTATTTTCCATTTGTGTGTTTTCTGTTTACAGTTAAATAACCTACTTCTACTGCAACAGCAACTTAACAATGCTTATCTTTAGCACCCACTTTAAGGAGAGCTAATGTGTGTAGTTTCTCTTGGGCTGGCTGAGGCTATCAGATACTGTACCAAGTATTAGTAGTTTAGTAACCATGTGTGTGTGTGTGTGTGTGTGTGTGTGTGTGTGTTAATAAATTACCAAAAGTCAGTATCGGTTTTGCGTGTTTTTATGTGTAGTTGTTGTGTTGTAGTTTGAGTGTTTTACGCCAAATCTACTACGTGTATTCGTCCCTGGACCGAAGGGAATAGCTTGAGTTAGGTTGAGCTCAGATATCGGTACAGTTATTTAACAGTCAGCCCGTGCGACGAGGAAAGTACGGAGATTGGTGTTGTTCACGTGAGGAGTGCTAAGCTAGCTCGACGTCGTGGGTCTCTTGTCGACGAGCGTCGTGGGAGAGGCGAAACGTAATCATCTCTGCCAAACCAACCCCCACGAGACGAGAGGGACTTCGGTTCCGAGTCGGACAAGCAACGTGGAGGACGTGCGGGAGAGCCAGCTGTTCATCAAAGAGCTGAGCAGAGCGGAGCGACCCATTCCGAGAGGAGGACGCGCTCGGTTGGCCGACAACAATTACCAAAGCAACATCATCATCAAAGAAATGTGTGCTTTTTGCAATGTGTGATTTTTGCATTTGACTGTGCTGTTGTCGGACGATGAGACGAATTAGTTTAGAACTGTGCATGATAGCACTGAAGGCTAACAATATTAAAATATTCTGTTACAAATGGTCCGGAATTCCACATGTAGCCTACTAGAGTTTCACAAGTACAAAAGTATTGGCTTCATAATGTACGTAAAGTATCAAATGTAAAAGTAGTCATTATGCACAATGTCCCATTTTCAAGTGGTAACATGTAGCCTAGCCTATAAAAAATATGTTTTAAACTGCCCATGTACAAGCTGACCTCATGGCACCAAAGCTAATTGTGTGTACGGGTATTTCAAGGGCTGGCAGAGAATAACGCTTAGTTTGTCGTAGTTTAAGTTGCGTTGTCAGCTCCACATCTGCTATTTGCAAACATTTTTGTACTTTGGGTACTGTAAGCCCATTTAAATACTAATAGTTTTACTGAAGCACATTATTATCTCCGAATCCTTTCTCATCATGCAGTACTTGTACATTGCAGTATTGATACTTTTACTTAAGTAAAACATTCGATCACTTCTTTCCACCATGCCATTTCATTTATATTTGAATCACGTCAGTTTGCAATGCAATTCATAACTAAAGGTCTATAAACCTGTGTGATATAGTGACGTTATGAAGTACTGCTAACTGGGAAAGCAGCCCGTCCAGCAGGGGCCATTCACACACTCTCTATGTTGTCTTGACAATGAAGTTGGCTGTAGTACCCCGGATGCGATGTTACAAACAGCTGACCTGAATGTTGTGGTTGTCCTATGCTAAACAACACATACAGTAACGTAAAAAGGAATACATAGGTTTGATGACAGGAAATTAATTTATATACTATTGCTATAAAACAACAAAGCTAGCCTACATGTTTAAGGTGACATTACACTTATGCTATTGTGCTCCACTATGTTTTCACATTTCAATGTGTAAACATACAGATGCATTTACTATGTCCATGTGTATGATGCGACAGATTGAATAGCATGTTATTGACTTCATTGATGCAAAACATTTTGTATAAGTGATTAATGTCCCTGAATGGGTTTGAGCCTTATTGTTGTTGTAATGTGTGAACATGATGGCGCTCACAAATTGTGCATTTTGAGACTCGGGCGGAATGCAGTGATTCCGTGCCGCCACGTTAATATTGGAGCGTCGGGTTTATATCCTTAACCCAGCCAGGTTGTGTAGCCTACATAACTCTATGACATAACTCCATAACATAGGACAAGCTACTGTAAGTTTGTAGACCTCACTGTCCATGAAAAGAATGTCGGGGCTCCCGAAAATGATCTCGCAGAATCGCTGCTGCGCTGAAAATAGCAGATCCACAAGCTCACAACATCGCAATGGGACCTGTTGTGAGCTTGTAGATCTGCTATTTTCAAATAGCCAACGCAGCCATGCAGATCTGCAAGCTTAACCGAGTGACTGTTAAAGCAGTTTGTTTAAATTACTTTATAAAATGTTATATTTTCACAGGGATTATTTATTAGTGTACATATACATTTTGGAGTGGATATATGTGTCCAGATGCCTGTCAGACCGTCTGCTCCGCAGGTCTAGAATGGAATAAACGGGCGCAGGCAACGTCAACAACTGGTCTCGACCAGACGTGAGATCTCAGCGTAAAGTAGGATGAAGGCCACGTCAGGATATATTGATAAATGCCGAAAGGTGCGGTGATATCGCCGTACGTTCATTATTCGGGCTGCACCGCGTTGATAAATGAGGGCCACTGTGCCTTCCTTCCACCAGACAGCTTTTTGTGTAATTACTATGAATATCGCCCCTATACTTAAGGCTGACAAATAACGTAATACACATCCATTCTCTCTACGTCCTGCGTGTCTGGAGGATGTTGGGTCTCTTGAGCAATTGAGCCAATGTGTATTCTCAGAATCCCATTTCACACTCGAGTGTGAAATGTGTCTGTCTGTGTCCCTCATTCACAGAACCGGTTTTCTACGTCATGACATAAGCGCACAATATAAACAGCACACACATGTCCTGGCCTCGTTCTCTTCATTTTTGATTGTTGAGACAGCAGAGAGGCAGCAATGGCACCAGCGTGAAAAAAAAAGTTTGTCCAGAGCAAACTCATCGACGCGAGGACGCCTAAACGAACGGTAGCCACCGCGATCGACCGCCTAAACCACTTTCATGACAAGCTGCTTCAGGCTGCAGCATCAGTCCTGCTTGGTAAAATAAAGGCTGAACTCAGTGGACATTGGACAATATTTTGCAATAGGCCTACTCGCGTATAAAGATTTCCCGCTTTCCAAACGGGAACTAGTTGCAGTTTGTATTCGATTCATGGAGGATGGAGGACTCATCAAAGAGCGGGCAGTGGAATTTATTGACACCGCGGATTTAACTGCACGGTGCATCACAAAGCGCTCCTAAAAGAAACCAATCATCTACCAACTATTGTAGGCTACCCGTGTCTAAGCTAAAACATAAACATGTAGGTCGCCTACATAGGCTACTTTGGTAAATAAATCTGGTTATTTGAAGAGGAGGTTATTCAACTCTCCAGCTGTCTATCTGCGACTCTCTCCCCCCCTTGCGCTTCAACTACATGCAAAAAGGCCGTTCGCAGCTCGCGATGCTTAAATGAAGAAATGTGCACGGAAAATCATCTAAAACTATGCGAAATAAACCCCAAAAAAAGCGGGGCTTTATTGTGGCTTAAATAGATTCAAGTCGACACTTATTAATGTTTTGGTGCATTCTATAATTTAATACAAAATTCTGATGCCTCTCTGCAGAGTGATACGGCATGAAGAACTCAGTGTGTAGAGGGGAGGGCGGGGCTTTAGGCTGCGCGGACACTGGTGTTGGAACAATGGCGGCGGTGCAAACATGTGATGTGAGAGGGGGCATGTTCAGACCTGAGAGGGGGCGTCTCCCTGCATGAAGCCAGCAACCAATCGGTGTTTGGAGCAAAGAGGGGGCGTCGCCCTGCATGAAGCCAAGTTGCAGCAACCAATCGGTGGCAACGAAGCAATGACGACGCGTTCCAGACCCTTTTTTAGCAAGACCGCCCCCTTTTTCCCACAAACAGAGAGTCCCTGACCAAATCACGCCCCGTTACGCCCCTTTTTCGCCTAAGCCACCTCCTCTCTTTATATACCTCGAGAGGTTAACTCCCAGATACCTCAGATGCCTTTCATCTCTCCTCATAGAGGACGGCTCGCTTCGCTTGAGCCGTCCTAAAAAAGTACATTGACGTGGTTAGGCTTAGATATGGCCTCGCCAATCCCCGGCCGGAGGTGCTGAGTGGCCTTAAGCGGAGGAATAGGTGTGGCAGACGACAACGCAGGCGTTGGAAAGGAAGTCAACAGCTTGCTGCTGCAGCCCTCTCTGCTCCCTGATGCTGCTGTCGACCACAACTTCCTCTTGCTCACTGACTTGCAAGCTAGCTGTCTTATCTTTTTTTTGTCACATGACCCGTTGCAATCAATCAATCAAACAAACTTTATAGACCACATTTCAAACGACCTTAGTTGACCAAAGTGCTGCACAGGTAAAAACAAAGCGATACAGCGAATCAAAAAACAAAAACACAATCATGTATAAAACACATAACATGTATGCATATAGGAGAGACAGACACAGAGCGTCATTGTATTTTTACACCTATGTACACAGAAGGTAGGAAACGTTAGATAGAGAGTTAAAACAGGATTATTTAGGAGTGGATGTTGATAAAAAGCCAGAGAGAAAAGGTGAGGTTTTAAGTAAGAACTTAAAAATCTCGATGGACTGAACAGATCTGATGTGGAGATTGTGCCACAGCTCTGGGGCCGCCACCGCAAAAGCACGATAAAAGCCAATAGACTAGTGAGGCTGATGCTAGGGCATCATGAGCTGAAATGTTTTAACCCTTAGGGGAAGCTACACCATATTAGATTTATCAGATGTAATCAACATTGTATAACTACTGCTGTATCATTCTGGGGGGCGGGGGGGGGGGTCCAGTTGTAACTGGAACCTTTTGGGTAACTAGGCATTTTGTGCGTGTTTCCTGAACATAGAGGTTTATAGTTTCACAGTTACACCTGGGGCCTGTTCCTCAAAAGGTGAATAAACTAAGCCTGGACTTAAGCCAAATCCAGACTTGACAAAGTCGGGTCCATATAAGCCTCGTTTATTCCGTTCCTCGAAGCCAAGCCAGGCTGAAAAGGAGCGACTTTGTCGAGCTAGACCTTGTCAAGCCAGGCTGTGTCGAGCGAGGATAATGAAGCCAGGCTTCACGTATTTCTATAAAAGACCATGAAAGTCGATAGCAGAATCCTTGAACTTGACCAATCATGGAGCCTAAAACCAGTGAGTGAGGTCGACTTGCAATAACCCTACATTTGCAAGACCACTTTGGTAGAGGTTGTGTAGTTACTTAGCCATCATGATGTAACTCCAAAGGTGGACAAGAAATAAAAAAATATTTCTCCATTGACTAGAAATTGATCATTTAAAATATGCTCCTCACTTACATTCAGTGAAGAGGCTCTTTTAAACCCGTAACTAATAATTACTAATACTAATAATTATATATATATATATATATATATATATATATATATATATATATATATATATATATATATATATATATATATATATAATGTCAGACATTTTTTATAATATTAAAACAAATCTGTAATATATTATCAAACATCTAACAACAATATGAACTATTTCAGTAATATAATTAAATTGATTATATCTTACTTTATTGATTTCATTTTATTTGAATGCAGGGTCATTCAAATTAGTCCATACAAACACATGTGTTGAATTAACTGTGGAAAAACTTGAAGAACAAAGGCACTGGATTAAGTAAGCTTGGCTGTTAGCCTGCTCCTGACCAGGCTAACTTCACAGCTAAATTGCCATGGTAACTAAGGTAGGCTTGCTTCAATTCTCTTTTGAGGAATCGGGTCATGGCTAAATTTAGCCAGGGTGAACTGGCTAAACTAATCTTCAAGCTAATTCAGCTTTTGAGGAACCGATTCTGCCCTAATCCTGGCTAATTTAAGCCAGGATAGGTGTTAAAGCCAGGCTTAAGCTCTAATTCCCTTTTGAGGAACAGGCCCCAGGTCTGAAAACTTCTCTGTGCGGGGCATGCTTTATCAGGGGTGAGGCAGCACACTTACACGTATTGGGTCTAAATTGATAGGGTTTATAAGTCTTTGCTGAAACTATCGAGTGTAGCAGAAATTAGTAGTGTTTTAATTTCTTCTCATTTCGTCAGGCCATTACAATATACAATCCACACAACTGCCTGTCTATTCGCTTTTATAGGAAACCAAATTCCCAATTGGAATGTGAATAGATTAACAATATATATATATATTAATATTAAATATTAATAATAATACTTTAACTTTTTTTTTAAAAGTGATCTGACAAGAACTGTGTACCGTTCATGAAACTGAATGGTATTTTGTGGCCTTAAGTATGTATTGTCTCATCAACAACTGCAGTGATGTGGTGATTAAAGGTGATTAAAAGTGATTAAAGGTTAGACTGTATATATATTAAAAAAAAATGTCATGTTCCACCTTCTCTCAAGTACCCCCTCTAGTACCTCTAGGTACCCCTAGGGGTACATGTACCCCCATTTGAGAAACACTGGTTTAGACCGCAACGTTGCAATAAACTACTGCTGTAAGAGAAGACAGTGTGCAGGATTTTTTTGTGACTGGCTATTAAAAGAGAGAGAAGAAAAGCTACCCGTTTCAAAGTGTTGAAGAGACGTCAGCCAAAAAGAAGTGTCTTGTTCAAACTGTGGTCTGTGAGGATCTCACATCACCTTATAGCACCCTGTGGGAGGTGTCCAATAGCTGCTGTCAGGCAGAAACCTCCCATCTCCATATTTTCTGTGTAAATTGATGCCCTAATTGGTCATACTACAGTGTCACAGACATGTTGTAAAACAGCCTAGATCACTTCTGAAATTCAGGCTCTGGAACAGGGGGTCTCAGACAGTTATTACTCTAGAAGCCCCCTCTGACTTTCAGGCCCCTGGACCCCTGGGACCGACAATCCTGTTCAAGTGGTGCCATTTATAATTGAAAATGCCTCTTTAGGCACCATGCTCAATAATAAATGACTATGACCATGTGGAAGAATGTTTTGTTTTGTTTTGTTCTGCTTTTCATAATAACGATATTGCTAACAAATAAAGATTTGTATAAAACTGCATTATGACAGAACTGGTTGTGGCCTGATTGCTTACTCTAGTTCAGTTTTTCTCAAATGGGGTTATGTACCTCTAGGGGTATACGTGTAGATACTAGAGGGGTACTTGAAGGTGGAACATGAAAAGAAAAAGTATTTTACTGACTAGCATAACTGTTAATGAATAGAAAGCAATACGTATTTTCCATTATGCTGGTTTATTTTGAACATACTGACTGGACTTTTGATGTGAATATTTTCTCAGCAAAATGTTGTAGTCGTACAAGGGGATACTTGGATTCAGAATAACATTACACAAGGCCTTGGGGGTTGGCCTCCTTCCTGGATCTCTTCCCTGGAATGTTCTCAACACGCCCCCATGTAGAGATATAAAGAGAGAGAGACTGAAACTACCAGAGACAGTGAAACAGATAGATACAACTTGACGGTATAGACTGAAAGACTACAATCATAATCATAATAATCATAATAATCATAATAATAACAATGACAATGAGGATGAAGAAAATACCAGTTATTCTAGTTTTAACAATTTTTACGACACTCAAAGTTGTTTTGTTTTTGTTACAGTGCATGCCAATGCCTGCCTGCATAACTCGTCATTATTTCGATAGTTGTTCAGGTATGTTTCGTGTTGCTGGCGACAATCGAATGAACTGATTCAAACCCTATCCGTATGCAGAAAAGGGGTTTGCACAACTTGTCGTGAACACTTGCTTTGCTTTTAAGGCGTTTTCAATGTTTTTAATATCAACATTGAATTGTTCTGCATTGCGTCGACAGTCACATGACAGCACATGACGGTCACAGATGTTTTAGGAGTTCTATAGAAGTCTGTCAGACTCAACTGCACTTTGAAAAATGACACTAAACGGTGATGGCAAGGGGTCCTCCTGACCAAGCGTCTGTTTGTGAGGATTAATTGGGCTGTTTCTCTCTGTGGATATTCACTCCTCTGCAGGGTAGATGTACCTTCTCTGTCTTAGTTGTTATATAATAGTCCTGTTGGATGGTTGGTTCCTGATATGTGTCATTAGCGTCCTGTTTGTCCCACATAGCTACTGTATGCAAGGCCACAAGGGCTTTTGATGTCCCGGTATATCATTTAAAATATACGTGTATCACTTTTAGGCATGCATATTTCATTTAAGTATACTGAAATGAAATATGCATGCCCACATTCGTCTTGGAACATACACTTTAGTCCTTTTATTTCAATCTTTTTCCATGACTAGCGGGAGTGAAGTTCCGGGATCCAATAGGATTGTGTTCAGACCCGTATCTAATATCTGGTGATGTTTTTCTCACTCTCTCACAGACGATGGCGGCGGTCCAGCTGAGTGTTGTTTCAACAATTACACCAATCGCCTGCCTAAGGACAGAGTGGTGAAATTCCAGCGCACAAACGTCCATTGTAGTGTTGTGTGAGTATTATGTTATGTTATACTTACTATGTTATACTTACTATTTAGACCAGGGGTCTTCAACGTTTTCAGGCCAAGGACCCCCTAGCTGAGAGAGAGATGAAGCAGGGACCGGTCTGATCTTTTTCAGCGCGAGGCTTTGTGAGCTTGTAGATCTGCTACTTTTGGCAAAGAGGTGTTTGGTGTAGAGGGATGCTAGGGTTCAAGTGCTTACGGTAAAAAAAAAAATCATATCACTCAAAGATTTGGCGGACCCCTTGTAGTAACTCCGAGGACCCCCTAGGGGTCCCGAACCCCTGTTGAAGACCCCTGATTTAGACCCTCCAGAAAAACGCGATTATGCGATTGCATAATTTACCGCATAATCAGCCAAATGGCACAGATTATGTGGGGGTAAATGTTTTTCAAGAAGGGTGTATATTCACTGCAATAATTGCATATTTCTGTGCAAAATATGCAAAATATGCGGAGCTCGCTTGATTGCACAATCCCCCGTATCCCCATTAAGTCATAACCTCACCCGTTTGTTCACGTTCACAGACTTCACACACAGAAGCAAAACAAACCGCTGTGTGCCGTGAAAAAACAGTGCTCCGGTGTGTGCGTGCGTGCATGCTTGCCTTTACGGGAGAAATGCGATAATCCGACAGACCTTTTCTCCGACTATGTGGCATCCGCGTGCGGTTAGGGTTAGGGTGCGGGATTGGTTCGGGTTTAGTATTGAAACGTCGGAGCGCTGCGCTGTCGGAGGAATGCGCTGTCGGACTAACGTACTGCACCCGCGTTTACGCGCATGAGTGTACGCGCGCTGGCTTCTCTGTGCAGAGTGCAGCAGAAGACAGTAAAGACACACTCTACTCCCTTGCTCAATAATAATAAATGAACCTGCTCCGTCAAAATGCAAGAAACTTTCGCAATGACAATGTAAAGTTTATCCTACTGTGTGTGTGTGTGTGTGTGTGTGTGTGTGTGTGTGTGTGTGTGTGTGTGTGTGTGTGTGTGTGTGTGTGTGTGTGTGAACATATTCTCATCTCTGTCTGCTCTAGGTTCACATTGACGAATGGTCGCACAGTCTGTACTGACCAAACTCAGAAATGGGTCCAGGATATCATCTCCTACGTGGAGTCCAGACCACAGAACCCATAATGTCTGCCTCCCAGCCTTCTGAGAGAGAACAAGACACATTTGAGAGCTCTGGGGATTCAGGACTGCCTACAGTAATACCCGTCTAATACAACAACGTTCCAGACCAGTTGGTTTTATGACAATGCTTTGAGATGAACACCAAACTTTGCTTCATGACAAATGCAACAGGTCACCCAGTTAACTAGTGGTAACTATTAACTAGTTTATCTACCAGCTTTCTCTAGTTTTGTTTGTTTCTCTCTACAATATTGTACCTTATCAACACATTAGAAAGCATTTTCATTTTTGTATGCATCGGTGGTAATAAATTGTTTTCAGTTTTGTTTTTTTATTAGTGCAGGGTTTTTTTTTTGTATGTATTTTAATGATAAATTGATGATATTGCTTTCTGATACAATAAAAAGAAAACAAATTATTTCTACATATTTCTGTTGTGCTTCACGGTCTGAGTACAGACGGAATGTAGGACCCAAGCGCAGGAGAGACACATGCTGAACAGGTCGGTTTAAAGGGTTTATTAACTCATATGGTAGGACTACACACAGGAACTGAAACCCAAGACATACTACACGCAACAGCAGATAATGAACAAGCACTGAAGGTGTGCTAGCAGGGTTTAAATAGACAGGGAAATAATAAGACACAGGTGAACTCAACAGACAATCAACACTGGGATAGGCTGGGGAACTAGGAGGACACAGGAGGAGAACATGACTAATCAAAGGGTAGGTGAGACAAGACTGCCTGTCTTGTTACAGTTACAAAGAGAACAGGAAACAAAGGAGCAATACTACAAAATAATGTACAGGAATGTAAAGCAAAACCTAACACGGAAACAAGGACTGCAACAGTACTTCAGAATAACAGAACATACAAATGGAACGACAACAGAAGAATGACCTACTGTACACAGGCCTAAGAAGGGTCCAATACCAAATAAGGGCAGACAAGGGCTAAATAATAAAGACAAAGTCCAAGAACCGAGGAGTGGACCGTGACACTTGTAGGCCTATAGTAGCCAAAGTCAAGTAAAGGTATTTATAAAGCACATTTAAAAACAACCAACATTGCCAAAGTACTGTATAAAATGTTAAATACAAGAAACACAGAACTAAAGAACACACAGCTTATTACAGGTACAATTAAACAATACATAGAGGCTGATAACTTAGGAAAACCAGGTTTGTACGCTTTCAAAAAGGATTACCGTAAAAAGAAGTAACACGGAGTCAGTCTCAAATAATAATCAGGTTTACTTATTATTTGCACAGGAGAGACAAGATGGAACAGGCATCAAAAATATTCTCTACTGGTAATACAAAATGTTCAGCATTATAACAGACAGTTTATCTCTTATTAAGCCCACCCCACAATATGATATCAACATGAACAGGGGCAAAGGCTCATTTTGGTGGCAAGGTTGCCTGTTCTAAGGCATCATAGATAAACTGTAGCCACAACTTTCATGGGTAAGAAAGAGTAGGCCAGGGAGCAAGGACATCTTATCTTAGCAGTTACAGAACGGTCCCTTCTGAGCAAATACATCATACTTTATGCAATTATCCAAAGTGATACAATACAATAATCATACAATAATTATAATCTAATAAACTATCGATTATAAATTATCCATCAGGAAGTATTTCACATTTTCAATACTTTTACTTCTACTCCACTACATCATATTCTCAGAGACAAATATTGTACTTTTACTCCACTACAATTATTTTAAAAACTTTAGTAACTAGTTACATACATACATTAACCTCTTCAGCCCTATTTAAACTTAGATCTGCTATTTTCAAAAGATTTGTATACATTTTATACATAATGTACCTTGTGAAATGGGACCTTCTGCATAAAGAGTACTTTTGCTTTTGGTACTTTAAGTACATTTTGATGCAAATACTCTTGTACTTTTACTCAAGTACATTTTTAATTCAGGGCTTTTACTTGTTAGGGCACGGTCACACCGCACTTTTATTTTACCTTTTAGCTTTGTCAATGCAAATGCATGGATTCATGGTCTTGCGCATCTTTCTGGAGAATCTCAGAATCCACGCATTTGCATTGACAAAGCATTGGCAGATTCCGCCCCATGGGTAAAATAGAAGTGCGGCGTGACCGTGCCCGAGTATTTCTATATTGCAGTATTGATACTTTTACTTAAGTAAAACAGAGTACTTTTTCTACCACTGATTATAGCTATGACAGAGTAAAACAAAACAAAACAAAACGATCTTAAGTGTCTGTGTGAATGCACACTCATAAAGTCTCTCACCTTGCAGTCACAGTCAGTGCACCCCCAGTAGATGACGTCTTTCATGTAAGGTTGAGTTAAATGTCATTGGGTGGAAGTGGAACACTACTTGTCTTTCTTACTTTATAGACCTATAGAAGAAGAAGAGTACCTTACATTATGACTATGTTAGAGATGCAGTCAATTATCATCAACTTCGTGCTGGGGCGGACTGGAAACAAAAATCAGCCTGGGAATTTAAATTAGACCATGGGTTTGTTATTTTTATATATTTCTTCCTGTTGTGAATGTATCATTACATGTTTATATTATGTGTGATTTTGGAAATGCGTTATTATATTTGTTTCTCTTTTTGTAATTTATGTCACCTGTGTCCTGTTATGTATTTTCACAAATGCAATAAAAGAAAAGAGAGAAAGGTAAAAATAAAAATAAAACTAGAAAAAGTGCTCCTCGGAGCACAGGTCTCCGCCAGGTCAGGTAGGTTATTATGGGCCAGCAATGTTCGGAATTGGCCAATCAGGATGGAATATAAAAAATTGGACAGAACCATCTTGATCACGTGACTATAGAGATAATGTGTACCGATTTGCATGATGTTTGGACACAATTTGTAGGAGTAATATAAAAAAGAAAACTGTTGCAAAAATTGGCCGGTGGCGCTATAATAGGGCAATGTTAAAAGGGTGGCATTTGTTCCTCAACGTAGTGCGTATGTACGTGCAAAGTTTCACTGCAATCGGACGCTGCGTTCATGATTTGCAGCATTTTGTTCAAAACGGGCCACTCCTGCAAACTTTAGATGTCAATTTTAGCCAATCAGGATGGAATATGCAAAATCTAACAAATCCGTCTTGATCACATGACTATAGAGATCTTGTGTACCGATTTGCGTGAAATTTGGATAAAATCTGAAGGCTTACAATCAAAAAAACTGTTTTACATAAGTCTGCCTCCTGGTGGCGCTATAAAAGGCAAATGTGAAAAATGCAGGCCAAAGGTTTTTCCTTGGCCTCTAGAGAGTGTGCATACAAAGTTTTACACAGATCGGTGCAGTTATAGGCAAAAACACAAATTGGCCTGTTATAGCGCCACCATGAGGCTGATTTTAAAAGTTTCAAGTGGCATTTCTTCATTGGCATAGTGGGAATGTGCGTGCAAAATTTCATGGAAATTGCATGCTGTGTTCATTTTTAGAGGCATTTTGTTCAAAACGGAGCACTCCTGCAAACTTTGGAAGGCAATTTTAGTCAATCAGGATGGAAATTGAAAAATCTGAAAAAAACTGTTTTGTTTAATGACTATAGAGATACTGTGTACCGATTTGCGTGATGTTTGGACAAAATCTGTAGGATTACTGTCAAGAAATGTGTTTTGCACCAATCGGCTTCCTGGTGGCGCTACAACAGGCCCCTGTGAAAAATTTGGGGCAGAGGTTCTGCTCTGTTATCCAGGGACTGTGTGTGCGCAGTTTCGCTGCGAGAAAGCCAACGGTGGCGGAGATTAGCTGTACACAGACAGATCGAATGACGGACGGACGGACGGACGGACGGACAGGGGGTAAAACATACTCTCTCGCCATGCCGAGACAATAAAACTTTAATTAAATAAAGGTAGGGTATGGTTATGGCTAGGTGTGTGTGCGAGAGAGAGAGAGAGAGAGAGAGAGAGAGAGAGAGAGAGAGAGAGAGAGAGAGAGACATAAAGCCTTGATGGTTGGCCTCCCTCCTGCATATTTTCCCTGGAATGTTCTAAACACGCCCCTGTGCAGAGCTATAAATAGCGAGAGAGAGACTGAAACTACCAGAGAAAGTGAAACAGATAGATACAACTTGACGGTATCGACTGAAAGACTACAACCATAATAATAATCCTAATGATGATGACTATGAGGATGAAGAAGATACCAGTTATTCTAATGGTCTGCATGCTGCTGTTCTCAACTCTGGCTGCAGAGGGTAAGGGCAGGTTCACATAGGATATTTGGTCCGATTATGCTGTCTGGGACCTTTTTTGGGGCTTGCCGCTGAGAGCACATTCCAGTATATGGAGGGTCGTTGGACTTGGACCTAACCACAACAAACAGTCCCTACCGTAATATTACCGTCCAGTCCTGTATTAAGTTAAACATTATAAAACAAAATGAGAGAGTGAGCGAGCGTGCTTGAGGGGGGGCTGTTTATTTTAGAGCAATTGTACAGAGAGAGAGAGAGAGAGAGACTGAGAGAGCCAGAGCGAGTGTCTGTGTGTGCAGCCGCAGCGTGTATCAGACAGCGTTGCCAGATTGTGCGTGAAATAAGCAACAATGTCTGGGAAAACAAGACCAACAAAACCGACTATAAGCACTTTAAACTTTTATACAAATACATTGGACATTTGAAAAATAGCCAATTGACAAAAGCTCACGTTGTAGATCGGCTATCAAGGACAAATCTTGAAAAAATGTGAAAATTATGGAATATTTTCCAAATCCACACAGATCTTGTATGGGGGTCTATGGCACAACATATTATTTTCAGAAGGGGGAGGTCTGCGGGCAAATATTAATTTGGGGTCCTTGCCATGAAAATGTTTGAGAACAACTGGTTCAAACAACATTAGGAAACAAGGCCAAATAAGCAACTGCACTTTCAAGCAACTTTACAGAAAGACAATCCCAAAGTCGCTTATAATAAGTGGACATGGCAACACTGCTTGCTGCTGCTCAGTGGGTACAAACACACTTGTCCGTTTGCTGGCGGAAAACGGGTCGCTACGAAACGGAAGCTCTTGTTCCGGATCCGGCAATTTTGTTATGTATACAAATGTGTTGCGGAAACCGAATGTGCTTTTTCCGGAACGGATCGCGTCCGTTTGTCCGTTTTTTTTTAACATGGGAGTGGATGGGACTTCCGGCCGTTCGTTCGGTCGCGAACAGAGATGTCTATTTGTACCCAGTGCCATCTATTAGAGAGTTACGCCAACTCCGTTCACTTATTCGGACCAGGTCTTCCACATACACATACATTGGTGAATAGTGACAAATCCCTAAACCGGAAGTTCATGGAATGCATTGAAGTCTACGGCTCCTTGTCACTATTTCCAGCTACATGAACCACGTGACCGACGCTGTTTCTGACCCCTCATTGGCGCAACTCTCTAATAGAAGGCTCTGCTGCTGCGTACTTGACGAGAGAGAGAGAGAGAGAGAGAGAGAGAGAGAGAGAGAGAGAGAGAGAGAGAGAGAGAGAGACGCAGATATCACGGGAGACGTCGATTAAAATGAATTGGAATAAAAACAAATGTATATTGGGTTTGACCTAGCTGTAGAATATAACTCTCGTAGACGTATTTATATGATTCTGACATTTTCAATCTACGAGAGTTGTAGGGTTGATCCCCCATGGACACAGGGACTTTCATCTCCTAGCCCGTAGATCTCCAAACATGTACAAATGCAAAAAGAAAATGTGCTTACGCCCACTGCCCAAATGTTAACTCTTTCTACGGGGTAGTAGTGCAATGTAATAATCCATATCTTTCAATAAAGAAGTGTTTTAATGCCTTCTGTGGCCGAACGCCCTTTTTTCACCCCCGTTTACTGCCTTTTTACTTTGAGTGTAATTCCGGGTTTCACCGGATGCGCCCCGTCACTACCCCCTTAGGGAACTTCCGACAGAATCGGCCACAGACGGCATTAAAACACTTCTTTATTGAAAGATATGGATTATTACATTACACTACTACCCCGTAGAAAGAGTTAACATTTGGGGAGTGGGAGTAAGCACATTTTCTTTTTGCATTTGTACATGTTTGGAGATCTACGGGCTAGGAGATGAAAGTCCCTGTGTCCATGGGGGATCAACCCTACAACTCTCGTAGATTGAAAACGTCAGAATCATAAATATCTCTACGAGAGTTATATTCTACAGGTCTGACCCTGGATAGCATCCTGAACTATCCCAGTGGCGTTCCCAGGAATTACATTTAGGGCAGGCGAGACCCCCCCCCCCCCAAGGGGGGGTACTCGGGGGAAAATCTCGGGGGAACCAGTTAACAACAACACTACACTGACTACAAAACTGAAAAACAATAATAAGTGTATTCAATGTATGTATTTTTATTCTAAAAAAAACAAAAAAACATTACAGAAAAGGTGAACATGATGTTCTGCGCAAATTATTGACTCATTTCAACATTGCGATTACAACAGCAACAATAATAGCAACATCAAATAGTGTTCAAGCATGTAGTGATGTCTCAAAACATGAGAGGACGGGGCTTTGCTGCACTTGAAATTATCTATAACTGAATCACAGTTCAGACCTTCAGTTAAATCTCTATCAAACGCTAGGAGACACAGATTTAGGCGAGAGTTTGTCATTGTACTTCTGCGTGTAGGCCTACTTTTTATGCCAGGTGAGTACAGGTGATGGCCCAGACCCCCACTCCTGGCACCCCATGAAGACAAAGGCATACATTTGCAATAGGCGAGGGTCGCTCTGCTGAACGGTAGTGATTGGCTGCCTGCCCGCGTGAATGGACGAGCTCGGAGGCGCGTTAATGATGGCCCGACGGTCTTTTACTTTATTTTCTAGGGGTGGCGAGATCTTAGTTGGGCAGGCGGCCTGCCCTGCCTCTATGGTGGGTACGCCACTGAACTATCCTACAGTGTGTAATCCCTGGTCGGCGATAAATCTATAGTGTGAAAACCACAACGATATATGACAGCCGATTTCAAGAAATAAACTCCTGCGGTGTGTAATGCTCAACGATCAGATGACCCCCCACCACTTTAAAAGTCCTACAGTGTGTACGACAACTGAATGAACTGATTCAAACCCTATCTGTATGCAGAAGCGGGATTTGCACAACTCGTCACGGCCATTCGCTTGGCCAAGGCCTAGCTCGCTCGGACGCTCCTCACGGTTCTGATGGCTTGCCTGCCTTTCTTTCAATTATGTTTTACTGTTTTTAATGTCAAATGTGCAAGTGTCACATACATATGCATAGCATGAGCAGCATTTCTCAAACAAGAACAAGTAATCAAGCATATAATGTCTAAAAAGATGTCTTATGTTTCATGGTAGATGTAGCTTGGTGTTTCTAAGTGGGGGTTTGTCCCCATGTAGGTTCTCTGTCTCCACATTATTTCAATGATGCAACAGTGTCCCATTTTATTGAAGATACAACCACTGGGCTGTTAGGATTTAATGTACAGTATCATTTAAAGGTAGGGTAAGTGATCTTTTTTGGTTAAAACAAAAAGTATTTTGTTAAAAGGTTAAAGCACTATATTGTGATAGTAATCATTGCTATAGAGTGTTTGTTCAGTAACAGGGGCCTCCCCGTCTCTCCAGCTCTTTAATAAACAGAAAATACATTTTTTGGTAGGTGACAATATTTCAGCCAATCAGAAGAGAGTACACATTCATCAGCTTAATTTTCATAGTGTTCCAGTTCCCATTTTGCCTGCTCATCTCTTAGTGTCATCACTTCCAATTTCACTTGTTTAATCTGTATCCTGACTGAATTCTCTATCCTTATTGGATAAAATTGGAAATTAAACTGAAACTGAAACGAAAATGCATTTTCTGTTTAATAAAGAGCTGGAGAGACAAGGAGACTCCTTTTACTGAACAAACACTATATAGCAATGAGTACTATCAGAAAATAGAGCTATTTAACACTTATTTTAACCAAAGAAAATCACTTACCCTACCTTTAAGCATAAATCACATGTAAGCATACATGTGAGAAAACTTCACATTCTGAGCGTGTATACAGTATGTACTGTATATCACATTTGTTTTGGAACATATGTCCTTATCTTGCTTTATTTTCCCAGTGGGTGGTTAACCCATTTAGACCGGGAAAGCATCTACAGTAACTGTGTCATTTTTTTAATTTCTTTGGCTATTCAAAAATAGCAGATATACATTTTTGCAAATCTTTGAATATATATATATTTTCAAGCGAACATTTGTAACTCAAATCTTTGCTTCTGGGGATCCCTGGAACAAAATATTTTACAAACGTTTAAAAAATATATATTCAAAGATTTGCAGACATTTTCATTTTTTTTTTTTTAAATAGCAGATCTACAAGCTCATAGCGCAGCACTCGGTGCCGCACTATGAGCTTGTTTATCTGCTATTTTTGAATAGCCAAAGAAATCTTAACATGACAGAGATGCGTTACCGGATTGAATGGGTTAATAAACAATTCATATACAGGTGGAACATTTAAAACTAGAAAAAGTGCTCCTCGGAGCACAGGTCTCCGCCAGGTCAGGTAGGCTACTGTGGCCTCCTGGTGGCGCTATAATAGGCCAACGTGAAAAGGGTGCCATTTCTTCTTAGGCCTTGCACGACAATCGGACACTGACTGCATTCATGATTTGAGGCATTTTGTCAAAAACATGTGTTTTGCTGAATTAGACCTGTTGGTGGCGCTATAACAGGCCAATGTTAAAAGGGTGGCTTTTGTTCCTCAACATAGTGTGAATGTGCGTGCAAAGTTTGAGCGCAATTGGACGGTGCGTTCATGATTTGCAGAATTTTGATCAAAACAAGCCAATAATGCAAATTTTAGATGTCAATCTTAGCCAATCAGTATGGAGTATGAAAAATCAAACACATCCGTCGTGATCACATGACTATAGAGATCATGTGTACCGATTTGCGTGAAATTTGGATACAATTGGAAGGAGTAGTATAAAAAAATGTGTTTTACACAAGTCGGCCTCCTGGTGGCGCTATAAAAGGCAGATGTGAAAATTGCAGGGCAAAGGTTTTTCCTTGACCTATAGGGAGTGTGCATACAAAGTTTTACACAGATCGGTGCAATTATAGGTAAAAACACCAATCGGCCTGTTATAGCGCCACCATGAGGCTGATTTAAAAATGTTCAAATGGTAGTTCTTCCTCGGCCTAATGGGAATGTGCTTGCAAAATTTCTCGGAAAGTGCATGCTGTGTTCATGATTTGAGGCATTTTGTTCAAAACGGAGCACTCCTGCAAACTTTGGAAGACATTTTTAGCCAATCAGGATGGAATATGAGAAATCTGAAAGACCCGTTTCGTTTAATGACTGTAGAGATACTGTGTACCGATTTGTGGGATTTTTGGACAAAATCTGTAGGAGTACTGTCAAAAAATGTGTTTTGCACAAATCGGCCTCCTGGTGGCGCTATAACAGGCCCCTGTGAAAAATGTGGGGCAGAGGTTCTGCTCTGGTATCCAGGGACTGTGTGTGCACAGTTTGGCTGCGAGCAAGCCAACGGTGCCGGAGATTAGCTGTACACAGACAGATCGAATGACGGACGGACACACGGACGGACACACGGACACACGGACGGACGGACAGGGGGTAAAACATACTCTCTCGCCATGCCTTTCGGCCTGGCGGAGACAATGAGCAGTGGGAGTGTTGTCTAAAAGGTTCCATGATCCAGGGGATTTGTGTGATATGACCTGTATCTAATATTGGGTGATGTCTCTCATTCTGCCTCCCTCTCACAGAGGACTTTGGTCCATCTCAGTGCTGTTTCAGCTACTTCACCAAACGCGTTCCTAAGAACAACGTGGTGAGATTCCAGCGCACAGGCACTCTCTGTGCTAGGGATGCTGTTGTGTGAGTATTAGGTTGTATTTACTATTGTAGTGTACCTGTAAATCGTGGTGTGGATGGTTGAGTTAGGGTTGGAATGATAAATAAAATATTATGCATTTATATTGACCAAGAATAGGGGAATGTATTTTTCTTTAGGCCTATAGCAAAAAGAAAGAAAAAAGGGAAATTACACTCCTAAACTGTCCTAAACTGTTAAAAATATATGAACTATGGATACTTTTAGACCATTATGGCAATACCAACATTTGTTTTTCACATACTGTATAACACTGTATGTTTATATTATAATCACCTGTTGTTACGGTCTCCACAAAGTAATATAATAAACCAATGGCTCGAGGTGGAGACCCCAACATAAAATGGACACCAAACAATTTGCAAAGATTTAAATGTTCTTTATTACTTCCCACAGAGGGAATAAGGAAACAAACAATATAAGAAATACTTTACCAAACTGAATGAATGAACCAAAAGGAGGCCTGGAGATGCCGGCAAAACTAAATAGAATGGAGGGGGGACCAGGCCATCCCCTATAGGGACGCCGAAGCTGCTCCCCCCTCCCTACCTAACAAAATAGTACTACTAAACTAAAAATGAAACGAAAAGAAGGAACTGCCAGCCATCTCCAGGCCAAACTAAAGTTAACAAACTAACTTAAAGAAAAGGCTTTATAGCCAAACAAAGGAGAGCATAGGAACTGGTGTGTTGCTGGGTCTGTGTCTGTAGAAGGACCGAAGCTGGCTGGTTTTATAGTGCCTTGATTGGGGCGGCAGCAATTACAGATCAGCTGCAGGTGTGCCAGCCTGAGTGAGAGGAGAGACAGTGGAGTTTAGTGAATGGTTGAGTCAGTGATTGAATGAATGATACATGATATGTCATGGCCACACGCAACACCTGTCCATATGAATTTATGGCTATATTCATGCATGGCTATAAACCAAACAGCCAACACCTTTTCAGGAACTTTGCCCTCTAGGCCAGCGGCTTTTCAAGGAACATTCAGGAACATTTGTAAAAAATGTACCCTTGTAATAAGTGGTTGGGACTCAAATCTGGGTTTATTCCATACTCATGAGAAAATAAGTAAATATATAACCTCTATAACTAGCTGCTGTACTATATATGCATTTCTATAAAGCAATTGTTCATTATTAGATCATTATGTCGTCTTTCTCATGTAACACTACTGTATGTTGCAGTGGAAATTACCAAGACACAAAAATCATTACAATGAGATGTTAAAGGGATAGTTCACCCCAAAAAATACTTTTTTTCTATCTAGTACACACTACACACCCCATGGAGACTTGAATTAATGAAGATTTCTTTTGTTTTTGTCGCATTCCTAAGCCAATAATTTGATGACCGGCGGCAGCTCCGGTCATCAACTTTGAGTCTCCTACCGGAGACATTAGCATATTTCCGCCGGTCATCAAATTATTGGCTTAAGAATGCGACAAAAAAAGAAAAATCTCCATGAATTCAAGGCTTCATGGGGTGTGTAATTGATAGAAAATAAGTATTTTTTGGGGTGAACTGTCCCTTTAATGTTTTATTTTGTTGTGGTTGTTGTTGTTTTGGGCATTATTTGTACTGGCCTGAGCACAAAAAGTTGCGTTCTGCTGGCCCCGAGGATTTAAATAGTACTTTTGGGCCAGCGGGACATTTATAATGTTGATCCCTGTGTTTTTAGAAACGGTTGATGTTGAGATAACATAAACAAACACAAACATAAAACATAAAACTGCAGAAATGAGCCAACAAGATGTAAAATACCTGAACTGAAATTATCTAATTACACTTTCTGAATAACGGACTTGCTCCATGATTGACCATTTCAGAATCAGAATCAGAAACTTATTGTCACATCACAGGTTTACAGATGTAAAGAAAGAGATAGAAAAATCACACCCAGTGTGAGGTAGGCGGTGTGGTCACAGTGGTCATCACAGTGGGTGATTCACTTAAAAAACACATGTGTCATGTGTTTCACTAGCCAATCACGGTCCTGAATAGAGTCAACCAGTGTACAATGGTGGCCAATCACGGTGCAGGGCTAGGGGGGTACAATGGTGGCCAAACCTCACATATAGGGCGGTTGCACCGCCCAAAAAGAAGGGGGGAGGGCAAAGAGGGAAAAACACATGTCAAGGAGCTATAGGCTATGCACAAACCCATAAACCAGTAGGCTACATGAGGTTAGACAGGAGGCGCATTGGGTAAGACATAAAGGTGGCAACACTTCAGTAGGTCCACATAGCAGAAGCTACTGCTACAGTATGTAACGTACATTAATTAGAGATTAGACATAAGGTGCAAAAGCGTATCAACCACCCTTTGGTCCCAACTGGTCAGAGACTATGAATACAATGTAAAATGACACACCTTAATGATGGAAATGATTTCAATATCTCTGTCTGTTCTATAGGTTCACAATGAAGAACGGTGCCAAGCTCTGTGTTGACCTAACTCAGGACTGGGTCCAGAAAACCATCTCCTACGTGGAGGACAGAGCAGCAGTCTAGAGAAGTAGAGGGTTCTGGGGGACTCAGGGCTGCCTAAAAAGTTCCAGATATCCAGTTGTTTTTTTGTCAATGCTTTGACCAAGCTTTGCTTTATGACAAATGGAAAAGGCCACAGTTTACTGGTAGTTATACTTCAACTCCCAGGTTTCTCAAGTTCTGTTTTTCTGCTTTAAACAACACATTAAAAAGCAGAAATGTTTGTTGTTTGCTTTAGAGCTCTAGTTTAGCTTTAGTGCAGATGTTGTTTAAATCAGATATTGAATGGATTGCTTTAAACGTGCATTTTAATGATGCATTGTTGATATTATTTTCTGATGCAATAAAACAAGCATTTTTACATCCGTTGTTAATTAATCCATAATTTGGTTGTGTTTGCATAGTAGCCTATAAGTCCAATCAAATGTATTATAACACACATTTTAAAACAACCCACATTGACAAAGTGATGTACAGCTGTGGAAAAAGGAGGATAGAGGAATAAAGAACGGAAAAAGAAGCATAAATGTCATATTCACACAGATAAACAAGTTCCATTTGTGTGAAAATATTGTATCCAGTGGTGTAAAGTAACTAAGTACATTTACTCAAGTACTGTCATTTTGAGGTACTTTTACTTTATTGCAGTATTTCACATTTTCAATACTTTTACTTCTACTCCACTACATCATGCTCTCAGAGACAAATATTGTACTTTTACTCCACTACAATTATTTGAAAACTTTAGTTATTATAGCATATCTCCAGTAATATGCTTACTTATGGGATATCATCGCCCTCTAGCGATGCACAGAGCACAGCACATGGGCTCCCGTTTACAATATCCTATTGGATAGGGCCATGCTAGGCGAAACCGGAAACCGGTCGGGGTATAAATACCCTCGCGTCACTGGGCCACTCCCTCTTCCTTCACTCTGCCAATGCGGATGCGCACAAGCCTGAAGCCAACATCGGAGAAACTAGCGATTCCAGCACAACCCAAAGCGAGGGCATCCAATCCAATGCCACTCTACGTCTACGGGCGCTTCGCGTAAAAGTTTCGAATTAATAACGCTCCCGTTTTTACCAACTCAACTTTGTTATTTTCTGTCCTGTCCTCTCTGTTTTCTTCGCCACGAGGCGCAAGTTAGCTGCTGAGTTAGCTTGGCTAGGCCGGACTCTAACGGCTAAGCTAAGTGGCTACCTAGCCTATTGTTCTCACCTCGTGGAGACAGAGAAGAAGGAATGGAGGCGCCACGGCCCTGCGGCCTACGAGGATGCCGTCGCCGCAGACGACCAGCATCGCCTCTGTATCTCGTGTCTGGGGCCCAACCACGCGTGGCTCGCTCGACACCGGTCAGGAGATGAGGACGTGTGCAAGCCCTGCGACAACTTCACCTTGTTCCAGCTGGAACATCGGCTCACCAGGACTACCCTGCTAGCAGCCTCGGCTAGCGGCGGCGCTCGCCTCGATGCTCCCCTCGCCATTGACTCCGAAGCGTCGATGGCGAGTGCTAGCCAGGGAGCCATGGGCCCGCCGCTGCATGCGGCCCCACGTTCCAGCGGAGCTACCAGGAAGGTCCGGCGCGAGGAGGCCTTTAGGGCGCAAACCTCGTCGCCGGTCCACACCATGACAGCGGCCCTCCTCTCTCCCCCCCCGCCTCCCTCCTCGCCTGGGGCGACACTCCGACACCGGACGGCAGCATGGTTTCGGACGGCGAGGACTACGAGGGAGACAGCGTACTACACGTTGGGGGAGAAGAGGACGAGGAGGAGGAGCTCACTTCCTACCAGCAATCCCAAGAGGTAACGATGTCCAGTCCGGGTCCTCCTGGGCCTGCAGCGGAGACGTAAGAAGCTACGGAAGCTCCTAGCAAGGCGAAGGAGACCGAAGAGCCCGTCTCGGCCATGCTTAAGAGGGCTATCGCCAGATGCGGCCTGGCGCAGCCCATGGAGCCGGCTAAAGTGTCCATCGGGGTCCCCATCCAGGGTTTCCAAGGCCTGGCACCCCTCCCCCCCTCCTCAGTTGAGTCCAAGCTGCTCCCCGAGGCCGGCGGCGTCAGAGGAGCCGTGCAGTTCTAGTGGGAGGCAGGGAGAAGAGAGCCGGAGAAGCTAGGCTTCATGGCGGACATTCTCACCGGAGCGGATATGGGATCGTCGGCCTTCCACCCATGGACTCGACCCTGGCCAGCGCCATCGGGAAGGCGAAGCCAGTCTCAGTGAAAACAGGTAGTGGGGAGAAGCCTGTCTTCGCTGATCACGGCAAGAGGTCCAACACTGCAACATTGAACACTCTGTACAAGGCCTCAGGCTCGGCTACAGAGGCCTTCAATGTAGTGTCGCTTCTCCAGGGCTCAGCCGCCGTAAAACTGAAGGAGTTGGTGGCAAGGCCCCTGGATGAAGTCAGGCCTGCGGCGGACGTCCACACCGAGTGAGTCGGGGATGCGACGGAGCTAGCGAGGCTGGTCCAACTCTCCATCCTCTGCACCTGCAACGGGCTAATGTGGACGGGCAGGGCCATGGCCCTCACCGCGGACCTGGAGAGGGTCAAATGGCTCGACCTCGTTATTGGATGTAAGGCCATCCTGACTACGGGTCTGTTGGGCCTTTTGTCCCAATGTGTGTACCAAATATTGCCAATTACACAAATGCTCATTTTTTCCCATGTCAAAGAACGAGGCAGATCGCTACCCGAATCGAATGGGAAGCCCTGTCCTCACCAGTCTTTCATGAGCCCTCAGTGTTCGGTATGTCCCCTAAAGAGAAAGGACGACATTCCAAACACTGTAGGGACAGATCCTGTGCATGCCATGAACATGATGAATCAAATGCAGGTAGTGAAACCAATTGCATTCAGGGTGTAAAACAGGGGTTCTCTGTAAACGCAAATATTCTAACTGCGTCACAGCAGTCCCTTCTTCCGTCCGGCAGATGGCAGCAAAACACCACTGTAGGACGATGGAAGGGCAAGATGGCCGCCTCCCTCGCCCTCCCCAAAATGGCAGGCGAGGTGAGGCAGAAGTTTGCATATCAGAGTGCCCCGGTGTTACACCGGAGGGAGTTTCGTTCCGGGTAACTACAACACTGCAGAAAGGTTCCGATGTTACGTCACTCGGAGCGACGGCGTCCCCGGTTCCCATGGGAACGGGCTCGCGCTCCAAGACGGTGTCGTCATCAGCCCAGCTAGCGCTAGCGAGCCATGCTACAGGGCGGATGTCGACGCTGGGCAAGACTCTCGTGCCATGTTACAGGTCTTCCCCACGTCCGCTGAACGGACCGACGCTACCGCTGCTGCCCCTGGTGGACGCCTCCTCGGTGATCGCTGTGATCAGTCCGAAGGCGTCTCCGGTTCCCATGGGAATGGGCACGAGCTCCACGGAGCAGGTGACGTCAGCAGCCCCCACCAACCCCGTGAATCCCCTCGCTCGGTGTCTAACTCAATGGAAAGCTTGCAAACGGAACCCTTGGGCGAACCCACCGTGAAAAAGGGCTACAGGTTGCAATTCTCCAGCGCACCTCCGTTAACAACCAAAGTGGTGTTCTCTCACGCGACAGGCTAGGCGGCCATAACACTGAGAGAGGAGGTTTTGTCTCTCCTGAGCAAGGGTGCGATCACAGAATTATCCCCGGATCAGAACCTGCTGCTCTATTCGGAATATTTCCTGGTGAAAAAGAAGGGGGGGGGGGGGGGCGTAAGACCTATTCTGAACCTGAAGGGTTTGAACAGATTTCTGGTGGTCTTCAATTTTCGAATGCTGACAACGGCGAAATTGTTACGCTCGATACGACAAGGGGATTGGTGGACGAGTATTACCTCAAGGATGCCTATTTTCACGTCCCAATCTACCCGCCGCACCGGAAGTTCCTGCGCTTTGGATACGAAGGCAAAGTGTACGAGTACACGGTGCTCCCCTTTGGCATGTCACTGAGCCCCCGGGTTTTCGTGAAATGCACAGAGGCAGCTATAGCTCCACTGCGGCAGCAGGGTCTTCGTCTGATGACGTACATAGACGACTGGCTGCTGGCAGCAGACTCGAGGGAGGAGGTGGCGCGGCACACAGCATTGGCCATTGCACACCTACAATCCCTAGGGTTCACAATCAACGCTCAGAAGAGCGTTTTGATTCCGTCCCAACAGGCCACGTTCGTGGGGATCTCACTGGATTCGACCACGATGGTGGCACGCCTGTCTCAGGACAGGATAGCCGGCCTTTTGACATGTGTACGCTCTCTACGCTTGGGGCATCGGGTCACGTACAAAACATGCATGCAAGCCGCGGGTCTCATGGCCTCGGCCATACACCTGATCCAGTTGGGCAGACTCGACATGAGACCTTTCCAGAGATGGATGCAGGCTCTGGTAATCCCACACACCATGGGCTCTCGCAAGGTGGTAGTGTCACCACGGTGTGTAGCGTCACTCCAACCGTGGACACAAGCGACCTTCTTGTCCGAAGGGGTCAAGATACGCAGTAGTGTCACTGAAGGTGATTACCACGGACGCCAGCCTCTCAGGCTGGGGGGCTGTTCACGAAGGCTATTCCACACTGAGGGAGGCCCACATCAACTACCTGGAGCTGTTTGTGGTCTTCCTCGCTCTCAAGCGCTTCGAGAGCCACATTATGGGGTGTCATGTCCTGGTCAGAACGGACAACACCACAACGATGTGTTATGTCAACAAACACGGAGGCTTGGGTTCCCTTGCGTTAGACAAACTAGCACGCGAGCTAACGCTCTGGAGCGTGCAGCGCCTGACTTCGCCACGCGCCACCCATGTGCCGGGCCTCCTGAACAGCGGGGCGGACCTGCTGTCCAGAGGCGGGCTTCGTTACGGGGATTGGTCGCTTTGCCCGGAAGCTGCGAACCTGATCTGGGCCCGGTTCGGCCGGGTCGACTTGTTTGCATCCAGAGAGAACGCGAAATGCTCACGGTTCTTCTCGGTGAGGGACAATGGCCTCTCCTTGGGAGTAGACGCGCTGGCACACAGGTGGCCGAGCGTACTACTATATACTTTCCCGCCCTTGGAGCTGATCCCTCAGACGTTGGAGAAGATCAGAATCCAGGGCGGGACAGTTCTGCTGGTGGTACCAGCATGGGGCGTGTGGAGGTTGGAGATCACTCCTCTCCTCTACAACGAGCCGTGGCCTCTCCCCCTGTTCAGAGACCTTCTGAGACAGGGAGGGAACGAGGTTTTCCACGAGAACCCCCGGGCGCTAGACCTGTGGGTCTACCCCGTGAAAGGACGAGTCTGAGCTCGCAAGGGCTGCCCCCCTGAGTCCTGGTGCCTAAAACGGTCACTATCGGTGGTGGCTTTCCAGGCTCCTGTGGGAAGCATCCGGGTTTTCCTACAAGACAGGTTGAACCAGGACTTGGCTTTCTCTACCATCAAGGTGTACCTGACGGCTCCTGGTGGCCCTGTGTACAGCTAAACGTGTTGGTGACATGCATGCGCTCTCGGTGAGCCAGGACTGCATGTGGTTCTCAGACGACGACAAGAGGGTTTTGCTGAAACCTAACTTGGCGTTTGTGTGTAAGACCGGCGCGGTAGCTAGGGCCCCGGTGGTATTGGGGGCTTTCCGCCGTTCACGTCGGCGGAGGATAAGCGACTACACTGTCTCTGTCCAGTAAGGGCCTTGAGGCTTTACTGTCAGAAGACGGAGGTCGCCTCAGCTTTTCGTCTCCTTTGGCCGAGGTCAAAGGAAGGTGGTAGCTAGACCGACTCTGTCCAAATGGATCGTGGAGGCGATTCGGTTGGCCTATGAGAGTAGTGGGTCTGTAGTCCCGGAGGGACTGAGGGCCCACTCTACTCGGGGTGTAGCTGCATCCTGGGCCCTTTACAGAGGGGTGTCGATGCAGAAAATATGCTCTGCGGCAAACTGGTCGTCTCCCTCGACCTTTCCCTCGACCTTCTACAGCCTTGACGTGACGGCATCTGAGATGGCGCACACAGTCTTGGGTGTGGCGGCCGGTTCAAGCCAGGGGAATTCTGAGCGAGCCTAGGGGCATGCTTTTCTTCCTGCTTGCTTTTTTCCCAAAGGGGTCAGGTTCTGACCTTTTGGGGCCCTTCGGCCAGGCAGTGATGGCATCGGGGATGTCACACACGGCCTTGGTTGTATGGGCTGGCTCAAGTCAGGGGAGTATTTGTTCATGCCTGTGGGGCATGTCTCTCTTCCTGCTTGTGCTGCCTCTTAAGCCTCCCCTGGACCGGCTAGGCTAGGTCCGGGGAAGAGGAGGCCCTGGCTCTCTGGTCACTAGTGGGTTGACTGGGGTCTGACCTTTCTAGTTGTACAAGACAGACTGTTGGTCCGTCAGGGCCTTTCCTTTTGATCCTTTCCGCGTCCTGGCCCAAGGGGTCAAGGGTGCCTGGGGGCCATGGTCTTGCCGGGGGCGAGACCTGGGGCCTTCGGCGAGCGGATGGATAGGGTTGCGGTCTGGGGCTCCCCAGGGGACGTTTATGTGTCCCATAAGTAAGCATATTACTGGAGATACGCTATAATAACTAGGGGTTACGTATGTAACCCCAGTTTTATTAGTATCGGAAGTAATATGCTTACCAAAAACCCCTTCTGTGTGCATTTGTGGCGGGCAGAGTGAAGGTTTTCAGAGGGAGTGGCCCAGTGACGCGAGGGTATATATACCCCGACCGGTTTCCGGTTTCGCGTAACATGGCCCTATCCAATAGGATATTGTAAACGGGAGCCCATGTGCTGTGCTCTGTGCATGGCTAGAGGGCGATGATATCCCATAAGTAAGCATATTACTTCCGATACTAATAAAACTGTTACTAGTTACTTTGTATATATGCATTATTATTACAAAACATTAACCTCTTCAGCCCTATTTAAACTTAGATCTGCTATTTTCGAAATATTTGTATACATCCTATAATACAATCGGCAGATCTTCCCATGCGCGGCGGAGTGTGCCTCTGCCCACTGCCCTGGTCATCCCTGACATTAAATTCATTACAGAATCCTATGTGCTGATAGGCACCAATACCTTTGATGTGCTGTATGACATCTACTCCAAAGCTGGAATGACACATCAGCCGATTCTACACGGCTACAGAGCAGTCCTCAAAATACTTGAGGTGAGACACCAACAGACAAACAACACTGTGCCTCGTGGTGCAGTGAGACTACAAGGAAAAAGCACCCAAGTTATCCCAGCCGGTAAAACTGTGGTACTTGAAGGAATTGCCCCAGTGGACGGATTACAGAATGAGAAGTCTGTTGTCATCGAACATCCATCTTCACCCTCCTTACCTGGTGGCTTGCTAGTAAAAGGCTTGGTCGATCTACCCCAACGGCAGCCCTACAAGCTACCAGTTGTGATCTGTAATGAGTCCAACCACGATATTGTCATTCCGTCAAAATGCACAATAGCAGAGATCTGTACTTACCAGAGTATCTTGTTAAAAGAGCACAGTGTCGTCAAGTCAGACGAGCCTTCCCAAAACCCCACCTTAGCTTTTAACTTTGGTGAATCCCCAATTCCCCCTGAATGGAAGGAACGCATCACTCAGCAGCTCATCAATATGCCTGATGTGTTTGCGCAACATGACCTGGACTTCGGCCGGACAGATAAAGTGAGACACCACATAAAGCTCTTATATGAATCTCCTTTCAAGCAGCGTGCTCGACCGATACACCCACAAAATATCGAAGCAGTTCGAAAACACATCCAAGAGCTTCTTGACACTGGAGTTATCAAAGAGTCAGAGTCTCCATTCTCTTCACCAATTGTGGTGGTCAGAAATAAGAACGGCCAAGTCCGGTTGTGCATTGACTACCGACGTCTGAATCTTCAGACCATAAAGGACGCATATTCTCTCCCTAAACTAGAGGATACGTTCTGTGCACTCAACGTTTCCCAGTGGTTTTCCGTCCTCGATTTGAAATCAGGGTTCTATCAGATAGAAGTTGAGGAGACGGATAAACCAAAGACTGCTTTTGTTTGCCCCCTCGGCTTCTGGGAGTTCAACCGCATGCCCCAAGGTGTGACGAATGCTCCGAGCACATTTCAAAGATTAATGGAAAGGTGTATGGGGGATATGCACTTAAAAGACGTGTTAGTCTTCATTGACGATTTGATTGTGTTCTCAAAAACCCTAGAAGAGCACGAAGAGAGGCTGATGAAGGTCCTCTCTCGCCTCAAAGAGTATGGTCTGAAACTGTCCCTGGAAAAGTGTGTCTTCTTTCAGACATCAGTCCGTTACCTTGGCCATGTGGTGTCCAGGGGCGGAGTTGAAACCGATCCAGAGAAGATCACTGCCCTAAAGACTTGGCCAGTCCACCAGAACTTGAGAGAATTAAGGTCATTCCTTGGGTTCTCGGGATACTATAGGAGATTTGTGAAGGGCTACTCCAGTATCGTGAAGCCACTTCATGACCTCACCTCCGGCTACCCCCCTTCTCAAAAGAAAGCCAAAGTGAAACAAAAATCAGACCAGTACCGAAACCCAAAAGAGCTCTTTGGAGAGCGATGGACCCGTGCTTGCCACAATCTCACCACTGCGAATCCCCAGAAGCCCTACGTACTCCACACTGATGCCAGCACCACCGGGCTCGGTGCTGTCTTGTATCAGGAGCAGGAAGGCAGCTTTGTGTGATAAGCTATGCAAGCAGAGGGTTGTCACGAAGTGAGAGTCGCTACCCAGCGCACAAATTAGAATTTCTGGCACTAAAGTTGGTCAGTCACTGAAAAGTTCAGCGATTACTTATACAACAACCACGTCACTGCCATTACCGACAGTAACCCACTGACATATATACTGACCTCAGCAAAACTGGACGCGACGAGTTATAGATGGCTGGCAGCATTATCTACATTCTCGTTCAAACTCCTCTACCGCCCTGGAAAGCAGAACGGTGATGCGGACGGCCTGTCCCGCAGACCTCATGGGAAGTTGGCAGATGATTACAAATCTCAAAAAGAGAGAGAATGCATTCTCCAGTTTACCCAAGGCCACCTTTCTGATCCAGACAACATCGATGCAGTGGACGAAGAAGAAGCAGTGCAGGCAATCTGCGAGAGGCAACTTATCTACAGTGTCAACCCTGACGACCCCAGTAGTGCTGATAGTGTCGCCTTGGTTGAATGTCTTGCCATCTCCGCTGATGCTGTACCCGACAGCTATGAACAAGAGGATCAGTCTGGAGGATTGCCAGCCATCCCCCATCTAACTGAAAAAGATCTAATAATGAAATTACCCTGCCTGAATTTAATAATAATTCATGGGATTAAATGAGTTCATTTCAGTTGACTTATAAAGTGCTAAACACGATTAAAAATGCCTTTTGAAATACATACATTTAAGTTATACAAATATACCTAAAATGTTGCTCTACAAGTCTGTTTAAAATGAAAAACAAGCTATATACATGAAAGGAAAAAAACGTTGCCAAACAAACAACAAGGTGCCTTACAGGTTTCTGCAAAAGGTTAAAACTACCTGGCTCTACCTGTTGATTGCCTCCCCAAGTGGCCAATCAGTGAGCCTGTGAGCCTTTTATGACCAGCCCACTAGGGATTACTTCCTGTTACTATATAAGCAGAGAACTTCCTTTTCCTGTTCAGATACACATGGTGGTTCTTCATTGTGCTGTTGTCAGGGTTGGGAAGTAACGGATTACATGTAACGCCGTTACGTAATCAGAGTTTAAAAAAAAACGTAACGGTAACGTCTTAGAGTACATTTTAAAATGTGTAATCTGGATTACAGTAACGGGGGTGTTGTAACGGGCGTTACAGGAGGATTACATTCTCCCACTTCCCCTCATTAATTTTACAAACAAGTTATACATTATTATAACACCAAACAACCACCTGCAAGAGCGCACACTCCGCACAGACCGCAATGAATTGGAGTTGAGCGCAGCGCGCAGCTCTCTGTGTAAAATCCTCACAGTGGAGGCTGCTGCTGCGTCAGGAGCGGTGTTGCCAGACTTTGCGAGAGAAATAAGTAAGTAAGTAAGTAAGTAGATTTTATTTATAAAGCACATTTCAAAACAAGGTTACAAAGTGCTGTACAATGGAGCATGATTAAACAAAATTAACACGATAACAACAGAGTATAAAGGTATATAAATAGAGTAATAAAACAATACAACAAGGATTAAAACAAAGCAATTTGTCCATGAAAGTCAGGTAGAACTTCATGGGTAAAAATGCTTACGGAACAAATGTGTTTTTAACATCCTCTTAAAACCTTCAACAGACTCTGCATTTTTTAGGGCCAATGGTAGGGCGTTCCACAGTGTGGGAGCAGCCACTGCAAAAGCCCGGTCACCCTTTGTTTTGAGGTTGGACTTAGGTATTTTAAGAAGGCCTTTGTCAGAAGACCTGAGGGATCTCACATTGTCCTTAGGGGGCAGTAGGTCCGAAATATAAGATGGGGCCAGTCCGTGTAATGCTTTATAAGTGGTTAAGATAATTTTAAAATCTATTCTGGACCTAATTGGTAGCCAGTGCAGTGCGGCTAACACCGGAGTTCTTTGTCGTTTTGAGTCGTGAGGCACTCACTATGGGAAACAGCGCCATCTGGCGATGCAACAGAGCTACACAATACGCTCCCGGGGCCCATTTCATTGGGCTAGAGGGTATGTCACGTAACCGGCTGTCCCTTCCCCTTTCCGGAAGGACATATAAGGGCTGGTCGTGACGTAGTACTTCCTCTTCAGTTCCTCTGTTCGCAGATGTTACAAGGCTACACGCTTGTTAAAAACTGAATTCTACATTTATTCGACAATTACTACACTTCAGGACCCAAAGTGAGAAACCAGCTTTAGCCCTAAAAGCGGAGACTAGGATAAGTCACCCACGGGTTTTCTCGCTCGACTAAACTCCAGGAAACTAACTTTATTCTACCTCGTGGTGAGCCGGTGTTAGCCCTTAGCTGCCTCTGAGCCTAGCCGCTAGCTGTTACTAGCTTCGGCTACCTCCACAGCGCTAACCCCCTTTCCCGCTGAGCTAACTCCCCGAACAGAGCTGTTAGCCTAGCTTTTTGTGAGCCGACGTTAGCTTAAAGCTGTTCTTAGCCTAGCCGCTAACTTACTAGCTTAGCTGTTTGGCTACTTCCACAGCGCTAACCCCCTATCCGTTGAGCTAACTCCCCGAATAGAGCTGTTAGCCTAGCTTTTTGTCGCTCTTTTCCACGATACTCGAACTGTGTTGCTTGTCTCGTCCGGCTCCCGGTGAGGCTGCTTCGTCACAGATACGGCCTGTGCCGGTAGTTTTAGTGGACACCAGCGGCTCTCGCTCTGTCCCCCCGAAACCCTCCCGCGATACTCGAACTGTGTTGCTTGTCTCGCCCGGCTCTCGGTGAGGCTGCTTCGTCACAGATACGGCCTGGCTTTAACCAGCTTAACTGTTTCGGCTACAGCCGCAGCTGCTTCTTTCACCACGCGATGGCTCGCTACGGTCAGGCCAGGGCCTGTACGGGGAACGCCGAAGGTGCTAGCGGTGCTCGCCCAGCACCACCGCGACACTCCCGCCTCCCTACCCCAACTCCAGCTGCCACGAGCGGTGGCCCGCGGTAAGCTAGCCCGACCCCCTTCGTGAGCGGAGTACGCGACGTTGACCGCCCTGTTCCTCCCAGTGTCTACAGAGCAGAAGCAGGGTAGTTTTTTGCACATTCTGTGAGGTCAGTACAAAATATAATGCCTGTTTTTTGTGCCAATAAAATTTGTTACAAAGAACCAAACCTTTGCATTATTCAAACCATGTCGACATGAGTCCACAATGCTAGGAAAATGGTCGGTGCTCGTCCTCCTACACTGTCGGATACAACATGTTATGCATATCAACGTCAGTATATTGTGGTACTTAATGCTTATCACTGTGCCAATATGTCTGTCACACTTGTCACATATTGCATTTCCAAATACGGCTGGGATACGATATAATGCCTTAATGTCAATATATTGTTTTTATTGCCTGTTTTTGTGCTATTATGGTTGTTCTTTCACCACACCCTGCATGGTTCAGACACTATCTGAAATAAACCCATAGTGATTGGACGGAACCGGTTTCTCGGCCTTCCAAACACTGACGGGATACGAAGTATAATGCGTTTATCCATTATTTTTATATAATGTTCGCCATTATGCCAATGTGTTTGCTACACTGAATTGACTAACTCTGAACTAAGCCCTTAATGATTGGACGGAACCGGTTTCTCGGCCTTCCAAACACTGACGGGATACGAAGTATAATGCGTTTCTCCATTATTTTTATATAATGTTCGCCATTATGCCAATGTGTTTGCTACACTGAATTGAATAACTCCAGTGCAGATGGGAAAACCAGTCTCCAGCCTCCACAGCCAAACAGAGGAGCATGTCGCACTTACTGTAAGATCTGTGAAGAAATACCCTGTGATTGTGGTTTTACATGCGTTGAAAAGTACAAAACCTTGTCTTTTTCCAACTCCGCCTGTGTGCCAGGGAGAACGAGGACCGTTCTCGATGGTCTGCCTTTGGGCCCACAGTATCCGAAAAACCCCTCGTCGGTTTTTCAGATACGTGTGGGACAAGCAATCTGACCCCCCCCATGAGCCCACAGTATTTGGTAAAGCCGGTTCTCGTTTTTCCAAATACGTGTGGGACAGAAACACTGCATGTACTGACTCCATTGAAGGTAACAATAAAACCAGTTGTAAAATCAATTGTAAGAACGGTACCACCCCTGTCCGCCAGAGGGCGCCTTTGCACCTTGGCACAGGCGTCACGCCCGTTTTTACAACCGATTCCACCATCTTGGAGAGGGCGCCAAAACGCTTCTGCATCACAGGGCCCTCTCAAGATGGCCGAACGGAAGGTAAACAAGTTACATACTTCCGTGTCCGACCGGAGACGGACGTCGAGCGTCCCCCACCGGATGTTGACGTCGGGGAGGTACCGCGTACTGTCTCAGGTGACCTCCCCGAATCCAACTGTTTCCTTTTCCGACCGGAGACGGACAAGGGGCTTCTCCGACCGGATACCAATGTTGGGGAGGCACCGCGTGCGGGGTCACGTGACTTTCCCGAATCCTTCTGTCAATCAGGTAACACCCGTACTGCCTCTATCGAGCGTCACACGTTTGGCAACGCCAGAGCGTGCGAGCGCGTCACTGGTCTCCATGACAACGGGCAGACAGCCGGTGGAGCGAGCAGTTTCTTTAACTCGCCTCAACCCACTAGCTCGCTGTCTAGCGAAATGGAAAGCTTGCGACCCGTCTCATTGGGTGCTGCGCACCATACAGAAGGGTTACAAGTTACAGTTTTGCATGAAACCCCCGATGTCAGACAAAGTGATTTTCTCCAGCGCGACGGGCGCAGCGGCAGTTACGTTACGAGAGGAGGTTCTCTCTCTCTCCTAAACAATGGCGCAATAGGAGAGTTCTCCCCAGATCGGAAACGCCTGGGTTTTTACTAAAAGTTTTTCCTGGTTAAGAAAAAGGGGGGGGGGTGTACGTCCCATACTGGACCTGAGAGGTCTCAATAAATTTCTAACGAAATTAAATTTTCGCATGCTGACGAACGCAGCGTTACTACGCACGGTGCGTCAGGGCGACGGATGGACCAGCATAGACTTAAAGGATGCGTGTTTCCACGTTCCCGTCTACCCGGTGCACAGGAAATTTCTGCTGTTGTTTTCACCTAGCGGCTACCTAGCCTCGCTTACGACAACACTGTGTTGCTTAATGCAGCAGGTACGTCAGTGTTACACTGGTTTTCTGTACTGGTCAGGCTCATTGCAGCAGTAACACACTGTGGTTGTACCGGTCAGCTCCCCTGGACAACAACGTGATTTTCCACGTACCTTTACATGCCTCCTATGTCAGACACAGGATGTTCCTCTCATGCGGAGAGGTAATGCAGCCATGTCTCTGAGAGAGAGGGACTCTCTCTACTGAGCAAGGGCATCTTCAGAAAACCGTCTACGAATTGGAACCTAGAGGTTACTTAGGTAACCCCGTTTTTTTTCCCAGTTTTTGGTACAACTGGTTTTCGTGTGTTTTCTGGCCAAAGAAGGAGGGGGGAGGCTATGTGACCCTTTCTGGATGAAGGGGTCTCATCAAGTCTCTTACGAAATTCAGGTTTCGTATGCTGATGACCGTGGCGCTCCTGCGCACGTTCGGTCAGGGGGACAGGTGGACCAACGTAGCCCTGAGGCGCGATTACTGTCGGTTTTTCACTGTCGGTTTCTAGAAGGAGCGTTTTGGTTCCGTCCCAGCAGTCCTCCCTATAGGGTTCTCACTGGACTCGACCACGCTCGCAGCACGTCTGTCTCAGGAGTGGTTAGACGGCTTCCTGTCCTGTGTGAGGCCTTTCCACGTAGGAAAGACAGTCACTTACAGGCTGTGCGTGCAGGTGGCGGGTCTCATGACTTCAGCCATACACCTGACCTGCCTAAGTAGGCTATTTTGGGACCTTTCAGAGGTGGATGCGGGCTCTCAGGATCCCACCTACCGTGGACCCTCGACAAGGTCTGGTGTCTCCACTTGCGTGGATTCACTTAGGCTGTGCTCATGCGCACCCTTTCTGTCAGAAGGCGTCAGGGGAGGCGCTGTGATCTCACGGACGGCTGTCACGACGGACGCCAGCCTGATTTGGACCAGGTTCGATCGACCACAGGTCGATTTGTTTGCCTCAACAGAGAACGCGAAGTGCTCTCGCTTTTTCTCGGTGAAGGCAGCGGACTTTTCGTTGGGACTGGACGCGTTGGCTCACAGCTGGCCGAGGGAACTGCTTTATGCATTCCTGCCGCTGGAGTTGTTCCGCCCGACGTTGGAAAAGGTCAGGCCCCAGGGCCTGACTGTACTGCCAGTTGCTCCAGGTTGGGGCGTGTGGGGATCGGAGATAACTTCTCTGCTCCACGCCGAACCCGGGTCCCTTCCTCCGATCGCGGACCTGCTGACGCAGGTGGGGACCGAGATCAACCACCCCAGCCCCTGGGACCTAGATCTGTGGCTCTGGCCTGTGTGAGGGCCAACCTAGATTTGTGTGGTCTGCCCCCTGACGTGGTGGTTACCATCCAGAGGGCGAGGGCCGTTTTCTACTAGGGCTGCCTATGACGTCAAATGGAATATTTTCGTGTCATGGTGCCAGGGGCAGTCACCAGTGGTGGTGGCTTTTCGGGCCCCGGTACGCGGCTTCCTTTTTCTCTTGCAGAGCAAGCTGAATCAGGGTTTGACCTTCTCGACGGTCATGGTGTACTTGGATGCCATCTCCGTCTGCCACGAAGGTTTTCGAAGGCGGGACGGTTGGCGATCGTCACCTGGTACGGCGGTTCTTGGGCGGGGCCAGACGGACCAGGCCGGGTAACAGGCCTCTGTTTCCGGCTTGGAATCTGGCGGTGGTGCTGAATGCACTCTGCCTTCCCCCCGTTTGAACGTCTCGAGACTGGGAGCCTCAAGGTGTTGAGTCTGAAAACAGTCTTTTTGGTGACCCTGGCTATGGCAAAGAGGGTCGGTGACCTGCATGCACTCCCGGTGAGTTCGGAGTGCTTGAGGTGCTCTGGGGATAGCAGACGGGTTCTGCTGACGCCAAACTTGGCGTTCGTTACCAAGACCGGGGGGGTTGCACCGGCTCCGGTCGGATTGGTTGCGTTTCATCCACCTCCTTTCGCTTCGGCGGTGGATGAGCGGTCACTTTGTTTCTGTCCAGTGAGGGCTTTGAGGCTCTACTGTCAGGTGACGGCGCCTGGTAGGTCGTAAACACGATTGTTTGTCACCTACGGCTGGGGTGACCAGCGGAAAGCGATGGCCAAGTCAACGCTTTCCAGGTGGATAGTTGAGGCCGTAAGGCTCGCCTATACTAGTAGTGGGGCCCCAGTACCTGTTGGATTGGGGGCGCACTCGACTAGGGGATTGGCTGCTTCCTGGGCCCTCTCTAGAGAGGTTTTCGGTCCAGGAGATTTGCAGGGCTGCTAACTGGTCATCTCCTTCGACCTTTGCAGCTTTCTACAGCCTGGACATGGCGGCTTCCTCGGTGACGCACGCAGTCCTTGGCGTGGCAGCCTCATCTACTTGAGGTGCCTTTCTCCCCCTGATGTGATCCCGTGGGGCTAACAATCTGTTGGGTCCTAGGGAGCAGGGGGGCCCTGTTCCCTTACTAGGAGGTTAGTAGGTGACGAGCCTTGTCTTCTATTAGCTGAATGGGGAAGACTTCGGTCTGTCGGGGTTTTCGTTTATCTCATCCCTTGTGCCGTGTCCAGGCCCGGTGGGCCTGGGCGTCCCTGAAGCGGGGGCCCGCCGTGTTCGGGTCCCTGAGCCAGTAGGGGACGTGCGGTTTTTTCTGGGGATACAATGTTTTTAACGCTTCCGGGGGGTTTATAGATCCCATAGTGAGTGCCTCACGACTCAAAACGACAAAGAACTAGAGGTTACGTAGGTAACCCCGGTTCTTTTAGTTTAGGAGTGAGGCACTCACCAAACACCCCTTTGTTTCGCCACTGCGAACAGAGGACCTGTGGTAAGAGGAAGTACTACGTCACGACCAGCCCTTATATGTCCTTCCGGAAAGGGGAAGGGACAGCCGGTTACGTGACATACCCTCTAGCCCAATGAAATGGGCCCCGGGAGCGTATTGTGTAGCTCTGTTGCATCGCCAGATGGCGCTGTTTCCCATAGTGAGTGCCTCACTCCTAAACTAAAAGAACCGGGGTTACCTACGTAACCTCTAGTTATGTGTGCTCTGCGGTTGGTGTTTGTGAGGATTCTGGCTGCCGTATTCTGAACTAGTTGAAGTCGGGATAATGATGAACGGCTCAGGGTGGTATAGAGTCCGTTACAATAGTCGAGACGGGAGGAAACAAAAGCGTGCATGATTTTTTCCAGGTCTTGAGAAGTGAGCATTGATTTTATTTTTGCGATATTGCGTAGATGGTAGAAGCATGACTGGGTAACCTTTTTAATATGGAACTCAAAGTTCATTTGATTGTCAAAGAAGACACCTAGGTTCTTTGCAGACTGTTTGACATTAGTTGCCAGGGGACCAAGGGACAGACAAATTGCATTTGAGCTAATCTCAGGGCCTATGATGAGGATTTCGGTTTTATCAGGGTTGAGTTGTAAAAAGTTTTGTGCCATCCAATTGTTGATACCGGTTAAACAGTCATGCAAGACTGTGAGTTTAGTGAGATCAGTTTGCTTAAATGAGAGATATAATTGTGTATCATCAGCATAACAATGATAGGATATTCCTTCGAAGCTGTTAATAAGAGTGCCAAGGGGGAGCATGTAGAGGGAGAATAGAATTGGACCAAGTATGGAGCCCTGGGGGACCCCACAGGTCAGGGGAGCTGAGGAGGAGACATAATTGTCACAAGCGACAGCCACACTTCTCCCAGTCAGATAGGAGGATAACCATGTCAGGGCCAACCCGGTTAGTCCCGCCCACTGTTGGAGCCTATTAAGGAGGAT
This sequence comes from Gymnoscopelus microlampas, assembly GCF_963454915.1. Classification (NCBI taxonomy): domain Eukaryota; kingdom Metazoa; phylum Chordata; class Actinopteri; order Myctophiformes; family Myctophidae; genus Gymnoscopelus; species Gymnoscopelus microlampas. The sequence goes on from NC_139953.1 coordinate 7,167,118, forward strand.
GGAATGGTCTATCGTGTCGAACGCTGCGCTCAAGTCAAGCAGCAGCAGCACTGAACACTCACCGACATCGGCTCTCATAAGGATGTCACTAGAGACTTTAAGTAGTGCAGTTTCAGTGCTGTGCTTCTGGCGGAAGCCGGACTGAAACTTATCAAATGTATTGTTCTGATTAAGGAACTGTAGAAGTTGATTACAGACAACTTTTTCTAAGATTTTTGAGATGAAAGGGAGTTTGGAGATTGGCCTATAATTACTGTGAACTTGTGGATCAAGGCTTGGTTTTTTTAAGAGTGGTTGGATACTTGCGTGTTTAAAGTGATCGGGCACACACCCAGTGGATAAGGAGCTATTGATGATTGACAGAATGTAAGGATTTAGACAGTTAAAAACATATTTTAACAGGGCAGTAGGAATGGTGTCAACAGGGCTAGAGGAGGGATTCATATGTGACACAATTGGTGAGAGATCCTCTAAGGAGATCATGTTAAACTGGGACAATGACGGCACTGGGGGCGGATGGTCAGCTATGGTGATACAGGGCGGTGTTATCTTAGATCTAATATTGTCCACTTTAGCAAGGAAAAATGATAGAAATTGATCGCAGTCATCATTAGAGAAGATAGGAAGTGGGGGGGGAGCAGGGTTAACCAGAGTGTTTACTACAGTAAAAAGAGCTTTTGGCCTATTCTTATTAATATTAATCAGATTAGAGAAATAAGCAGCTCTTGCATCCTCAACTTTGTGATTAAAAGCAGACAGAAGTTCCTTCATGAGGGTGAAGTGAACTGTCTCCTTAGTCTTTTTCCACCGTCGCTCTATCTTTCTACATTCTCTTTTTAATCTGCGAATGTCCTCGTTTATCCACGGGGATGCGTTGACAGCACCAGCACACTTATTTTTTATTTTGAGGGGGGCAACTGCATCTAGGGACAAACACAAATTATTAAAATGGCAGACAAGGTCATTGGTGTCAGTGGGAGCTATCACAACCTTACTAAGATCTGAAAAAACTTTTTCAGCAGAGGAACTGTTAAGAAAGCGAGAGCGGGTTAAACGTTTGATGGGTTGGGTCTCGGCAATAAAATCTATGTTAAAAAGAATATATTTGTGGTCAGAGACAAAGAAATCCCCCACATGTAGATTATTGAGGTTCAATGACAGTGTAAAAACTAAGTCCAGTGTGTGACCCTGGTCATGTGTTGGCCCAGACACATGCTGAGTCAAATTCAGTGATTGCGTAATACTCATAAATTCATTAGCTAAGTTGTCGGAGGGATTGTCAACGTGAAAGTTGAAATCACCTGTCAGGACCAGATTATCAACCTTCATAACGACAGAAGATAAAAACTCTGAGAATTCCGTTAAAAACTCACTTTTAGAACCTGGTGGGCGATAACATAATAAAATAAAAAGAGGATTGGCAGATCCAATCCTAAGCAGGAGAGCCTCAAAGGTGTCAGACCACCTCCACGGCCGGACAACCTAGGAGCATTAAAAACTCTGCAGGAAGCGGGGCAGAGCTTGTTCACAGTTACGTTGTCTCCGTCTTTCAACCAGGTCTCTGTTAAAAATAAAAAATCAAGGTGATGCGATTTAAAAAAGTCTCTTAAAATGAAGGGCTTTTTACAGACGGACCTGGTATTAATTAAGGCCATTTTGAATGGAACAGGCATAATGGCAGGGGCTATAGGTAAACAAGGAATGTAAATGAGGTTAGATGGAGTGACTGTGCGAGGGGTGATATTGTTGAGTGAAAAGTGTCTGGACCTGATAAGAACGGGGATGGTCATGGGGCAGAGGAGGGAAATGGAATCAGCATGAACCATAGGGAGATGCTCATGATTATTGCAATGACAAACTACTGTAGTGGGATCATGCTGGGGTGCATGTCACTTGCAAGCTATGAACTGTATGTAGTGGGTAATTAATAGATTGGTGCCTTTTGAATTTAGGTGCAGGCCATCACGTTTATACAGGTGATTACTGGTCCAAAAACTGTCGAAATCGCTGATGAAGCCAGCTCCGGTGGCCTGACAGAACGCTTTTTGCCATTCATGCAGGCTCCAGAGCCTGCTAAAGTGTTCAGGACTCTTTGAGGGGGCTGGGATGGGGCCAGAAAACACACATGTTTTGCCCAGACTATGTACAGTGGTGGCAAGTGACTCGAAATCTTCCCTCAGTTTGACAGAAAGTCTGTTAAGGACATCATTCGAGCCAACATGAACAAAGAGGGTATGAGCAGTGGGATGGAGATCTAAGACAATAGGGGCCAATTCAATAAGTTTGTGGACTTTTCCACCAGGGAGACAATAGGTGATGGCACCAGGGATCACAACAGCTCTGATAATAGAGTCACCAATGATGACAACCTCTGGGGACCTGTCCTTGCATCCTCCCTTATAAATGCATAGTTTGGACCGGGAGGCATGCGTTAATCCGACAGACCTTTTCTCCGACTATGTGGCATCCGCGTGCGGTTAGGGTTAGGGTGCGGGTTTGGTTCGGGTTTACTGTTTAATGTCGGAGCACTGCGCTGTCGGAGGAATGTGCTGTCGGACTAACGTACTGCACCCGTTTGGACCAGAGGGGATTGTCCTTAAATGTATTGGTAATGGTGGCATTGGTGACGTCACGTTCCGCCGCAGCTGTGACCATCACGTCGCTGGGGGATCCCCCATTGACGTTACTGTCAGCTGGGACAGACGCTGGAGTATCGGCTGGGATTTCCTTGGCAGAGGTGACGTCAGTCGTGACGTCACGATTGTCCACAGCTGTGTCCATCAGACCGCTGGGCAGTGGGGGAGAAAGCTGCACGTTAGTAGTAGGAACACGCTTGGACTTAAGGACAGCAGGAGACGAGGGGGTTCTGCGACGAGAGCGTTTATGGTGGATTCGAGGGGTGGATGGACATGAGCGCTTTCTGTTGGATTTGGAGAAGACCTGTTGCTGATAGCCAGCTGGCGGACGAGGGTCGGGTAGCAATCCATTTGCCACAATCCGCACGGTGGTAGGTGTTAGCATCCCATTAGCCACAGCTAGCTCGCTGCTAGCCGCTGGCTCCGGGGTAGCTTGTTGTGGCTCGGATAAACAAGCCAGTGGGGTAAAAAAGTTGTTCAGTGGAATGGGGCTATCGGTACCGCCAGGAGAGAACCAGGGAAGAGAACGCTTTCTCCCATTCCTGACGACAGAGGTCCAGGAGCGGCCCGGAGTGGGACTCGAACAGCGGGGTCCGTTGGGAACCAGTTTGTCCAGCCTGGACTGCAGCTGCGATTTCCTCCGGAGGACATCCTTCAGGACTCCCTCGATGGTCTGGAGCTCGGACCTTAAGGTGACCAGTTCGGAATCTTCTGGGGTAAGTGGCGACATCTAAGGGAAGAGAAAGAACTGCCAGTACACAGTCCAATAGATAGAAACTGGTGTTGTTGTTTAGCCAAGGGCTAAGTGGTTAGCAGCGGCTAGAAAGGCTACTTACACACCTGGACTCCGAAAGGAGTCCAGTGCGTTGATCAGATGTTGTAGATATTATAGATGTACAGGTAGGATGAGATCCAGAGCGGTACTTACACACACTGCGTTGAACGGGTCTAGCAGGGGTACACAGTTGTACCGGTGTCGCAGGATAACGAGTGATTTCAGTCGTTATTGATGGTGATCTTCGACCATAGTGCAGTATGGCCATCAAACAATCAAAGTTTAAAAGCGCTGTTAAAGACAATGTCTAAAAGTAGGATAAAAACGGGTTTAAAAAGTCATGAGACAGGACCTCTAAACGCCGAGATGCAACGCTGGTCTATGAAAACCAGCCCAAAAGAAGTGACTATAAAAGGCCACACAAGCACTTCAAAGCTATATATGTCGTCCATTAAACAATGTGCATATTTATGTATGTTGGCTATTTGAAAATAGACGATCTACAAGCTCACAACCGTTCTACCATTATTTACAAGCAACTTCAGAAAAATGTGGCTTATAATAATCAGACCAGGCAACAATGCAGACAGATACTAGGGGTGCGTTAGGAAATACAGCACTGACTGAGCACTGCCCAGGGCTTACTTTTGATTGACTCTCTTTCAGATGTTATTCGTGGCTCTCTTTTTCGTCCTCTTTGCAGTGATGTTCCTGCATAAAAGCCTTTACTCTTAACCTTAAACTGATCAGATGGTTTGGTTAAAGGAACTTTAATCTATTAAAGTGTCTTTCTTTGGTTCTGATTGTTACTAGGTTCTGATAGTAACTTGGTATATTCTATTTATTTTATCTAGTCTATGTATAGCCTTCATCAGCCTGTCAGTGATGCGTTTTCAACAGAAATGCGCATATTGGCAGTCAGCTGTGTAACACTAGCTGGTTAACGATGGCTCGTTGAGCCTGTATGCGCATTTGACCACATAGCAATCAACAGCACTAATTAATGTCAGCTGTGTGTGTGCGTGTGTGCGTGTGCGTGTGTGTGTGTTTAATGTCCAACTGAATGTTTTCTGTAGTGTACATATCAAGTCTTTCCCTGTAGAGCAGGGGTCTTCAACAGGGGGTCGGGGACCCCTAGGGGGTTCTCAGAGTTACTACAGGGGGGTCTCCAAACCTTTGCCTGATAGGACCTTTTTCTTGTATTTACATTAACCACATGAACCCTAATATCCCTATATTCTGAGGGGAACTTAAGAAGAGGTAGAGGGGAAAAGAGCAGACCAAGTACAGAGCCTAGGCTCAACTACTAAGGACTGAGAGTTTGACATGTCTGATAAATACACTGATGACAGTGCTGTTAAACAAGTCTATGAAGCTATATATGAAGTCTATGAAAAGGTTTAATCTGCAACACAAATTTTGTACAATATGTAGTGGGGGTCCCTGCTTCATCTCTCCCTTAGCTAAAAAACCTTGGGGACCCCTGCTGTAGTAATCAGAGTAGACCCTCTCCCTCACGCTAAACTTAAATGACTTCTAAGTTCCACTTCTCCCCAAAAGGACAACTTTATTTTCCATCCTGAATGACAAGTCTAATATTATTATTGTATTTTGGTTATGTGCGATAACTGCAAGCCAATGTTCAGAGATTCAGTATTTGTCTTCCGTTCTCTGCACTGGCTCCCCGTAGCAGCTCGCATTCAGTTTAAAACCCTGGTGCTAGCCTATAGAGTAGTGAAAGGAACAGCTCCTTCTTACCTCCGGGTTTTGGTCAATGCCCACACCCCTGCCCGACCACTCCGGTCTGCCACCTCGGGGCGACTGACTCCCTCGCCACTCAACGGTCCTTCTGGTCGATCGACACGGTCACGACTTTTTTCTGTTCTGGCCCCACAGTGGTGGAATGAACTTCCCACTGATGTCAGGACAGCAGAGTCACTGCCCATCTTTCGCCGCAGGCTGAAAACCCACCTCTTCAGGAAACACTATCCTTCCTCTTTGCCTGGCCTACTTGTTGTTAACTAGTTGTACGAACTCTTGTTTTATTTTTGTATTGTTTTATTGGATCTTGTTTAGTCGACTCACTTATTTGTTTTAGCTCGTGCTCATTTGATTTTGCCATTTTTGTCTCATCTGTCTAAGAAAGTAGGTAGCTGATATATTGCACTTTTACCTTAGCGCTAGGTATACTCTTGGTTGCTTGTTTTTGCAGGAAATGTACTTAAAACTTCTGGTGATTAGTAGTTTTCGTTCCCTACCTATGTTGAATACACTTATTGTAAGTCGCTTTGGATAAAAGCGTCTGCTAAATGACTGTAATGTAATGTAATGTAATGTCTTAATTTCTTTAATTAACATTTATTTTGTTGGCAATAATTCAACTGTCAGCCAGTGTTTTGAGACATATTGTCTTTTATTGCTACAAAATAAATGATAAAAATAAATTCTACATGCATAAATTATAATTTAAAAATATTTTTAAAAATGAAAAGATCGGATCGGGAAAGATCAGGATCGGCAAATACTCAAAATCAAAAGATCGGGATCGGATCGGGAGCAAAAAAACGTGATCGGGACATCCCTACTTAAAAGTAATCCAAAAGTAACTGAAAGTAACTAGTAGTTACTTTTTAAATGGAGTAATCGGGATTACGTCACTGACTACATTTTTTAGCAAGTAACTTGTAACTGTAGGGGATTCCTTCTTAAAAGTAACCCTCCCAACCCTGGTTGTTGTTTACACAGACACAGAGACAATCTTTTGCAATCCACTTGGTAAGACTAAAACATGATCTTCCAAATCAAATCATCCACATTCCTAATGTTGTTAGACAACTTCTGATTTGTATATTGTGTCATTTAAACTTTGTAGAGCAGTGTGAGACCAAGGTGTGCAAATCACTGACCAGCCAGGTGATTTTGCAGTGTGTGCCCATTCATTCATTGATCAGCGGTGAGTGAGACAATGTATAACTGTTTGGTTGATTTAACTCAGCTGATGGTTATGTTAATGAGTGTTATAGCCAAAACAGTTGGCAGGATTTATTTTGTATTTATGTTACATGCTGAAACTGTGATTATTTTAGTGTGTGTTACTGAAGGAACATGCTGTTTAAAACACACATGTAGCATTTTGGGTTATAGTGATTGAAGAGGTCATGTTTAGCATCTTTCACCTGTTGCTAGCCAGGTGGGAGATATTAAGCACGTTTGAGCCATAAATACCTCCAAGTTACTTCTCAAAACAACCTTTGTGGACATTTGAAGTGTACTTTATATACAATTTACCTCATTTCATTGTAAAAGTTAAAGGAGAATTTTATAGTATTTTTGTAAAAAGAAGAACAGTTCATTGAATGTTCAATACTTGAAAGATGTATAAAGAAAATAAGCGCTTTAAAAGGTTTTCAATGTATATTGAAGTACATGATTACTAAAAAGAACATGTTTAAGCTAATTAATACAAGTTAAAAAGTGTTAATTGTTGCTATTTCATGTGGATTTAAAAACATGATCTACACACAGAGTGTGTGTGAATAGCACAAGCTATTGGGTCTTGTCTGATCTAATATAGGTGAGTTTTTTTTTATTATTGGGTGATTCTGATTCCAACCATCATCTACTCCTGGAGTGCTTCATGTGGAGAAGAGGACAGCGCTTCCCTTCCATTCGCTGAAGAGCCCAGGTGCATGTGAGACTCCACCGTCTCCATTACCCAACTTCAACGATCCCCCAGATCCATAGATTCCCAGTTCATCTGGGTGGCGAGCTAACCAACCTACAGAGTCTGGACACTGATGGTGATTCCCCTCCCTCACGGATTGTGTGGTAGGACTAGTCAGAACACTGTCACGATTCAGATAAAAGGGCCCCAACGAGAACAAAAACCTCAAACTTTGGGAACAAAGGGTTTTCATATCTTTTGCCGGCTTTATTATTTCCTTTGTTATTTTCCATACTGCAGTTGTTGTAATTTCTATTGTTGTAATAATAAGTGGCCACCACAATTCAAGTCATCATTGTCTGTGTCATTATTGATATGCAACACTGGCTCTTAAAAACACTAGAGTTTTCTGATATTAGCCCAGATATTGACATGCACACTATTGACTACTACTTACCTGTTTTCTCTATTACTAGTTCGTAACTAGGGTTACACATACATGTTATTGCTTTGTTTTTACCTGTGCAGCACTTTGGTCAACTGAGGTCGTTTGAAAATGTGCTCTATAAAGTTTGTTTGATTGATTGATTGATTGATTGCAAGGGGTCATGTGACAAAAAAAGATGTAGAAATAAGACAGCTAGCTTACAAGTCAGTGAGCAAGAGGAAGTTGTGGTCGACAGCAGCATCAGGGAGCAGAGAGGGCTGCAGAAGCAAGATGTTGACTTCCTTTCCAACGCCTGCGTTGTCGTCTGCCACACGTATTCCTCCGCTTAAGGCCACTCAGCACCTCCGGCCGGGGATTGGCGAGGCCATATCTAAGCCTAACCATGTCAATGTAAATTTAATGTATGCATAGTTTGGTTCTAACTGTGGAACCAGCATGCATTTGTGTGTTGGGGTTGTGGAGGCCCTGAGACAGTTTCAGGCCCAGAGGCCCATAGACTCAGGATCTGGCCCTGTCTACAGTTCAAGACTTATAGTCCAAAACGTAAAGTGAAACAGTTGCACCATCTGTTGTACAAACTCTATCCAGCCCACCGCTTCCTCATGTCCTGACAGCTGCATCCCATGGCTGACACAGCTCTGGGTATAGGCAACCCGGCTTGGTGGAGATCTGCCCTCATAGGAGCACACATTTGTAGTATTTAGAATATACTGTAAGCCTTATAAATATGATCACTAAACAATTTTGTAGTTGCAAATAAAGCAAAATGCAGTGTGCAGCAGCATCATCATCATCATCATCATCATCATCATCATCTTTCTGTCAAATCCAAATCCAATGGCCAATGTGTTTTGTACTGTGTACAATTACAAACTCACACCTGAATCAAGAAAATGAAGAATCAGCTTTATTGTCACATCACTGGTTTACAGGTGTAAAGAAGTGGGTGATTTACTTTTTTGCGTAAGCTCCATCATTTTGCTGTTATTCACAAAGGGAGAAGAAAAAGGAAGGAGGACAGGGAGAGGGAGGGCAGGGAGGAAAAAAAATCAACCATCAAAGAAGCATGTCAAAGAGATCCTCCAAACAATATTGTATATAAAACTCTTAACTTCAACATGTTATTTTTCATAACTGTTTCAAGCTTTGAGAACGTACTGAGAAAAAAAGCCAAGTTAAAATCTATTCAAGGATAACCCTAAACCTGTGCCTCAGACGACGCAGTCTCTTGACTGGTTACCTGGGTTTGTGGAAGTGTTGGTCTGAGGCAGCTCTTCAGTGAAGGCGTTCTCCAGCACTTTTAGGACAGATCTGCTAACTTCATTCTTGAAATCCTGACCCATGAACACGTACAACAGCGGGTTCACGCAGCTGTTGATATATGCCAGGCAGAAAGTTATGATGCTCACACGTTCCAGTGTTTCATAGTACTGAGTTTGCTCTGCCGCCATGAAATAAATCAACCGAATTTGTTGCATGATGTGATAGGGGGCCCAGCACAGGAAAAATGCGCCGATAACAGCTGCTATAATTTTGAAGGGACGACCTGATTGGCTGGCCAGCAAGCGATTCCTCCTGATCCGGTGGATGATGACAGAATAGCAGGAGACGATGACGGTGAAAGGGACCACGAATCCCATGAGGAAGCGAGTGATGATCATGGCCCCACGTCGAAACTTCAACAACGGTATCTCTGTGGATGTAGGGACGATATTATCGGTGAGTGCAAAGTTGGTGCGGCACATAATGGTGTCGTCAAAAATGGTGGCGCGTGTGTCCATAAAGATGAAGTAAGGGGAGCTGAGCGCCAAGGCCTGTACCCAGACACCCAAACTCACACAAGACGCCTTTCTGACGCTGCGGTGGTTCCTGGCCCACACTGGCCACACCACACATACATATCTGTCAACACTGATGACCATCAGAATGTAGATGCTGGCATACATGATCAGGAAGATAACGGTGCTGTCCAGTTTGCACATGAATTTACCAAAAGGCCAGAAGCCGTCCAGAGCGCTTTCTGTGATTCTCAGGGGCAGGAGTGCTGTGAAGAGGAAGTCAGCCACAGCGAGGTTGAGGTACCAAACAGTGTTGATGGTTTTCTTCATTTTGAAGCCCGTCACCCAGATGACAACTCCGTTCCCCAACATGCCAAGCACAAAGACCAGGCTGTAAATGACGAGGCACACGATCTTGACAGATTTTTTTAGTTGTTCATCCTTTTTTTTTATATCATAATCAGAATAATCAGCATAATACTCCTCATCGTCCTGCCCCAAAGAGACGTTTCGACCAGACAAATCCATGTAATAATCTCAATTGTCCTAAAAAGAAAAAAGGTACATGCTTTGTTTTATTACACCATTTCTTAATTTCTACCTACATGTATTATTATCCTCTAGGTAAATAAGACTATTACCATGTATAATTACAGGTAGGGTAATTATCAGGTAGGGTAAGTAATGTTTTTGGGTTAAAACAAAAAGTGTTTTGTTAAAAGGTTAAAGCACTATATTCTGATAGTAATCGTTGCTAGAGTGTTTGTTCAGTAACAGGAGTCTCCCTGTCTCTCCAGCTCTTTCATAAACAGAAAATACATTTTCCGGTAGGTGTCAAAATCTCAGTCAATCAGGAGAAAGTACCCATTTTTAAGCTTCATTTTTATAGTGTTCCAGTTCCAATTTTGCCTGCTCATTTTTTCTTAGTGTCATCACTTCCAATTTCACTTGTTTAATCTATATCCTGATTGAGTTCTCTATTCTGATTGGATACAATTGGAAATGAAACTGAACTGAAACAAAAATGCATTTTCTGTTTTATAAAGAGCTGGAGAGACGAGGAGACTCCTTTTACTGAACAAACACTCTATAGCAATGAGTACTATCAGAACATAGAGCTATTTAACACTTATTTAAACCAAAGAAAATCACTTACCCTACCTTTAAAAACTGGTTATGTAACGCTAACAAAAACTCACAATATAATGTTTTCGTGATAAGTCCAGAATACAATATTTATCACTATATATATATATATATATATATTAAAAAAAAAGAAAATGACTGTGTGTAGGATCATTTCATATTTGCGTGTCATGAAAAAAAATCCTGCACACTGTCTTCACTTACAGCAGCAGTTTATCACAACGTTTTGGTCTAGACCGCAACGTTGCAATGAACTACTGCTGTAAGAGAAGACAGTGTGCAGGACTTTTTTTTGTGACTGTCTATATAAAGAGAGAAAAGAAAAGAAAAGCTACCCGTTTCAAAGTGTTGAAGAGACGTCAGCCAAAGAAGTGTCTTGTTCAAACTGTGGTCTGTGAGGATCTCACGTCACCTTATAGCACCCTGTGGGAGGTGTCCTATAGGCTATAGTTGCTGTCACGCAGAAACCTCCCATCTCCATATTTTTCGTGTAAATTAATGCCCTACTTTGTCATACTACAGTGTCACACACAAGTTGTAAAACAGCCTAGATCACTTCTGAAATTCAGGCTCTGGAACAGGGGGTCTCAGACAGTTATTTCTCTAGAAGCCCCCTCTGACTTGCAGGCCCCTGGACCCCTAGGCCTGTGACAAACAGCCAAAAAGGGCTTTAGTTTTCGAGATACCCCTCCCGGAGTTAGGACAAAACACAACATTGTTTTTCCTCATCTCTATGAAATGGATTGTTGTATAAAAATATTTTACTGCAAAAGTGGTGAAATTGATATATAAAGTTATACACCCCAAACTAAAAATAAAGCCTGGCCGTCTGGGGGTTGAGGCATATAAAATCATTTAGATTCCCAATGGAAGCTCTGATAGGTTTAAAACTTGGCATACTTGAAGTCAGGACATCCCTCTACATTCTAGAAAAGACTGAATGTCAATATCTGAATGTAAATAGGAGATACAGTCATTTGAACACATACCTACAATAGGCGAAAATGTAAATATGTAGAATGTTGCTCTTTACTTTGTAGTGACTCTGACATGGATTGTCATAGCAAGACATATGATGTCTTGTTGGAAAGGTGTGGTTCTACTGAATCCAGCAATACCAAATACCAAAAGTAGCTTTAATACTCATGGAGTTATGTCACTAAACGTATATGGTGTCCCAAATGGGCAAATCATGAAACAGTCCTAATGAAATCTACAGTATCACACAGATTAGCTCTATTTTCAATTCACTTATCAAAGGGTGGAAAAGTATTAACAAATTCACTTGAGTAGAAGTCCCTAAAATGTATTAAATGTCCCAAACTTGAGAAAACTAGACATTTTATGCAACTTCAACAATAGTGCAGAAAAAAATGCAGGCAGGGACGTGCTGGGCCCCTAATTCCTATTTTTTTGCAGTTTAACATGTAACCTGTGTAGCATGCAGTTTAACCTGTAACCTGTGTAGCATACAGTTTAACCTGTAACCTGTTGTTTAACGTGACCTGTGTAGCATGCAGTTTAACATGTAACCTGTGTAGCATACAGTTTAACCTGTAACCTGTTGTTTAACGTGACCTGTGTAGCATGCAGTTTAACATGTAACCTGTGTAGCATACAGTTTAACGTGACCTGTGTAGCATACAGTTTAACATGTAACCTGTGTAGCATACAGTTTAACCTGTAACCTGTGTAGCATTCAGTTTAACGTGACCTGTGTAGCATGCAGTTTAGCATGTAACCTGTGTAGCATGCAGTTTAACCAACCTGTGTAGCATACAGTTTAACCTGTAACCTGTGTAGCATACAGTTTAACCTGTAACCTGTGTAGCATGCAGTTTAACCTGTAACCTGTGTAGCATACAGTTTAACCTGTAACATATGTTACAGGTTAAACTGTATGCTACACAGGTTACAGGTTAAACTGCATGCTACACATATGTGTAGCATGCAGTTTAACCTGTAACCTGTGTAGCATGCAGTTTAACCTGTAACCTGTGTAGCATGCAGTTTAACCTGTAACCTGTGTAGCATGCCGTTTAACCTGTAACCTGTGCACACATAGGATCCAACCAGTGCGTGAGCACCTGCCTGTTTGCTTTCACAGGAGCAATTGCCCTTCTCTTATTTAAATATCGGTCTTGCTGAACCACAGTTGCTCTCCACCCTGCTCTCATTCAATACAATGTAGCCTAGGTTAGGTCGCTTTGTTTGAAAACGCTGAAAACGTTTTAGTTGAGCATGGCAGTCTACAAGTATAAAAGGAAATAGCAAATTAAGTTGTCAGCACTCGCTATGCAAAACTTTTATAAACACACAGCCGAAGAAGGAAATGTAAACGTTTCTCAGACATATGTGGGTGTTAAGTGTGGTTTACATTTAGACTATGCAATAGTGACGGGCGGGTCGGGTTTTTTCATGACCCGCGGGTCAAACCGCGGCCGCTCATCACTACTATGCAAGTAACACTCAAACGTGTGAACTTGCTACAGTAGGTTCTGTTAACGGGCTTTTTATTAGGGCTTATCTATGAATCATTATCGTTCATATCTGTAATTATATGAAGTATGTACACTTTTGCTAGACTGGTTTAACTTATGTTGCCTAAATTGCTACTGTCCTTCACACCAACATGGGTTGGGGGTATAGTTGGGTATAGATTTGTGCGCCTGGATGACGTATTTCCGCTTTTATGTAGATGGTAGAGAGATGAAGAAGGACCCCATATTGTGTATTCTTATGTTTTAGAATGCTTTCCATTCTGTCATACAGAAACGTGAATGGCGTGTGTATTGTGGCCTTGCATAGAACTTTACTGTAAAATTATATTCAGCTCACAACCCAGACATCGTCATTGAAATTGTCAGCCAGCTCTGTGCAGTTTTGGAGAAGTAAAAACTCCTGTCTAGACACATAGTACTTCAACATGCGTCAGAACACTGTTCCGTGTGAACCTCAAAATGGTGAAGTAGAGCAGGGTGTTCTTCACAGCTTCCATGACATCTGACAATTCAGCACTAATGTCTTTGGCAACGTTACGAGTGACTCCATACATGGGCACACAGGGAAAGAGAGAGAGAGAGAGAGAGAGAGAGAGAGAGAGAGAGAGAGAGAGAGAGAGAGAGAGAGAGGAGAGAGAGAGAGAGAGAATTTCCGCTTTTATGTAGATGGTAGAGAGATGAAGAAGGACCCCATATTGTGTATTCTTATGTTTTAGAATGCTTTCCATTCTGTCATACAGAAACGTGAATGGCGTGTGTATTGTGGCCTTGCATAGAACTTTACTGTAAAATTATATTCAGCTCACAACCCAGACATCGTCATTGAAATTGTCAGCCAGCTCTGTGCAGTTTTGGAGAAGTAAAAACTCCTGTCTAGACACATAGTACTTCAACATGCGTCAGAACACTGTTCCATGTGAACCTCAAAATGGTGAAGTAGAGCAGGGTGTTCTTCACAGCTTCCATGACATCTGACAATTCAGCACTAATGTCTTTGGCAACGTTACGAGTGACTCCATACATGGGCACACAGGGAAAGAAAGAGAGAGAGAGAGAGAGAGAGAGAGAGAGAGAGAGAATTGAATTTGAGAGAGAGCAAGAGAGCCATGGAAACAGAATAGATTGGAGAGAGAGAGACATGGAAACGGAATGGATTGAAGAGAGAGAGACATGGAAATGGAATAGATTTGAGAGAGAGATGGAAACATAATGGATTTATTGGACATCACATCCTACTGCTCGTAACAGGAATCAAACTCTCAACCTTCAGACTGAGAGGCTGCAACACTACCTATACTGCTACAGCTTTGTCCAGGCTGATTTCGTCTGTTGAAGATCATGAAATCTTGCCTTCTGTCATGAACCAAGCCCCTGTTTCACTAACACTAAGATCACTCGTTCACAAACCATTTACCAATAGAGAAATTGTATATCTCCTCGAAACCAAAACCAGTGAAAGCGGCCGATCTACAAGCTCACAAAACGTTGCTATCTGAAAAGTTGTGAGATTGTAGATCGGCTACTTTCACAATGAAGTACGTCATACATTGAAAAAAAGTACTCTCAAATAAGCATTTCAGGTTATCTTTACCATTTGCAGGTTGGACATCTCAACCTATTGCCATTAACAGGAATCGAACTCTCAACCTTTGGACTAATAAGCTGCAACACTACCTATAGTGCTATCGCTTTGTCCAGGCTGATGTTGTCTGTTGAAGATCATAAACTCTTGCCTTCTGTCATGAACCAAGCCAACACTAAGATCACTCGTTCACAAACCATTTACCAATAGAGAAATTGTATGTCTCCTCGCAACAGAAAACAGTGAAAGCAGCCGATCTACAAGCTCAGAAACACGTTGCTATCTGAAAAGTTTTGAGATTGTAGATCGGCTATTTTCAGAATGAAGTATGTCATACATTGAAAAAACTTACTCTCAAATAAGCATTTCAGGTTATCTTTACCATTTGCACATGTATTCATTGATACAGTCATGTTGTTTGCAATTCAACTTAAATGAAGTCTGCATCAAGTGAAGCTTGAACTGGTGACCTTGAGATTGTGCGGCACTCATTTAAGGGAGACGCCATTGGACCAACAGACAAGTTACTGTGAAAAAGGAGATCACACAGATGATACAGTTTCACACAAATAGCTGAAAAATCCTGGGTTTAAGTGTTTTTCAAACTGCTCAAAATTGCGGACAATCTAAGGGCGGAGCTTACTGGTCAAAGCGATAGATGTGTTCCTCATGAGTCAAGGCACAAGTGTAAGCAAGTTTCACGACTTTCGGCCAAACGAGGCATGACTTTTGCCTGTTTAAAGTTTGCATTTTCAAAAAATTGTTATAGCGCCCTTTGGCCAATTGGAGTGAGATTGGTTTCAGTGATATTTGGAATGACTCTCTACATTACTGCAACGTTACAAAGAAATGTGAGTCTTGCATGTATGTGTTAGGGGTAGATGAATAATTTTCATAAAACTGCAATAGTTAAAATCTATTTCCTCCTGGGATTTTTGAGTAATCTGCACGAAACATTTTACACATTTAGAACTTATAGGACCTTTGCCGACAAAACAAAAGCGGCGGATTTTCCATAAGTGAAAAAATGCAGAAGTTATGAGCCAATGGCTGTTTTTCATATAATTCAAAATGGTGGGCGATCTAAAGGTCAGAGGTCAAAAGTTTCATGGTTGTAGGTCAAACAGGGCATGAGTTGCCCTCACTCCTAATGTCGCTTAGACTTCTTCCCAATAGCTGAATTAACATGCAACACAGAACCACAAAATCACTGAATCTTCTCAAAACAAATCACACCTTCTACAAAACACATGAAATCACTGGTGTCTACAAACACCCCAACTATTAAAGTTCTTAATTTACACACCAAAACTCTAAAACTATTACATAATTTCACAATCTCCATATTGCTGGTTGGCACACTCATATAAACAGTATTCTTAACCTTAATGACTATAATTTGTTTGCTCACTAGAAGTTCTCATGGGGATCATGCTGGGTTTGTGTGTCACTTGCAATCACTGCAGAGCAACATTAGGGTGGCATATCAGCGCTCAAGCTGTCACTAGTGCAAGGCCCCCATCTCCCATCTCCATTTCCCTGACCCTGACGGTCAGCCAACATCCCATGGTGTATTGAGGACTATTTTGGGAGTGGATGCACCAGGCACTAAAGCAGGGCAGGCAATGTGCTCCACCTCAGCGTTTGCCCCCTTCCCTTCCTCGGTTGTGAGAAAATACAACAAACCCCTCTCCCCTCAGCTTCTTGATCATGAGCGCTCTTAATTTTACTACTCAACACTTGCATATTACAAAGTTCCAAATCAAAAATCTATTTCACTACAAAAACAATAATGCCAACCAGAAATACAAGACCGTGAACTTACCAAAAACAAGGGAGGAAAGTTTAGACGAGGCCCCAATCTGTTACGACCCGGCCTAGGGGAGCCTATGGCCGCAACACATAATGGACTCCCTCCTTCCCAGTCTCCAAACACAACCAGTCAACACAAGTTTAAATGTCCAAAGGACAGTGATTTATTAAACGACAATTAAAACATGGATAAATTACCTCAGGGTGGGCCCTTGTACATCAAATCAAACTCAGATCAAAAAACCTATGCTTACCTGTACCAAACAGAAATACATAGTTCTTACCCAACTTCACACAAACATAAACAAAAGAAAGGCCACCCACCCCTACAATACCTAAAAGCTGTAAACTAACCCATGTTAAAACTAGCAACTCTAAAACACACTTAACAGAGCTAAAATCACTATCAAACACATGACTGGTGTGGTTGAAGGCTGGTTCGAAGGAAGAGTGACTGGGGACAGCCATCTTTATAGTCCCCAGCCTAGTCACAGGAGCCAATCATCAGCAGGCTCCACCTATTAATCAGCCAGACACTCAGCCACCACTCACTCAGTCACCATTCACTCCAGCTGTATACAAATCACTCACTCCTCACCACTCATTCACAAACACACCAATGAGGGGGAACACACAGGAAAATACATAATATGACCCTAGGGTCATAACAATGACCATCTACCATATGGCCGAGTTTCGTAAAAAGCGACAGCACGGTTCAGCCAGAACTGCGAAAAGTGGCAGAAGAAGAACTAAAATACTGCCAATGATAAAACAGGTCCAGAGCTGAGCTCTGGCCCCGTAAATAGCACAAAAAAAAATCTGAATTCCAATTCAAAAATATAGCTGCAAGCAGCGATAATACGGGGCCAGTGAGAGAGAGACAGACAGACAGACATGGAAACTGGAGAGAGAGAGAGAGAGAGAGAGATGGAAACTGGAGAGAGAGAGAGAGAGAGAGAGAGAGAGAGAGAGAGAGAGAGAGAGAGCCATGGAAACGGAATAGATTGAAGAGAGACATGGAAACGGAATAGATTGATGAGAGAGAGAGAGATGGAAAAAGAATGGATAGATTGGACATCTCAACCTATTGCCATTAACAGGAATCGAACTCTCAACCTTCGGACTAGGATAAGGATAATTCCTTTTAACAGGTCGTTCATGAAAGTCCTTGTGGTCTTGTTTCCAATGAGAACCTGTGAGCAATTAGGGGTTAAGAGTCTTGCTCAGGGACAAATTTCATTTCATCGACGCATATGCTGGGATGGCCTGGAATCGAACCTGGGGCAACCAGGGCCTCTGGTTCCCTAGGCGTGCTCACTAACCACCCAGCTATGGCCGCCCCATGATAGGCTAATAGGCTGCAACACTACCTATAGTGCTATAGCTTTGTCCAGGCTGATGTTGTCTGTTGAAGATCATAAACTCTTGCCTTCTGTCATGAACCAAGCCAACACTAAGATCACTCGTTCACAAACCATTTACCAATAGAGAAATTGTATGTCTCCTCGCTACCGAAAACAGTGAAAGCAGCCGATCTACAAGCTCAGAAACACGTTGCTATCTGAAAAGTTTTGAGATTGTAGATCGGCTATTTTCAGAATGAAGTATGTCATACATTGAGAAATCGTACTCTCAAATAAGCATTTCAGGTTATCTTTACCATTTGCACATGTATTCATTGATACAGTCATGTTGTTTGCAATTCAACTTAAATTAAGTCTGCATCAAGTGAGGCTTGAACTGGCGACCTTGAGATTGTGAGGCACTCATTTAAGGGAGACGCCATTGGACCAACAGACAAGGAACTATGAAAAAGGAGATTACACAGATGATACAGTTTCACGCAAATAGCTGAAAAATCCTGGGTTTAAGTGTTTTTCAAACTGCTCAAAATTGCGGACAATCTACGGGCGGAGCTTACTGGTCAAAGCGATAGATGTGTTCCTCATGAGTCAAGGCACATGTGTAAGCAAGTTTCACGACTTTCGGCCAAACGAGGCATGACTTATGCCTGTTTAAAGTCTGCCTTTTCAAAAAATTGCTATAGCGCCGCCTTTTGGCCAATTGGAGTAAGATTGGTTTCAGTGATATTTGGAATGACCCTGTACATTTCTGCAAAGTTTCAAAGAAATGTGAGTCTGCATGTATGTTTTAGGCACAGATGAATAATTTTCATAAAACTGTAATAGTTAAAATCTATCTCCTCCTGGGATTTTTGAGCAATCTGCACGAAACGTTTAAAACTTGAACTTTGGACCTCTGCCTACAAAAATTTCCAACGGATTTTCCATAAGTGAAAAAATGCAGAAGTTATGAGCCAATGGCTGTTTTTCATATAATTCAAAATGGTGGGCGATCTAAAGGTCAGAGGTCAAAAGTCAGACCACGAAAGTTGTCGGGCATGAAGAGACGCATGTGTGTATCGAAGTTTCATGGTTGTAGGTCAAACAGGGCATGAGTTGTACCTGTTCAAAGTTGGCACTTTCAATTGAGTGCTATAGCGCCACCCTTTGACGAATGAGTGTGAGAATTATTTCTTGGTAGTTTTTCATGAGCATCTACCATATGGCCGAGTTTCGTAAAAAGCGCATGCACGGTTAAGCCAGAACTGGCAAAAACAAGTATTTTTCAAACTGCTCAAAATTGCGGAAAATCTAAGGGCGGAGCTTAATGGTCAAATCGATACGTGTGTTCCTCATGAGTCAAGGCACATGTGTAAGCAAGTTTCACGACTTTCGGCCAAACGAGGCATGACTTATGCCTGTTTAAAGTCTGCCTTTTAAAAAAATTGCTATAGCGCCCCCTTTTGGCCAATTGGAGTAAGATTGGTTTCAGTGATATTTGGAATGACCCTGTACATTTCTGCAAAGTTTCAAAGAAATGTGAGTCTGCATGTATGTTTTAGGCACAGATGAATAATGTTCATAAAACTGTAATAGTTAAAATCTATCTCCTCCTGGGATTTTTGAGCAATCTGCACGAAACGTTTCACACTTGAACTTTGGACCTCTGCCTACAAAAATTTCCAACGGATTTTCCATAAGTGAAAAAATGCAGAAGTTAGGAGCCAATGACTGTTTTTCATATAAGTCAAAATGGTGGGAGATCTAAAGGTCAGAGGTCAAAAGTCAGAGGGTGAAAGTTGTTCAGCATGAGGAGACGCATATGTGTATCCAAGTTTCATGGCTCTAGGTCAAACAGGGCATGAGTTGTACCTGTTCAAAGTTGGCATTTTCAATTGAGTGCTATAGCGCCACCTTTTGATGAAAGATTGTGAGAATTATTTTTTGATCGTTTTTCATGACCATCTACCATATGGCCGAGTTTCGTAAAAAGCGACTGCACGGTTCAGCCAGAACTGCGAAAAGTGGCAGAAGAAGAAGTGACAGAATACTGCCAATAACAATACGGTTCCAGAGCAGAGCTCTGGCCCCGTAAATATAGCTGCAAGCAGCGATAATACGGGGCCAGGGATTGCAGAGAGAAGAAAGAAAGAAAGAAGCAATGATAAGTAATATGCACAATAAGCCATAGAAACATAGAAGACCGAACTTGAGAGAAAGAAGACCATGCAATTAACAAATGAGCATTTTAAACCCTCACTAACCCTAACCTCAGTAAAACTATGCCTACCCCTAACCTCAAGAAATACTACGCGTAAGCCTACGAATGCCAAATCACGATCGCCTCGACACATTGTCGGGGACAGGGATCGAACCAGCCACCTCCGGACTCTCAGAAACACGTTGCTATCTGAAAAGTTGTGAGATTGTAGATCGGCTATAATTTGTGCGTACGACGGGACACTCTCACAGATCCGTGATTTCCCCTGACTTCTTTTTTTGTTTTCTCCCCCCGTTCCGCATAAACAGCTGCTTTCGCGTGAAGTTAAGTAATTTCAACTAGGCTACCTGGGTACTTCTACTTCCAGTAGTATGATTTCAAAATAAAACGTGTGTTGAATTGTAACATTACAAGGATAGAGTTTTAAAAAACCTCTTATTCTGAAATGCACATCGTTTTGAAAGGAAACCAGATTTATTTTCTGGAGGCCACTTGACAGCTTTCTGCTCACGGAACATAGCTCCACTTGACTAACGTGCATCGTCAAAATGTAAATAACACGGACGTGGGTCATGGGACATTATGAAATATAAAGACTTTGTGGCAAAAGTTCGACATATTAACCATGATCTCTGAAACCAAGACAATGTGGGGCTATGGAACAAAAGTGTGTTTTCTTTCATCTTTTCAGAAGGTGAGTAATTCATCTTATCTAATGCTGATAGTGGTGGAAAGTAACTAAGTACATGTACTCAAATACTGTACTTCAGTATAATTTTAAGGTAATTTTACTTGACTGGAGTATTTCCAATTTGCAATATTTGTATTTCTATTCCAATACATCTCATAGGCAAATATTATACTTTTACTCCACCTCAATTATTTGAAAACTTTAGTTTAATACTACTAGTTACTTTGTGGATTTTAATTATTATGACAAAACATACATAAACCGCTTCAGCCCCATTTAAACTTTGGCTTTTTGAAAATGTACTTATTGTACAGTATGGTCAAGTTGGACAATATAGCTCTGTTTTCATCATGTGTATCAGGGGTGCAGCCATGGGTGGGCCCAGGGACGGGATTTATTTATGAGAACGAAAATTAAATAAAGTAACCCTAACCTAACCCTAACCCTAAACCTAAAACCGAAATAAAGTAAAGGAAAAAAAGTACCAAAACCCACCCAAACCCGCACATTTTTCGACCCGAACCCGCAAAAACATAAACCGCTTCAGCCCCATTTAAACTTTGGCTTTTTGAAAATGTACTTATTGTACAGTATGGTCAAGTTGGACAATATAGCTCTGTTTTCATCATGTGTATCAGGTGTGCAGCCATGGGTGGGCCCAGGGACGGGATTTATTTATGAGAACGAAAATTAAATAAAGTAATGAAGTAAACTTTCAAACATGGCAACATGATATAACCACAATATTCCATCTAAATTGGTAAACACTGGAAGGTCTAATATTGTACTGGGTGATTCTTGAGTTCTGCAGTTGTGTTCCATCTGGGGGGATGCGATCATCAATTTGCATTCCCAAGCACTCCCAAAGTTCTGGCCATTGTTGAAGTTAGCAGCCCAGGTGCGTGGGGGGCTTGGAAAGTACAGAGAGCAGGAAGAGATTTGAGGTCTGATTTAATCAGTCACACCTTGAAGTTCCTGCCTTTTGTCCTGAAACATAAGTTCCCAGTTTAAGTGTGAACCCAAAACAAATCACAGAGCCAAGTTCTTTTGTGACCAAGAGGCTGATTTCAGGACTATTGTCTTTATGCAAGGGTGATGGTCAAAGTGGAACATCTGTTAATTCCCTCTGTCTCTAGGACATGGGACAGAGATGAAGTTAGAGTCAGATTGTTATTTCTTGGTAAAAGCTTATTTTGTATTAAGTAACACAGTGTGAAAACATATGCTATGGTCGAAACGAATAAAGCTTAATAACTATGACCTGTGCTGTTAACCAAGAGAAATGCCATTTAAGGGAAATATTCAGTCTGGAGTAAATGCTGTCTTTATTGATGTATGTCTAACTGCTGTTTGAAACCATGAAGTATAAAGTGTATGGAATCATTTTAAAGCTGAAGAGATGTTGGACAAGAATTACTATACCAGCCTTTGTGTAAACGTAAAGTTTGATAAATAGAATTAGTACAAGATTGTTACATTGTATTTCGAACAGCTAATGTTTTAGGGGCGGGGACTCGGCCCGACAACGTCCCTGTCAGAATACATGATGTGTGGGGGTGGGCTTAAACTACCTGACCCCTCCTTTGTTGGCAGGAGGTAAACAGTGTATAAAATAATGTGCTTTGTATGTGACTGGGCGCGCTGCCTGATCGGACCACCCTGGCAGACGGCCAGTCAGGCTGAAATAAAAGATGCTCTGACTAAATCCTTGGACCTCTGGACTCCTATACTTTAAAGCTTCTTTTCCAGGAAACTGGTATTAATAGCCCGCTCTTGGGATCGAAAATATACAACAGTAACCCTAACCTAACCCTAACCCTAAACCTAAAACCGAAATAAAGTAAAGGAAAAAAAGTACCAAAACCCACCCAAACCCGCACATTTTTCGACCCAGACCCGCAAAAAAAACGCGCGCGCGCACGGGACACATGATGCGTCAAGCCCCCGCTGGAAAAAAGTCAGCCCCCACATAGCCCCCCCTGTCAGAATTCTCTGGAGCCGTCACTGGTGTGTGTATGTGTGTGTGTGTGTGTGTGTGTGTGTGTGTGTGTGTGTGTGTGTGTGTGTGTGTGTGTGTGTGTGTGTGTGTGTGTGTGTGTGTGTGTGTGTGTGTGTGTGTGTGGTTTGTTTTCTTTTTTTCGTGCAACAGAAAGCTGAGTACACCACAAACACTGACCACAGTTTGTTTCCTTAATTCGAAGTAATTCCCTCCCCCCAACTACACTAATAGGTGCCAATAACACACGCACACGCACACACACACACACACACACACACACACACACACACACACACACACACACACACACACACACACACATACTTTAGATACTACACACAATGTACAGTAGTATCTAAAGTATACTACATTGAAACACCCCACCTTTGCAAGTGCACATCTATGCATCAGTGCATTCAGGATGCACACACGGTGTTGATAAGTGATAAGTGTATTAACAACTATCAGCTTTCTGTTCTCAAAATAGACATTGACCACAGTTTATTTCCTTAATTCTAAGTACTCCCCCCGCCTCCACACACACACACACACACACACACACACACACACACACACACACACACACACACACACACACACACACACACACACACACACACACAGCAAACAAGTTTCCACCAACCTTCTCTAATATGTGGCACAGAGACAGATTCACACTTACAGTGAATTGCATGATGAATATATAATCCCTATATCACAGGTTGGAGTTTCTTATTAAGCGGCTACCAAAAAATATATATATATTTAAAAAATAGAAATACCGCATTGTGGTTGTATGTCTTCGCCAACTATTTGCAGTTTACATTCATGTCTATAACCATTCATAAATGAGGATTTTGAAGCAATAGGTGTATTTAATTGTATTACAAATAATACCGGTAAATACATTACATATGGTATCACTATTTCGACATGGATGAAATGTGTTTTCTTAGGTCACAGTGGCCTTGACCTTTGACCTTTGACTACCAAAATGTAATCAGTTCATCCTTGCGTCCAAGTGGACGTTTGAGCCAAATTTGAACGAATACCCTCAAGCCATACCAGTGTGACTCAGTACAAATTTAGACGGATGGATTCATTACTACCCCCTCCCACCCCTCTCCGAGTCACGCTGGAACCCACCAAATCTGATTCTTCTGAACAATACTGGATTAGCATTATGATTGTGAGTGTGATGATTGTGTTTATGATAGTGAACATGACAGTCTCTGTAACCAATAGTCCAGCCTGACTTTCTGTAATTGGTACATTTCTGTAATATTGCATCCAGACTCCACTTAAAGCTATGCTACCAGAACAATAAGGAACAATAAATAATACATCACATTTTTACAAATAAATGTATTAGGTTTTATTGACATATTGTAGTTTAACATAGCTTGTGGAACACCAAAGACAGATAGGATTTGTGATGACAGTATGTGAGAAGGGAGTTACAGTGAAACTGAGTATGTTATGAGAAGTGGTTTATTAATGTCGTCACCCTCAGCGTGGTTTGACTGGAAAGCATGGTTGGAGTTTCACCACAAGAACCCCATCATCTCTACTCTGCATGTCATAATACAGTAGGTGAACATTCGGCGATAACAGCTGATCTACAAGCTCACGATGTGTTGCGTTGTGATGCGCTGTGAAGTATCATGATTCATGAGTACTTACTTTGAACAAAAAATCACACCCTGTGTGAAGGAAGCGGTGCCTTTGGGGCGGGCCTTAACTCATTTCAGTTCGTCCCTATTGGTGGTCTGAGTCCACTTACCAAATTTGTACTTGGTAGCATGCTGCAAACTGGAATGATGGCTGTTTAAAGCCCAGCCAATGGGCAGACAGAGGGGGCGGGGCTTAAGTAATGACAGTTAGTCCCTATTGCTGGCTTTAGTCCATGTACAAAATTTGTACTCCATAGCATGCTGCGAACTTGAGTTATGGCTGTTTGAAGGCCAGCCAATGGGAAGACAGAGGGGGCGGGGCTTCAGCAATTCATGCTGGTCCCTATTGGTGGTCTAAGTCCACATACCAAATGTGGACTTGGTGGCATGCTGCAAACTGGAGTTATAGCTGTTTAAAATCCCGTGCTCATCCCGTGCTCATACGGGCGCTGGGGGTCCCTGGACCCCTCTTTGATAACGTCATCAATTCATGCTCGTCCCTATTGGTGGTCTAAGTCCACATACCAAATTTGGACTTGGTGGCTTGCTGCAAACTGAAGTTATAGCTGTTTGCTTCTTTGCCGTGCTCATCCCGTGCTCAAACAAACGGCCCGTGCTCAAACAAACGGACACGCAGACAGAGTCAAACGTAGAGCGGTTGGCACCGCTAAAAACAGTGCTCCGGTGTGCGTGCGTGCGTGCGTGCATGCGTGCGTTTACGCGCATGAGTGTACGAGCGCTGGCTTCTCTGTGCAGAGTGCAGCAGAAGACAGTAAAGACACACTCCACTCTGCTCAATAATAATAAATGAACCTGCTCCGTCAAAATGCAAGAAACTTTCGCAATGACAATTTAAAGTTTATCCTCCTGTGTGTGTGTGTGTGTGTGTGTGTGTGTGTGTGTGTGTGTGTGTGTGTGTGTGTGTGTGTGTGTGTGTGTGTGTGTGTGTGTGTGTGTGTGTGTGTGAACATATTCTCATCTCTGTCTGCTCTAGGTTCACATTGACGAATGGTCGCAAATTCTGTACTGACCCAACTCAGCAATGGGTCCAGGATATCATCTCCTACGTGGAGTCCAGACCACAGAACCCATAATCTCTGCCTCCCAGCCTTTTGCCTGGCAGAGAGAACAAGACACATTTCAGGACTGCCTACTGTAATACCTGTCTAATACAACAACGTTCCAGACCAGTTGATTTTATGACAATGCTTTGAGATGAACACCAAGCTTTGCTTCATGACAAATGCAACAAGTCACCCAGTTAACTAGTGGTAAACTATTAACTAGTTAATCTACCTAGTTTTGTTTGTTTTTTCTTTCTACAATATTGTTTTTTTACAGTTTTGTTTTCATTTATTAGTGCAGGCTTTTTTTTTGGTATGTATTTTAATGATATATTGATGATATTGCTTTCTGATAAAATAAAAAAACACATTATTTCTACATATTTCTGTTGTGCTTCATCATGGTCTGAGTCCGGACGGAATGTAGGACCCAAGCGCAGGAGAGACACAGGCTGAACAGGTCGGTTTAAAGGGTTTATTAACTCATAAGGTAGGACTACAAACCGGAACTGAAAACCAAGACATACTACACGCAACAGCAGATAATAAACCAGCACTGTAGACATGCTAACACAGGGTTTATATAGACAGGGAAATAATAAGACACAGGCGAACTCAACAGACAATCAAGTACTGGGATAGGCTGGGGGACTAGGAGGACACAGGAGGAGAACATGACTAATCAAAGGGTAGGAAAGACAAGACAGGCAACAGCTACAAAGAGAACAGGAAACAAAGGAGCGATACTACAAAATAATGTACAGGAATGTAAAGCAAAACCTAACAAGGAAACAAGGACTGCAACAGTACCTCAGAATAACAGAACATACAAATGGAACGACACAACAGAAGAATGACCTACTGTACACAGGCCTAAGAAGGGTCCAATACCAAATAAGGGCAGACAAGGGCTAAACAATAAAGACAAAGTCCAAGGCCCGAGGAGCGGACTGTGACACTTGTATAGTAGCCAAAGTCAAGTAAAGGTATTTATAAAGCACATTTGAAAACAACCAACATTGAACAAAGTACTGTACAAAATCTCAAATACAAGAAATTGAACTAAGGAACACACACAGCTTATTACAGGTACAATTAAAAAATACATAGAGGCACAAGCCAAAACATCAGTCACACCAGGATGATCCATTAATTGTTAAATGCAACTTTTGGGCCTGCAATTAAAAGAGTCAATTTAGGGTCGGAAGTGATAGGGAGAAGTTGTTGTTCTACAGTCTATTAGGTGCTGTGACAGCAAAGGTACGGTTCCCTGAATTTAAGTTTAGATCGCAGAACAGACAGAAGGCCCAGGTCAACTGACCTGAGTGGCCTGGAGGTAGACTAAGGGGTTAAAATTTCTTAGATATAGGAGGGAGAAGTCCTTTTAGGGCTTTATAAATACACAGCATAGTCTTAAAATCAATTCTGAACCAAAGCTACAGGCAGCCAGAACAAAAAGATAATCAATCAATCAATCAATCAATCAATCAATCAATCAATCAATCAATCAATCAATCAATCAATCAATAAATGCAAGTCTGAAAAGGTGGGTTTTGAGTGTGGTTTTAGACGTGGTGATGGTGGGGGCAGCTCTGAGTGAGTTCCACAGTGAGGGGGCAGGGCCACCGAGAAGGCCCTGTCACCCCAGGTTCAAGTACTGTACTAGTAGGCTAGCTATTTGACAAAGTGTGTGTGTGTGTGTGTGCGTGCGTGCGTGCGTGCCTGCGTGCCTGCCTGCCTGCCTGCCTGCCTGCCTGCCTGCCTGCCTGCCTGCCTGCCTGCCTGCCTGCCTGCGTGCGTGCGTTGCATTGCAGTTTTGAGCTCTTGCTTCTGCTGCTGTGGTTTGAGCGTTGCAACGACACGCACACAGACTCTCCATTAGAATTTCATCAATAGGTTTATATAGGCTAGCTACTTTAATACTGGAGCTTTTTGATTCGGCAGATGAGGACTGTTCAAGATTTAAAAATAATTATTTATTTACAGTTCTCTCCTTTTGATTACTTTCCTTTGATCAGTGTAACAAAACAATGCACAATTCCTCTCCTCTCCTCTCCTCTCCTCTCCTCTCCTCTCCTCTTCTTAGGCTGTTATACTTCCTGTCCCCCATATACACTATAGGGAAATATTGGAATTTCAATACATTTTGAGTGTTGTTGGATGCTATACCATTTGTATGTATTTAAAACACATACAGTAGGCCTACATTGGAATTTGAGTGTGGAGCTTTCATAGACAGGACAATTTACATTGAAACATTACAACATGCACAAGCACTGCAGCATGTGTAGCATTGCTATTTGATAAAGTGCACGTCTATGCATCTTCTCAGTGCATTCAGGATGCACTCAGTGAGTTATGATAAGTGTATTAGTGTAACACCTCTCTGCTTTCTGTTCTCAAAATAAACTTTAACCACAGTTTGTTTCCTTAATTCTAGATACCCCCACCCCCCATCACCAAAAGGTTAATCCCACCTACACTAATATGTGCCAACTAGACACATATAGAGACACATGTGCAACACAACACGCACATTAAAACATTCAGGATTGTTGACTGCAGAGCGAGAGAGGTAAAGACTGACAGACTACAATGATGAAGAAGATACCAGTAATTCTAGCGGCCTGCATGCTGCTCTTCTCAGCTCTGGCTGCAGCAGAGGGTAAGTCTATTCTCCTGTCTGCCATGGTTTTAATCATGGCGATTTAGGACGATGAAAGTGTTTCGGTTGTTGTTGTTTGTCTCTGACAATTTCTCACTCTGCCTCACTCTCCCAGAGAGCTTTGCTCCATCTCAGTGCTGTTTCAGCTACTACACCAAACGCGTTCCTAAGGACAACGTGGTGATATTCCAACGCACAGGCACTCACTGTGCTAGGGATGGTGTTGTGTGAGTGTTGCGTTATACTTACTATTGTATTGCACCTAAATGCGTAAATCTTGATCTGGATGATAGCGAGGGGTTGGGAGGATGAATATAATATTATGCATTTATATTGGCCAAGAATAGCATAATGTATTTTTCTATGCAGCAAAAAAATAAGGGAAATCACACTCTCTGAGTCTTTTTAAAATTTGATATTTTTAGGGCTATTCTATACATGTATTTGATTGTGCAGTAGAGATTGACAGAACACAGATAGACTGTCGGGGGAGTGACACGCAGCAAAAGTCCGCCGGGCTCGGGAATCTAACCTGCGCCTCGCTGTCAGGCTGCATCAGAGCCTAAATATGGTACACACCTTAACCCCAACACTGTCTGAGTCTTAAACTGTAAGAAGTATACCAATTTCGGATACTTTTAGACCATTATGGCAATTTCACAAAGATTATTACAAAACACCAGCACTACAGGGAAATAAAGTGAATGAGACATTAATGTTTTTTTTTATTATTATTTTAAAGGCATTATTTTTACTGGCCCGAGCGGCGCAAGTGCAAGTTGTGTTCTGTTGGCCTGGAGGATTTAAATTGTACTCAGCGGGCCATTTATAATGTTGATCCCTGCTAACATGCTTCAAGAGACAGCTAATCAATACTAAAATGATATATCCATCATGATAAATAAAACTGTTTGTGTCTTGTGACCCAGTGAGGAATGATGGAACAAAATGTAAAATACCTCTACTGAGATTGTTTAATTACATTTACTGAATGAATGACTTGCTCCATTACTCTGATTGACCATTTCAGAATCAGACTTTTTTTTCTTCACATCACAGGTTTAGGGTGCGGTCACACCGAACTTTACCAACTTTACCAATCACTCTGCCAATGCTTTTCAATGGGAACGGAGCGGTTTGTTGCCATTCACAGATTTCTGCAAAATCATTGAAAAGCATTGGCAGAATCCACCGCATTGGCAGGTTTAAAGTTCAGTGTGACCGACTGACCGACCCTTACAGATGTAAAGTGGGTGAAATTAGTTTTTCTTTGTTATTTTCACAAAGAGAGAGAAAAAATAAAGGGGGGGAGGGGCAGGGAGTGTAAGGAGGGAAATAAATCAGTAAAGAAAAACATGCCAGGGAGCTGTATACAACATAGCATAAATCAGCATGCAGTATACATGACGTCAGACATAAGGTGCATAGTGTTAGACACTTCAGTAGGTCCACATAGCAGTAGGTAGGTACATGAGATTAGACATTAACCCATTAAGACCTGAGGCCGATTCTACAAATCAGTAGTTATCAAACGTTTTAGTGCCAAGGACCCCCAAAATTATATATATATATTTGGCCGTGGACCCCCATCGGAAAATGTTTTGTGCCAGGGATCCCCTCAAGAGAAGATTTGTGTTAAAAAAAATCTAAATTATTCAAAAATGTTCAAACACTTTCACGATTTTTCAAAAAACTGTTCAAAAATGACTTGCTGTGATGCGCTGTCAGCTTGTATATCTGCTATTTTTGAGAACCACTGTTCTAATTCCACTGTTCTAAATCCTAAGAGTTTTCTGAAAAAGCATATGTTGCTATACAAGTATAGCTGAAATCTAAAATGACACATATCCTTTTCCGGTTTTAATGGATTAAGGTGTGAAAGAGTGTCAACACATTGTACCATTTGACTGGTTAGTGACTATGAAATATGAATAATATGAATACAATGTAAAATCAAACATCTTAATGATGGAATTAATTTCGATATCTATGTGTATTCTAGGTTCACAATGAAGAATGGTGCCAAGCTCTGTGTTGACCGAACTCAGGACTGGGTCCAGAAAGCCATCTCCCATGTGGAGGCCAGAGCAGCAACCTAATGAACCAAAGTAGAGGGTTCTGGGGGACTCAGGGTTGCCTAAAAAGTTGTTGACAACACTGAAAGCTTTGCTTTATGACAAATGGAAAAGGACACACTGGAAGTTAGTTAAAGGGCAAGAGCACTTTACCATGATGTAACTCCAAAAGTGGACAAGGAATCAAAAATAATTGCTTCATTGATTAGAAAATTGATAATTAAAAATATACTCCTCATTGACATCTCAAAGCCACTCTTTTAGCACATAAACAAATGCAAATAAAGCTGATTCAGACAATATAGAACATCACCAAACCCAGCGCTATTTTTTAATTTTCTTTATTAAAAAAAACAACTTTCTGCTGATTTTAATATTTGAAGATCCGGATCCGTGGATCCAGTCTGGGTTTAACTCTTAATAAAAATAGCTAAATTAACAGGAAGTTAACATTTTGATTTAAAAAAAACTAACAGCACTACTTTACTTTCGCTTCGCTTATGTGCTAAAAGAGTGACTTTGAGGGCTGTTTTACCAATGGAGCATATTTTGAATTATCAAGCTAATCAATGGAGCAATTATTTTAGATTTCTTGTCAACCTTTGGAGTTACATCATGGCAAGGTAACTACACAACCCAAACCTCTACTAAAGTGGTCGTGTCCTTTAATCTCTCTCTCTCTTCCCCCCCCCCCCCCCCCCCCCGGAAATAGCATGCTTCAAACAACAAATTAAAAAGCAGAAATGTGTTTTGTGTTTTGGTATCTTTAGTGATTTGTCATTCTTTCAGTTTTGCTTTAGTGCAGATTTGGTTTAATGTTTAATCAGGTGTTGAATATAGTGCTGTAAACATGTATTTTAATGATTTGGATATTTTTTATGATATTTTTTAATGAGTTTGCTGATGCAATAAAACAAGCATTTTTTATTTGCGCAGAAGCCTAAGTCAAGCCTAATGTATTTATAAAGCACATTTTAAAACAAGCCACGTTTATGAAGTGCTGTAAAGGCCAGGATAGAGTAAATTTTTCCCCAATGAAAAAAAGAAGCATTTAGGCTCTATGCACAGCAGCCATATTATCACTTCCTTCACAGGTGTTACCAATGATACTAATGAAGGCTCTGTTCCATTTAGTCTAGCACAGTGATTTCCACGACCCCCATAACTCTGAGAGTGTACAAATGGAACCAAATGGACCCTTACGGGTCCATTTGGTTACATTTGTACACTCTCAGAGTTACACACCTGTAAGGGGCCATTTGGAAGCCCATGAGGGTCCCTGGACCCCAACTGTAGATATGCACAATATCAGCACCGACTCTGTTTGACCGGAATGGAACAGAGCCTTCATTAGTATCATTGGTAACACCTGTGAATGTCTTCATATTATGGCTGCTGTGAATAGAGCCTATTGCTTGAATGGCCCTCCGAAAGGCCTCACCGTGGGTTTGTTGGGCTTCTTCCTCACGGAAGACACAGCCGGGGGCGCTAACCCACACTGCTCCCGGGATAGGAGAATGTGTGAGAACATATTATATCTATGACAGAGTTAAACATACGATCTCTAAAGTGTCTGCATGAATCCACACTCATTAGTCTCTCACGTTGCAGTCATAGTCAGTGCAGCCCCACGACCAGCAGATGGTGTCTTTTCATTTAAGGTTGAGTTAAATGGGGTGAAGCCCTACTTGTAGTCTTTCTTACTTCATACGAATGGGACCCAGCATGATAGGGGCCAGGGACCAGAGATGTGTGTGTGTGTGTGTGTGTGTGTGTGTGTGTGTGTGTGTGTGTGTGTGTGTGTGTGTGTGTGTGTGTGTGTGTGTGTGTGTGTGTGTGTGTGTGTGTGTGCGTGCGTGCGTGCGTGCGTGCGTGCGTGCGTGCGTGCGTGCGTGCGTGCGTGCGTGCGTGTGTCATGCTCGCAACGCGTCGACAAGTTGTGAGCTTGTAAATCAGCTTTTTACTATTGTTCTAAAATGTTTGAATCTCACCCCTGACAAATACCCTGTATACAATTAAGCTAACACTAAAACTAATGAAAAGTCAACTTAAAATATTTTTTTAAATATTAAATAAACTAAACTCCAGCAAATCCACTTTAAAAACGGATTAAAACTAACTGAAAATGATAAAAAAATAAAGTTAAATGAAATAAAAATTTTAACACTAGTTATTATGACATGTGCGTGAGTGTGTGAGTGTTTTGTTGTCATTTGTAAGTATTTAGAAAACATACATTAGAAATAGAGTGTGGAGCTCTCAGATATAAGAGTAAAAAGAGGGCATACAGGAAAATAATACAAATAAGTATGATTATAATAATACAAATAAGAATGTCTACATTGAAACATTACAGCATGTGCAAGCAGCACGTGCAGTAAAATCATCGCTGTCGGGCATTAACCAGCTATCTCCATTTTTCAACTTTAGAATATATATATATAAATCAGTAGTGCTATTGAACACCCTTTACGTCTTTGTGTGGGTTTTACAAATATTGAACCAATGAAAAGTATTTAAAAAAATGCTTTTGACTAAACGTCCTAACTTCATTGGATCCTCAAACTGTCGGTAAAAGTAATGATAGTAACTCCACCTTGTGGAGTTATAGTGTGCGGTCACACCAAACTTTGATTCTGCCTAAACACTGACCACAGTTTGTTTCCTTCTTTCTAGCTACATAATTAGCATAATGATTGTGTTTATGCCTTAGACTGCAACAGGACAGTCCCTGTAACCAATACAGTTTACAGTTTACAGTTTAGGCATTTAGCAGACACTCTTAATCCAGAGCGACTTACAGTAAGCAAGTGTTGTATATTTCATAATATAGCATACACATCTAAGTCATCTGTTAGAATTACTAGGATTACAAGTCTACTTTGGCCTGTACAGACAGGAGAGTGTAGTCTGGCTAGGTGTGGAGTACGTTTTACATTGCCTTTTGTTTTACCTGGGAGACAGAAGGTCTAGGCCTGTGTCTCCATCCCCCCTTCCTGGCCCATACAGTTGCAAATCGAATCAGGGACTCAAAGTGTGATCTATTGTTTGTCTAGGTGGGGTCTCACCTTTCAAGGCTGACTCACCCACCCATGTACCTCCTCTTTTTCTAAATGTGGCCACTGCTATAAAGAGTGACTAAAATGTAAGCTTAGTGTTGTGTGTCACTCAGAGGCCGAGGGGCCAATGGGGGGAGCTGAGGCTCCATAGGAAAGCTGTTTGTACTCTGTTTGTACTATGAAATAAATCGGAAGCAAGTAACCTCACTGACTGGTGTGACGCCTCAATTCATTCTACAACCCTTCATACACACCTCTGGAACATCAAACTAATTACAATATGGCGTTGTTGGCAACTAAAAGTGCAGTAGAACCTTTACCAAATATAGTGAAGTCTGTGGTTTCAGACACCTCACAAGGACACAAGATAATACATCATAAAACATCATAATACACATAATACATTAAATGCATAAACATAGTAATCTAAGAAAAAAGGAATTCCTAAGTAAACCAATAATCTAATAATAACTAATACATACGTAAACCAAGAACCTATCATCAGCCTACATTGAAACTATACACTATAGGATGCCAAGCCAACAATGACCTGGCATCTGTCTACATAACATGCTATCTAAGTTACATTTTAGCCATTGCATAATCCTGCAAGGTTGTCAAGGCTAGGGCAATGCTACAATAGGCGACCACCTGACAAAAACATTATGTAATTGGTACATTTATGTAAATATATATTTTATTGCTTCCAGACTCCACTTCCAGCTACAGTATGCTACCATGAAAAAAAGAAAAGAAAAAAGAAACTTAAGATAAACTTTAAAAGAAAAAAGAAATATTACAACATGTTTTATACGTACATGTTAAGTGAGGTTTTTATTAATTTGACATATTATAGTTTAACATAGGGTGTGGTACACCAAGGAATAAAAGGACGAAACATTATTTGGGGTCAGAGTCAGACCTGTTAAACAGTTCAGGTAAATGACAACTATCATCTGGGGACAAGTCTGACTATGAATATACAAGATTTTATCATCAACAGACAAACTCATCACTTAATTCATGGTAATTATAATATTATTATCTTTAACAAACGGAAATATGTGACAGATATGACTTGCTGACAGTATGTGAGAAGGGAGTTACAGTGAAACTGAGTATGTTATGAGAATTGGTTTCTTAATGTCGTCACTCTCAGCGTGGTTTTACTGGAAAGCATGGTTGGAGTTTTACCACAAGAACCCTCATCTCTACTCTGCATGTCATAAAACAGTAGGTGAACGTTCGACAAAAACAGCTGATCAGCTCACAACATGTGCATGGTGATGCGTTGTGAAGCATTACTTACTTGGGATTTTACTTTTGGCTTGTTCTGCCTTTATTGGATAGTATAGGGAGAGACACAGGGAATGACATGCAGCCGAGGCCGTCGGGCTCAGGACTTCAGCCCGCAACGAGCTGTCAGGGTCATAGATATGGATATAGATATAGATATAGATATAGATATAGATATAGATATAGATAGAGATACAACTTGATAGACTACAACCATAATCATAATGATGATGACTATAAGGATGAAGAAGATGCCAGTTATTCTAATCTAGTGGTCTGCATGCTGCATGCTACTCTGGATGTCCTTCTCATCTCTGGATGTCCTGGGATATTTTAATGCTTGACCAGGATCCTTTAGTGTAATATGTTGACAATGACGGAATGATTCACACCCTAGCGATGTGCAGAAGCGGGCTTTGCACAACTCATCATGGACACTTTCTTGGCTAACGTCTCGCTCTAGCACGCCTCTACATGTATCTCCAATTATTTCAATGAAGCAACAATGTCACATTGTATTGAGATATGCAGCTTTTAGTTTTTTCCCCTTCAGGTTGGATCTGTGTTCACTGATACTACAGTCTTTAGGGTCCTGCTAGTTTGACCCACATAGGCACGGCCACAGGGGCATTTCAGCATGTATTGTATATCAAATATACGCAAATGTATCACATTTAAGCAAAATCCTATATTAAAATTGGCTTAAGACTAACCGGGGGGGGCCGGTCACTATGAATCAGCCATAACCATACAGGATAAGGAGTTCCCAATGCAGCTACGCCCAAATATGGAGTGTGTTGTCTATAGCCTCAATGCGTCGTCATGGCAGCAGGTGCAAACAAATCAGGCGGCTCCACATATGGGCACAAAAGTATATGCCCATATATGGGCGATCTCCATATATGGGAATGTTGGTCAGATCGGCGGTGCGACGTAGGTGTGAGGTCTGCGTAGTGTTCAAAAGTAGCGGAAAAAATCGCTGATCTACAAGCTCACAGGGCATCACAACTCAACTGTCTCAATGTGATGTGATACTTGTGATACATATAGGTTTTATAGTGTCAAAAGTAAAAGGCAAGTATAGGGGTCACTGTCACTTATTTCCTCATCTGGCTGTCTTTGTTTCTCTTTGATTCTGCTCTCGTCTGCCCCCTCTCTCTTTCTTTCTTAAAAAACATTTTAAAATAGTTTGTATAGCCGATCTACAGTCCGTCCGTCCAAGACCATTTCTAGACGTCTGTGCGACGTGCAAAACAGATCCAATATTAGGCGTCTAAATATGACCCCTTTTAGACGTCAATATGGAGTTCAATATTTTAACGTCTGGCCATGACATGATGACAGGTCCCGCCGCAGTGATGGGTCGAGGGACACGGTCAGGTCCAGACATGACAGATCCAGGGACACCGTCAGGCATGGTGAGTTGTCCAAAGGCCCCAAGTAATCAAAACCTTTATAATTCGACAAGTAGTATCGGTGCACCCCTAATTGTTACAATATGACAGATTTATTACTTCTCATCTAATTTATAGTCATCTGTCTTGGAAAGTTTTAATGCAAAGATATCACTTTGTAATATCTAAAACATACTTTTTTTCTCATTACAGGCGCTGATGCAGTGACTGAGAGGCCCACATGGACATTCCCGTTGCCAACACCAGGTAATTAGTTCTGATCTATTTCAATGAAGACAGGACACTGGCCAAGAAAACTGGGGGACACTTTTTATTTGCAACCCTTCTCTCTTCTGCCCTATCTCTCCTTTCGTTCGTTTATACTGTTCTCTGTCCTTGTCTCCTCTCCTATCAGGAGACAAACTGCTCTTTAATAATAGCAGTGTTCTGTATCATTGTAGGGTGGTGTCTATAATGTAAGATGATAACATTTATTTGTGTTAATATAAACATTTTTTCCCCCTAGTATACCAGAGGAAAGTCCTAACCATATTAATAGACATCCGCAATGAGGTGAGACGCATTGGCAGAGCTCAACCTGCCCCTTCAGCGGCCAGTCATGTTGAGAGAATGGAGAACATGGAGGACTTCCAGAGAGAGGAGCAACTCCTCAGTGATGTCCAAGCTTTTAATACCCTGGTAGGCTTTACAAGAGTCTGGAAGTAATGGACAGCATAACTCGCGATACACTCGCACACTATTTATGTTCCTCTGGGGTATGTCAGTGAATGTTTTCATGGACTTATTCCAACAGGTGCTGCAACTTTCCTACTACATTATTAACATAAATGTCATTTTCTGCAGGCTTCAGTAACAGCCTGATGGCACTGTTCAACATGAAAGGAAAAAAAGAGAAGACGGCCTTGGAGAAGACTACGACTTTTAGAGCAATACAAGGTAAGCCCATATTTCATGTTGACCAGAAAAGTGGCACCCGCCAATCTGTAAATTAAATTGGGTAAAACATGTCCTTCCCTGTTGATATTAAAACATACAATGCCAACTGTCTACAGTTATATACATTTTAAATAACTGTGGTGGTTAGGTGTAGAAGGGAGATGGCTCTGTATTAAACTAGTAGTGGATGTATACAAGCAACACATTTTTCAATATTGGGACTCAGTTGTATTGTCACTTCCATGATACACACTAGGCAAAATAGCAAAATCCTGTTCTCCCTCATGGTGCTTCAAATTTAAAAATGATAGACACATTAAAAGAGGCAAGGGCCGTTAAAAAACATTAAAAAGTAGAGAGCAGACAGTATGCACCATTGGTCAAAAAAATAAGTGCTGATGCATTCAAAGTGCAATATAGATACAGCACTATTCAAAGTGCTAGCCGTCTTAGTTTTGGGGGCATTATATGGCAAGCATTCAGGGTTCTGTTGGACGACCTGCTGGTGCTTCCCCCTAAGCTCTTGAACCCCTACCGGATGGCAGGAGTTCAACGAGATAATGGGAAGGATGGGAGGAGTCCATCTCTATGGTCATGGCCTTCCTGACACGTGGATCTGTATATTTGTCAGATGGGGACTAGGACAGCATATGTTGCCTTTGCACATGTTTTATTGTCTTTTTCTATACTATGCAGATGCAGTCATGAAATTCGATCCTGAAGCCACAGAGGACCTCATAAAGCAGCATGCCGCAGACCACCTCAAGCACGCTCCAGCGAGAAGGGGAGGCGGAGGACCCACAGCAGATACTCAGAACTGAACTTGAACTCACTGTCCATTGTGGGGGATCTTGCATGGTGTCACTATTGTACACAGATTGTGTACTTGTCTTCTTCTGTTCAATGAGTAGTCCAGTGCGGCACTTTGATATTTTTTTGGGTGGGACCGACCCAAGCAAAAAGGGCACTGATGTTCTCCCTACAAAGTAGGCCAGTGCTATGTTTTAGCACTGTTTTTTTTTTTTTTTTTTTTTTTACGTGTAAAAAAGAAAGAAGCTATATAGTCCAGGGGCCAAGACATATTTTGGTACCACCTAAGGTGACCGTAAAGTTTTTGTATTTTTGTCTTCCTACATGTCTCTAGTTTATATTTTGGTATGATAACCCTTCCAATCTTGTAGCTTAATGGCAGTTATCACTACCTACCGGCTAATGTATCCGGTAGGAGACACAAAGTAGAATCTTTGTGTCTCCTACCCCCGGCATCAAATTATTGCGACAAAAAACAAAATATATCCATGTATTCAAGGCTTCATGGGGTGTGCAATTGATAACTTCTCAGATTTTTGGTGTTTGCAAAAAGACTGCTTTCCATAAGCTTGTAAAAGTTGACCCTCCTTCGGTCTGGGGTGGTCATAGCTGAATGGGTAGAGAGTCCCCCTGAAAAACTTAAAGGAGGAGTTCACCCAAAAAAATATTTATTTTCTATCAATTGCACACCCCATGAAGCCTTGAATACATGGATATATTTGTTTTTTGTCGCAATAATTTGATGCCCGGGGTAGGAGACACAAAGATTCTACTTTGTGTCTCCTACCGGATACATTAGCCGGTAGGTAGTGATAACTGCCATTAAGCTACAAGATTGGAAGGGTTATCATACCAAAATATAAACTAGAGACATGTAGGAAGACAAAAATACAAAAACTTTACGGTCACCTTAGATGGTACCAATTTGTGTTGAATATCAGTGCTGGCCCCTGGACTAATAGCTGTTCTGTTGCTAATCAGCTGGTTGGCCTCCCTCCTGAATCTTTTCCTGAAATCCCCTCCTGAATCTTTTCCCTGTATGTTTTCCCTACATGCTGCAGCACGCCCCTGCAACATGTAGATGAGAGAGAGAGAGAGAGAGAGAGAGAGAGACTAGTAGTGAAACAGATATATACAACTTGACGGTGTAGACTGAAAGACTACAATCATAATGAGGACCATGGGGATGAAGATACCATTTATTCTGGTGGTCTGCATGCTGCTGTTCTCAACTCTGGATGTCCTGGCACAACGAGACAGTAAGTATTAACTTGTCCATCTTGGTTTCAATCCTTTTTACGATGATCAAGGTTTTGTTGTTTTTGTTACACTGCATGGCATGTATATATATATATATATATATATATATATATATATATATATATATATATATATATATATATATACAGTATATATCATTTTTTTCTCTCGACGATGCATAGCACCTAAAAACTATGGAAGTTATGTTTTCCTCCCTGCTTCGAGTGTGCCCACACGCACACGCACACACACACACACACACACACACACACACACACACACACACACACACACACACACACACACACACACACACACACAGGGTATAATACAGGGTATAATAGCTACCTAATATTTGGAGTTACGTTTAATAAAATTACAAGTACTTTTTAGTGTGATGTGTGTGTTTCTTGACTTCTTGTGGGTTTGTTTTTGTCAGAGGGCAGCTGAGAGTGCAGCTGCTGCGCGCACCAGTGAAAGCGCAGCTCGAAAATACATATCCTGGAAAATTATCTGTGTTTTTTGCAGCCGTCTGAATTTTATTTTGAAATTAGACAGCATAGTTAGCTAAACTATGTCCCGACGTCAACAGGTATGGAATGGAGGCTTCTGCTTTATGGTGACATTTTCAGAGGTTAACTTTTATTGAGGTAATATCATGAAGGTTTTCTGTGATTGTATTGATTGGGTCCTGAGCTCAGTAAGAGTAATTTCCATTGTTGTAGGATAGTCTTACTTAACACGTTGATTGCCTACAGTATATCGAGTTAACTCGATTTTAGAATCCATCACTTGCTTGCCTAGATCGAATTAACTCGATTTTAGCAAAAAATGAATAAATAAATATATATATATTTTGACCCAAAGACCAAGGAGATATGTTTTTTCGAAGATTTAGACTCCTATCCACTTCCTTGTTAACTTAAAACTTAAAAAATCTGTATTTCGGCTCCTGCGTACTTTTTTTTTTCTTCAATGAAAAATCTCTTGGCATAAAACTGCAAAAAATCTGAAAAAAGTCTGGCAGTGAATGTGTTAAAAGACGTCTATATTACATTACTGCGTGTATGAATGAATGAATGAATGATTTTATTTTCGTGTCTGGCTGCCTTTCACAGCCCATCCCTTGCGGGATTATTCAGACGCAATTTAAAGAACACAGTTTTTCCAATGCCAACATGCTGACACCAAAATTATAAACAAAATAAATGAATACCACACACTGTGTTTTTAGTCTAACTTTCAAACTATATATCTCTGCTGTCCAGCCCGAAACTAACTCCAAAACGCTCATTGTTCAGGAAACGAAAAAACAAAATATACGTTTTTCAGAAAATGAAGAAAACCTTATATTTTTAAAACAAAGCAATACTACCTCGTCAAAGTTGGTATAGTGACTGTATATATTGTGAGATACTTGCATGTGTCATTATATTATCAACACTTTACCCAAATCGCGGGTAAATCAACACTTTACCCAGCGCGAGTGGAGTTAGAAGTTTCAGACGAGCAGAAATCAAGCTGAAATGGAGTTAGGTGTCCAA
Source organism: Gymnoscopelus microlampas (assembly GCF_963454915.1). Taxonomy (NCBI): domain Eukaryota; kingdom Metazoa; phylum Chordata; class Actinopteri; order Myctophiformes; family Myctophidae; genus Gymnoscopelus; species Gymnoscopelus microlampas. The sequence continues at coordinate 7,207,514 of NC_139953.1, forward strand.
ACAACAGTAGCTCCACTCGCTGATGAGAGAGATTTCAAAAGGGTACAGATTCCCAAAAGCTAACAATGGATCTCCAAGCTCACAATGCATCACAACAACGTGTGAATTAATGCCCTGATGCTTCATGACACTTATTATATAGGCCTACAACAATAAACAGGACTTTAAATATTACAATAACTTCTGCTAAGAGGTAGTAGAACACTAGCGCGACAGAAATGCTATGAATGTCTTTCTTCTTATCACAATGCTCTCCTCATTAAACACTTCATAGATTTTAGAAATATAATTACTTGTTTTCATAACATTAGCGTCAGTGCTGTTTGATAAACAGGTACACTGCATAGTTTTAACAGACTACGGGGAGTCTGTTTACGTGTTGTTCCTCTTCGTTCACTGCGCACCGCGCACTGCTAATGCTGTGCTGTAGCACTGTGTAGAGGAGAGGGGGGAGTTGTTTGTTTTTGACGGACAGTTGGAGGATCCAATGGAGTTGGGAGTTTTCGTCTGAGGCGCTTTTTAATACTTTTCATTAGTTCAAATGTTTAGATTTTTTACACAGATGTGAAGGATGTTCAATAGCGTCGATTTATGAAAAAAAAAAAAAACTGAAAATGGAGTTAGCTGGTCCCGGCTGGACACCGACGATATGTATCTTTTATGATAAATGTAATTTAATCTATCTATCTCTATCTCTCTCTCTCTCTCTCTTGGATCTGCCTAATTTAATCAATGTTATTAAAAGATTGTATGTGACAGAACCCAACCGAGTAATTATCATTATTATTTTTATATAATAATATGAAAGAACAGAATCAGAGCTATAAAATGAGGTATTACATGTTTGCATCGCCACAATAGTCTTGGAACTACACCGTGGTATATAAAATTCTGCAAACAGAGAATTTCACATTGAAAGGGAAAACACAGTCATTCTCTCTTTCTTTTCATTCACTATACTGGTCTTAGTATCCCAGAAAACATCTGTATAGGAAGTGGCCTGATGCCTAACACCTGAATAACTTTTTTTTGTTTTGTTTTGTTTTCTATAGATTTGTGAATTGTGATTTGCATTTATAATGTAAACACAACCAAAGTATATGGATTATATATTATATAATCCATATACTGTATATACAGTAAGGTAGATCTGTATTAATCCTGCGGGAGAAATTCAATATCAGCTTCACCCATCTTGCACCAGTGACACTATACTGGTAGGCCTGGGGGTCTGTTTTTTTCTATGTTTGGTTCAAATAGAACATACAAATTATACTAAGATCCCCAGACCCTGGGAGGCAAACTGTTGACCTTCTGATTACCAGACAGCCTCTCTACCACGAAGCAATGGCTATAAACAATATTTCTTTCTTATAGGCTTAACGCAAACACAGCCAAAGTATGAATTATTTTGGATGTACAAATCTTGTTTATTGTATCAGAAATCAATTTCAGCAATTGAGCAGTCAAATACATGTTTAGAGCACTACATGTGCCCGCCCAATACTCATGCAGTTCCACCAGATGTCACTTTTGACTCAATTAAGAGTAGTTGTTTTTTGAACAAAAGTAGAACTCAGAAAGCCAATCTGTCTTTGACATTGGTGACCTGAATCCAAAATAAGAATTTCCACTAAGGTCTAAGCAGCAGAACGTTGTAGTGTGAGCACACGTTCTGAATGAGTTGAATAGTTTGTTTTGGCAAAAGAAAACAAAGCACTGCATTCTGGCAGGGCAGGCATGACATGTCACTGGGCATGGATCTGGCCCAACATCAATACACAGTCAACTGAACAAACTAGTACGGGCTGGAGTGAAGAATCAGGCCTTTTAACTGCTGGGCTTGATGAGGAGATGAACCACAGGTGTGCAGGTAATTACTCGAGCATGTTTCCCAGAGCCTTCTATTAGAGAGTTGCGCCAATGAGGGGTCAGAAACAGCGTCGGTCACGTGGTTCATGTAGCTGGAAATAGTGACAAGGAGCCGTCGACTTCAATGCATTCCATGAACTTCCGGTTCAGGGATTTGTCACTATTCGCCAATGTATGTGTATGTAGAAGACCTGGCCCGAAGAAGTGAACGGAGTTGGCGTAACTCTCTAATAGATGGCACTGATGTTTCCCATTGTAGCCAAACCGGGAGCAGTACTGGCAGTGGACGTAGGGGGGTTTTCTGGGTTGAATGGGAAACATTGCCACAGGCTGACTAAATAAGCGATTTAAACGGGTAGTTTCGCTTCGGACCTAAAATATTATGACCCGGACCGAACCTTAAACATCCGTGAGGTTTGGAATCTACCATTAGTTTTGGGATACGATGTATACAAAAGGGTAAACAGCGGAGCCTTGGCGGACGTTCCACCGATTCTGAATGACACATAGAAACTCATCTCGGAGCTGTATAGCAGAGTGAGAGGTTCTTAATGGAGCTAGGAAAACAACAGCCAACCCATAACATCAGTATGATAGAGCACATCTTTTTGGGTTGATCATCATGGTAATGTGAGAGTAAAACTGTGAGTGGACACTTTACTTGTTGTAGACAGCTGGTAATAATGGACATGACATGCAATGTCATAGCCTGTAGCTGTATTGTAACAATCGCCTTTTTACTGTGAAGGGGAAATTATTAACTAAAGGGAATTACAACAGGATCGGCAGGCTTTTACTTGAGTACTTTATTTACTCTAAGCCACAAAAATAATAATTCTCGAATCAAAGGCAAATAATAACAATACACCTCTTGGTTTTAACTACTGTCCCTACCTCTGTCCCTAACAAACAAAATAAATAAACAGACAAATCAACAATCAACAATTATTTCATGTACTCTTTCCCCAACCCAAATAAACCCACTGTCTTTTGTAACTCCGCGGATCACAGTTCAAATATAACCAATAAACAGACACGCACACACAGTATTCAGAAGACTACGGCACCAACGCTACTTAATTAAATAATAAATAGCCCCCGTGACGGTCCTCTTCTGGCCGCGCTTCCGTGTTCCTTAATCCAAACGAAAAGTATCTTCCGCGCACCGCGGTGCAAACAATAACTAGGTTTCAGGGTACCCCTATAATTTGTAATCCACAAAGAAATATGACGTTCGGTTTGGTCTCACCGGCCTCTGCTCCTCACAACTCCAATCCCGACCGGCGTCTCGATCCCAGAACCGCGACGCTCGAGTCCCACGGCACGGCAACAACGGCAGGTCCAATGGGCTCGAATGTTCTTTGTTGTTGGCCGCAGTTTGCGTTTATACTTTGTTTACTAAACGGTGTAACTGGCGCCTCGAAGATCTCCGCTCTCCACCCGTCCTCACTGGTACACGGTTTGTTTGTTTGATTCCCCCTCCCCCCGTGTCACACCCTCTATTAGTAACGTCGGGTGGCACAAATCATTCAATCACCCACTGATCAGACCCATTACCCCTCACATGAATAGGAAATGTCCACATATATCTCACAGTGTCCAGCATGTCACATATCAATCAGATATAATAACGTGCATAAGTCAGGCAGATGTTATATATCACACGTATAAAATAACACCCATAGATCAAGCAGATAAATATAATAAATATAATGTGCATTTGTCACAGTATCATATGGAAAGAGAAAGAGTGTCATGACAGGTTGAAGAGAGGGAGAAGGGTGCATTTGTAAAGAATGAGACGAATGTAACGGAGTGTCGACTAAGGAATTAAGGATTTGTATGACTACGCCACCCTGAAGATGTTATATCAGGGAAATTATAATAATGAAATAAAACCTTTAAATCAGGCTCCCCAACTATGCAAGTGTTCGTTAATGAGGCATGAGACAAGAGCTTTGGTTCCCCCAAACACAAAGGAGGTTTTTATTAACTTTAGCACATAAACATTTCAGTTCAAGTACAATTCTTTTATTACTAAAAGGCAAGGTAACTCAGTGAGAATACAATCAATCATAAAAAGCCATACTATATAATAATATGTTGTAAATCCCAAGCAATCAATTACTCACAACATGGAACAAAGGTGCTACATCCGGGTTCAATCGGGGGGGCAGGCAGGCAAAAGTCGACCATATATAAGGGGAACTAAGCTAAAAGCAGCTAAGCTAACCGTCACCAAGACTACACAAGGCTAAGGCTAAACATGCACACTCAGCAAAAGTTAAACACACGGCAAACAAGAGTAAAAAAACAACGCGACACCGTGCAACGAGGTGTTCGCATTCACAACAAATCAAACCTTAAGGTCGTGGGCTATGGTGCTCTTAGGTGAACCCTTGAGGCTGGTCGGCTAATACCCCCCTGGCTCCCGTTGGCCCCGGACAGCAGCACGCTCAGCACCGTGTTTGGGGGAGAGACAAACAAAAACATATATTAGTACAACAGAAAAGCAAGAAAGAAATAGCTCAATAAAACAAATGAAAACAAACTCTAACTCAAAACAAAACAAAACAATAACTCAAGGTAAACAAAACAGCAGTGGTGAGATCTACAGGGGGGTGGAAACAACAACATTTAGTATATAACCAAATCAAACAATCAAATAAACATAACTTAAATTAACAGTTTGTATACCTTAAATGCAGGGTTGAGCTCTAGGGGGTACGGGCGGGTACGGCGTACCCTAAGTTCTGAGACTGTGGGGGCTGGGGGCTCGCGCGTGCTCCACATGCACTCACCGTCAGCGGCGGTCGTTAACACCTTAAAGTTTAAACAATAGCCTCTGAAGGTTCGCGCCGTCAGTGGCGAGACATTCTCAATAGCGTCTACCTGGCTGCTTTGCATAACATTGGGCTACTGGAGAAAAGCCATGGACTTGAATTGAATGTGCACTGCAGAGTGTGAAGGGGATTGCTTAGCAGAGCACCCACCCAGTTCTCTGAGACAAGACAAAGACAAGTTGTCTGATTATTTTAACTGCTTATGTGTGGGTGAGTCTATGTAAAGGGCTTTTATATAAAACTAAAAGGAAAATAAAATAATTGATTAATTGAAACAAATTAACAATGCAACAAAATAATAAGAAATATAAATACATTAATAATCACATGTTGAATACAGTATTAGTAAGTGGCTATGTGCACATGCCTGCGCACGTGCGCGCGCACGTGACGTCATAAAATACAGTACCCTTAGTTCAAAAATCCACAGCTCATCACTGCTTAAATGTAATTATTCCTGCGCATTATCCCCCTGGCTCTCGTCACTGTGATAGTCACGTCTGGACCCAAACACCATAACCTGGGTGGTAACAAACAAAGATTAAAATGCTGCTTTAAAACATAAAAACACAGTACAACACATTAAAACGGACATGCAACATGCTACTCACCCAGGCAAGGACAAAGCAAGAACAACAAAAGACCCGGGTCGCAAAACCCGCAGCCGAAACCACAGAGCAGCTTAACGTTTGGCTGCGGGCTGAGCATTTAAATAATAAAACACTAGATTGTTAATGCGGAAGTGTAACGCACGGCCGCCTCTATGGTGGCCCCTGAGGCTCACTCTAACCGGCTAACGCATACGGGAATGGAGCGTGCCACCGTCTCTACGGTGGCCCCTAAGCCTCAAACTCCAGCCGGCTACACATAGAACAGAGAAAAAGCAAGAAAAAAAGGCAGAGTATTTCCTTAAATTTTCCTTGTTCTATGAAATGTCATGATGTTAATTCAAAGGTTGTAGCACCTGAAACTCACAATTCTACAAACTCCAAGTCTGTGTGAGGTCACACAATCTCATTCTAACTGCTCACTAAACCCCCCGTGATCCTTAACTTAACCACACCAGTGGAGGCTGCATGGTGCATTTTTTCTTCAGGGGGTCAATAAAGGTGTACACAATTGTATCTTATAAGTATATGTCTTGAATTATATATTTGTATCCTTTCACAATATAAATTAAAAAGCAGACTGCAGTGTCAAACTTTAGGGTGTGTTTGGAAATTGCGTACCGGAGCGCACTTGTGACTCGCCTATTAGTTTGTATTGGCCATTGTGCTCAGTGCTGTATTTCCGAACGCACCCTAAAATCCATTTCATTTGAATTAACCAATTGTGTTAAATGTTTCTCAATGGTGGTCTGTTATTCAGTATTACAAATTGTATGAGCTGTCAAATACATGTTTAAAGCACTACATGTGCCAATGCCCATGCATTTCCACCAGATGTCACTTTTGACTCAGTTATTAAGAGTAGTGCTTTGGACCCAAAAGCAGAACTCAGAAAGCCAATCTGTCTTTCAAATCAAACTTTATTTGTATAGCACATTTACAACAGCCCAAAGCCGACTAAAGTGCCTGAACATGGTTAAAACAAGGTAATTCAGATGCATCAACAAATAATAAGTATTGACACAGCACAGGACAACAAAGAAAAAACAAAACAATGCAGAGTTAAGACAGAACAGGAGACCTAAATACAACTAAAACAATAGAGAAGTAGTGAGTTTTTAGTAAGGTTCCCAATCAACTGGGCAGCTCTAATGGGGAGGGGGCAACATATTCCAGAGCCTGCAGGGGCCTATTAGTAGTTGGTATTAGACTACGAGCATATAGACCAATTATTTGTTTACTAACATTGAGCCTGGACGCACAGGTGATTGTTTCACGCAATCAATTCCCAACCTGTTTCGGGGTGCACTGGTTTCAGCACACCCCAACCCCCTCTTGTGTGTGTTGGCTAGTGAGACGCGTCCTAACGAGACCTGATATAATGGGTTTCGTTGCGCGCATACTGGCTGCACGCAGCCAGTATGACGTCGTCTGTTAAGGGGTCTATGTGTGTCCTAAATACTGTTGTTTCATTGCTGTTCATATATACACCCAAAGAAAAGACATTACCCTATGAAATAATTATAGCTCTGTTAGTGTGATATTCTTAAAATTAGATGTGCATTCCACTGGTGGCTGGACTCAACCCGTGGGATTCAAGGTCATGATTCAGCTCGCAAATCAGCACAGGGATTTCACCAATTCAACAGACGCGCAGAGACGCGCGTCCGTTGAATTGGTGAAATTAAGAGCAGACAAGACTGTTAAAATTAAGTGTATTTATTAAGTAAGCAGTAAGTTAAAATAATTACAGATTGAATATAGAAATGTACTTAACAGAGATCTCTGGGCTCCCATTAACTGGCCTTAACAACAACAAGTTGCTTCGAGTTCAGTTCATCAGGTCTGAGCCCCGCTACCTCTCCCTGGAGCCTATATATATATATATGTCCTATATATGTTATAACTAGAAAAAGTGCTCCGCGGAGCACAAGCCTCTGCCAGGTCAGGTAGGTTATTATGGCCTCCTGGTGGCGCTGTAATAGGCCAATGTGAAAAGGGTGCCATTTCTTCTTAGGCCTTTCACAGCAATCGGACACTGCATTCATGATTTTGTTCCAAAAATGTGGTTTGCTAAATTAGACCTGCTGGTGGCGCTATAACGGGCCAATGTGAAAAGGGGGGCATTTCTTCCTCGGCCTAGTGGGAATGTGCGTACACAATTTCACGGAAATCGCACACTGCGTTCATGATTTGAGGATTTTTTTCAAAACAGACCTATTCTGCAAACTTTGAAAGCCAATGTTAGGCAAGTAGGGTGGAATATGAAATATCGGACAAATCCATCTTGATCACATGACTATAGAGACACTGTGTACCGATTTGCGTGTTTTTTGGACAGAATCTGAAGGAGTAAGAGGAAAACATTTGTTTTACAAAACTAACAGGCAGATGTGAAAAATGCAGGGCAAAGGTTTTTCCTTGGCCTGGGAGTGTGCGTGCAAAGTTTCACGCAGATCGGTGCAGTTATAGGTAAAAACGTGAATCGGTTATAGCGCCACCATGAGGCTGATGTGAACGTTTTCAAGTGGCATTTCTTCCAGGGCCAAGTGGGAATCTACGTGGATAATTTCACGGAAATCGCATGCTGCTGATTTGAGGCATTTTGTTCAAAACAAACCAATCCTGCAAACTTTGGAACCCAATCTTAGCCAATCAGGATGGAATATGGAAAATCGGACAGATCCGTGTTGATCACATGACTATAGAGATACTTAGTACTGAGGTGTGTGTTGTTTGGACAAAATCTGTAGGAGTAATATCCAAAAATGTGTTTTGCTAAAGTCGGCCTCATGGTGGCGCTATGACATGCTGATCTGAAAAATGTGGGGCAGAGGTTCTGCTGTGGCATCCAGGGAGTGTGTGTGTGCAGTTTCACAGCGACTGGGCCAACGGTGGTGGAGATTAGCTGTTAACAGACGGACGGACGGACACACGGACACACGAACGGACGGACGGCAAAACATACTCTCTCGCCATGCCTTTCGGCCTGGCGTCTTTCGGCCTGGCGGAGACTATAAAAAGTTGTCAATATAAGTCGCTGTTGGTCCACCATAGTTCTTCATCAGGGCGGGCAGATGGCCCCATCCCTGTGCTGATTTGCGAGCTGAATCATGACCTTGGATCCCACGGGTTGAGTACAGCCACCTGTGGAATGGCGTTTCACTGTTTCAGCCCAGCCCTGCACATGAACTCATCAGCCGCACTGAGGCCCCTGCTGGAAAGCATCCCAGCCCAAACATTAACGTAACTAATAATTGGGACGCGCGACCCGGAAATGACCGTAATAATCCTAATCCTTTTTTTGGGGGGGGGGCCCAGCGGGCATTTGCACGGTACGCCAAATGGCCAGTCCGCCCCTGCACACACACACACACACACACACACACACACACACACACACACACACACACACACACACACACACACACACACACACAAAACTGTTACTTACTGTTACTGCTGGTAATAATGGACATGGCATGCAATGTCATAGCCTACTGTAGATGTGTCATATGGAAAGAGAAAGAGTGTCATGACAGGTTGAAGAGTGGGAGAAGGGTGCATTTGTAAAGAATGAGAAAATGCTAGAAAAAAAGGTAGAGTATTTCCTTAAATCTTCCTTGTTCTATGAAATGTCATGATGTTAATTCAAAGGTTGTAGCACCTGAAACTCACAATTCTACAAACTCCACCTGTGGAATGCACATCTTCCCTACAGATAACAGTCTGAGCATCTACTGTCTCAATGCATCGGCCGGGAACTGGGAGATAGCACACACACAGAGTTTCGCTATGCAAGCAGAAAATGCAGTTTTCTAAAGTTAATGTCAGACAATGGACAAGTACAGTACATGCATAAACATATTTGGCACAGGCCCGCAGCCGCAATGTCGTTGACATTGTTGCCCCGAATCCAAAATAAGAATTTCCACTAAGGTCTAAGCAGCAGAACGTTATAGTGTGAACAAACATTCTGAATGAGTTGAATAGTTTGTTTTGGCAAAACAACAAAGCACTGCAGCCTGGCAGAGCAGGCGTGGCGTGTCAATTGTCAATCTGAGGCACAGAAAGCTAAGGAGTTTGGATAAAATCGCAAACAAAGGTGGTGAAAAAAGGCCCAACATCAATACGGGGTCCACCCATAATGCCGACGGTCCATTATGCCGACGGTTCATTGTACCGACGGTTCATTGTTCCGATGGCCCATAAGGTCCATTGGTCCGAAGGTTCATTGTTCCGATGCGCGGGACACCTGCAGCCCGCGGACGGACTGGTCATGATTTCAAACGCAATTATCGTGGGTGCAGGCAGAGCGGAGAAAAACAAGAAACACACGTTTCTCTCTCTCCCCCTCTCTCCCCCTCTCCCTCTCCCTCAGTCTCTCCCTCAGTCTCTCTCTCTCTCTCTCTCTCTCTCTCTCTCTCTCTCTCTCTCTCTCTCTCTCTCTGTGTCGTGAGCTTGTAGATATGCTATTTTCAAATGGCCAAAATGTATAAAGGACTGAAGTGATTAATGTATGTTTTGTAATAATAATCAAAACAAAGTAACTAGTAACTAAAGTTTTCAAATAATTGAAGTGGAGTAAAAGTATAATAGGCTATATGCCTCTGAGATGTAATGGAGTAGAAGTAATGTTCTCTCATGTAGCTTACTACACAAGTATAAAGGACAGGAAACAACAACATAAGAATTGTCTATCCTGCGCTAAACCGAATGGATGGTCAACGGTTTGCTCCCGTCAGTCTGCGTTACATTACATGAACCACTTTCCTTCAAAAAATAATCAAAGACGCACACGCACACGCACACACACGCACGCACGCACGCACACACACACACACACACACACACACACACACACACACACACACACACACACACACACACACACACACACACACACACACACACACACACACCAACAAGCTAAATTCTATCATTTAGAAAGGAAAATCATCATCACCACTTCCCCTTGTGGGGCAGGGGTCTTCAACGTTTTCATGATGAAGCAGGGACCCCCTCTATTATATTGTATAACATTCAGATACACTGTTGCTGCTCTTTTTTCCCTCTACACACCTATAACTCTTTGCAAAACAATTGCCGATCTACAAGCTCACGTGAGCTTGTAGATCAGAAACTCCGCCGAGGACCCCCTAAGGGTGTTGAGGTGACTTTAAATATTACAACGGTTCACTGTCGAAAGTGTCGGCTTTGCTGTTGGCTGAGAGAGAGAGAGAGAGAGAGAGAGAGAGAGAGAGAGAGAGAGAGAGAGAGAGAGAGAGAGAGAGAGAGAGAGGATATATATGCTATAGAAAATAGCCTATATTGTTTGTTTGTTTGTTTGTTTGTTTCTACTCTACACCAAACCTCTTCACCGAAAATAGAGGGCCGATCCGCAGCCTGCGTGCGGACGGGTCATGATTTCAAACGCAACTATCGTGGGTGCGGGCGGTGCTCTCTCTCTCTCTCTCTCTCTCTCTCTCTCTCTCTCTCTCTCTCTCTCTCTCTCTCTCTACTCACCCTCGACAAACCTTCCATTCATACAAAAGACAACTTAAATGTCTTTGAAGTCCACGAATTACTGGGCCATCAACGTATTTATTTTCCCAGCGGGGGGCTAACGATCATGACACCAGCCAGCTGACTGTTAATAGGCTCTATGCACAGCAGCCATATTGGGAATGAATTGGGCCCCTTCCTTACTTCCTTCACAGGTGTTACCAATGATACTAATTAAGGCTCTGTTCCATTTAGTGTGGCATAGTGGTTGTCTTATTTTCAAGGACCCCCATAACTCTGAGAGTGTACAAATGGAACCAAATGGACCCGTTCCATTTGTACACTCTCAGAGTTACACACCCACCATAAGGGGCCATTTGGGAACCAAAATGGAGCGTTTCTAGTGAGCCAACATGCACAATATCAGCACCCTGACCAGAATGGAACAGAGCCTTCATTAGTATCATTGGTAACACCTGTGAAGGAAGTAAGAAGAGGCCCAATTTCTTTCCAATATGGCTGCTGTGCATAGAGCCAATTGGTTGATAGAGTGGATGACAGTGAGAAGGGGAAGCGTGTCTTGACCACAACCTCTTTGTTCATTATGCTTATGTGACGCTGAAAAATAAATATGACTGATCAATGCAATCTCTGCGATTATGAGTAAACAAAGAGAGACTCTGGTTGACTCTCTCTCTCCCTCTCCCCCCTCTGTGTGTGTGTGTGTGTGTGTGTGTGTGTGTGTGTGTGTGTGTGTGTGTGTGTGTGTGTGTGTGCGTCTTTGATTATTTTTTGAATGAAAGTGGTTCATGTAATGTAACGCACTGACGGGAGCAAACCATCCTTTCGGTTTAGCGCAGGATAGACAATTCTTATGTTGTTGTTTCCTGTCCTTTATACTTGTGTAGTAAGCTACATGAGAGAACATTACTTCTACTCCATTACATCTCAGAGGCATATAGCCTATTATACTTTTACTCCACTTCAATTATTTGAAAACTTTAGTTACTAGTTACTTTGTTTTGATTATTATTACAAAACATACATTAATCACTTCAGTCCTTTATACATTTTGGCCATTTGAAAATAGCATTATCTACAAGCTCACGACACAGAGAGAGAGAGAGAGAGAGAGAGAGAGAGAGAGAGAGAGAGAGAGAGAGAGAGAGAGAGAGAGAGACGTGTGTTTCTTGTTTTTCTCCGCTCTGCCTGCACCCACGATAATTGCGTTTGAAATCACGACCAGTCCGTCCGCGGGCTGCAGGCGTCCCGCGCATCACTAACCTGGTCACGACACAATCTGCTATTTTCAACACACATATATAGATATAGATATAGATATAGATATATATATATATATATATAGAGAGAGAGAGAGAGAGAGAGAGAGAGAGAGAGAGAGAGAGAGGGAGAAAGGGAGAGAGAGAGAGAGAGAGAGAGAGAGAGAGAGAGAGAGAGAGAGAGAGAGAGAGAGAGAGAGAGAGAGAGAGAGAGAGAGAGGGTGCACGCTCTGCCTGCACCCACTCGTTTGAAATCATGACCAGTCTGTCCAGGCTGCGGGTGTCCCGCGCATCGGAACAATGAACCTTCGGAACAATGAACCGTCGGTACAATGAACCGTCGGCATAATGGACCGTCGGAACAATGGGCCGTCGGCATATTGACGCGGACCCCATCAATACACAGTCAACTGAACAAACTAGTACGTGCTGGTGTTACGATCCTTTGGTCTAGGGAATGAAGGACCGTGACATAAGGTTGGCAAGTGAAATGTGGTTTTATTGAATGACCTTTTGGTTTCTTTTTAGGTTTGAACTGAAGTTTTACATACAATGAATTTACAAATAGACACGTTTCAAGACACAAATTTAACCTTAGACATACACAGAAAATAAGCCCCGGCGCAAAGCAATAACCAAATAAACCAAGCTAAACCTATACGTACTTTTAAACCTCTTACCAACCTTATCTACACCAAATTAAAATTACAAGAGAACTCTATTCTAACTACTCTAAATCTAAACTATATCAAAAGTTGGCTTTGTACAAGAAACTGGCGCTGGTCTATAGGCAAAAATCACAACAGAGTGGTATTGTGGAGGAATCAAATCAAACTGCTTAACAAGTAATCTAACAATCAGTCAGCCGAAGGCTGCCCCGAAACTCTTCATTTTAACATGTCCTCTTAGCAAGTTCAACATTTCACAAACGTACAAAGACGTACAAAAACAGGACATGTGCGGGTTCAATAATTCAAGGAGGGTGCACGTCAAGAATGTGGTGTTGCCAAACTTTTGGACACTACATTTAGACCAAACATCTCCTGAGCACCTTCTTCATGGACAGTGTGTAACACCATGGCCAGCACGCCACACACTGCCAGTGCACACACAATGCAAAAAAAACAAGGTTTCCGGCTATGAAAACCGATGAATATGAGATGTAAATTCAGAGAATTTACAAGAATTTACAAGAGTTTTCCACTCGGAAAACTCAAAGTTTTGTGAGTCGGTAAACTCCTGTATGGTACCAAATTAAGTATGCGTGACCCCCTGCTGGGGTTGCTGCCAGAAAATCACACCTTCAGCCCTAACCTGGATTTCCACAATTTGGGAGGGGGGAGATCCCCCCCTCCCTCCTCCCTATCTCGAGCAATGCTACTGAGCATGTGCAATAAGCCACCTATGATTGGCTGTGACGTAGGTGGGCATCCCTCCCTTATTTTGGGGGTCACATTGTGTGGGGGGGGGGGGGGGGGGCTCACAAGGTGACCCCCCTCCTAGGGATCTGGGGGGTGGTGCCCCCCAATACAGAATAAGGTCCCCATCACACAGTTCCCCTGTATCTCTAAGTATCTGTCTAAGAACATGACATAATGCAGAAAATACATGGCCTACATGAAATAATGCAGCACAGACATTAACTCCATTGTTATGGTATTTATTAGAAAAGGAAGGCACAGAAATAATAATCCTAAAATACAAATGTATCACTTTAAAATGGCAGACAGTGAGAAAAGTATTCCACATAAAAGTATCAATGCTGTAATAATATGTGTGAAGTCAGACTGGTAATCAATAGCCTACTTAAAGTAACAAAACAAGTAAACATACCCATTGAGCAGAATGTCAAGTAAAAAATGCATAAGAATATTAAAAAATAGGAGATCTATGGTCCATTTGTACACTCAGAGTTGCAGACCTGTAAGGGTCCATTTGGTTCCGTGTGTTACCGCTGTAGTTTGTCCTGGTGTATGTGTTTCTAGTTAACATGCCACACACTCAGAGCCATATCAAAGCTACTGGAATGAATACAAAATGGGCCACTGTTCATTTAATTCAATTTTGGGTTCCGTGTGCTGGTGTCTGTCGCCCGCCTCTTCTAGTCCTCTTCTTCCAAAGCCAATGGAGTTCCTTCATGTGGAACGCGTCACGTGAGCCACCCAACGAACGCCAACTGAGAGGGAGAGAAAGGAAATAAATTAGACAACGGTGGAGTTGGTACTTTAATAAGGACCCCCAATTTAACATGCATTAGGTCTACAGACCCTGTTAATGGCATGTCTATCTCTGAGACCCCAATTTATATAGTGAAATGTATGTTAATTTAACTCAGTGTGTAGAAACCCTTGATACATTGATCAGTTCCCCTCTTCTAATGCCTCACTAAATTTCCACACCAACACCAGGCCTACAATGTAACTTGTAATTTTCACATAATGTTCAACTATCATGACAGAGATTACAAGAGGGTTCAGGGATTTGTGGTAAAATAAATGTGACGTGCTGTGAGCTTGTAGATTGGCTATTTTGTGTAGTCACACCCTTACCTTGCAAAACGTGAGGTCCAAGAGGTTCTTGAATGTGGTCACTGCCCTCACCAGGTCAAACAGCGCTGCGTCTGGAACATACAGACACAGGGAGAGTGTGTAAGTAATCGAACCGTTTTTTTTTTAGTCAGGCTCTACTTTATACTGTTATGCTGTACATTACTTCTAGACTCATGTTAAACCTACCATGGTTTTATAAGCTTGGTCATCACAGACGCTCCTCGATCTCTTCATCCCCACTGCTGTGACGCAGGAAATGACAAGCAGAAACATCTGAGAAAGAAAGAAAATTAAAAAGAAAAGGAGAAGGGTTAGACACAATCAAAGTATCATGCTCCATCGCACAACTGCTTGTAGATTGGTACAAAACAGATGGATTAGACTAGTTAATACCTGGTAGAGAGAATTTGGACACACAAAGTGTTCTCATACTCCACAGGGAGGGTTGGACAGTTACAATTATAAGCACAGCAGCAACCCAGAACGCCACCTGAGAGAGAGAAGGGAGATATATTAGACAGTCAATAAAAGTAATATTCTAAGCATGACTGTGATGTTGTCATTTTAATGTCAGACACCCAGTTATGCATTTAAGCCCTAATTTAGTGGCAATTCTATCCGAGATGTTTTGCATCGAGTTGCATCGAGTCTGTGTGTCATGCAGATAAGGCGTGAACGGCCCAGTTTTAGCATTACTGTAGCTATAGAAATGTGTTGACGATCCAAGCGCCATTGTCCCATGGTGAATTTATTTTCTTTGTTAGGGGGAAAACTAGTCAGGAAAAAACTACAAACAGTAACATACTAATATCAATGCAGGGTCTTAATATTTTCTGGGGCCTGCATTTAGCTGCTAACCAGTGTTTAATAAAGTCATGTTTGTTGTTTTATTTTATGTAAAGGCTCAGCAACATCAGAACTACACAATGAAAATATATAAACGTTGCCTTCATACCTGAGGAGAACTCCTGTTGTCAAAAATGGTACAGCTGGGTTCCATGATGCTAACCTGGAGGTTATGCTGTATAGAGAGAAAGAAAAGAGAGGGAAAAATACATTTAAGATTTCGGCTGTGGCATAAGATTGTAGATTGGCTATTTTCAGCCTTATTCTAGCCTTCAGCTAACATGAGCTCGGCGATCTATATAAATAAAATAAGTACAAGTATCCATAACACAGATTTGCCTACCAATCCATCGATCAACAGTTAGTATCATAACTCTGTGACGTGATTAAAAGTAATGTGGGTAGCAACCAAGAAAAGTCTAGTCAGTTAGCTACAGTAGGCTAGCCAAGCTAGCACGCTAACATGTAAACAAACATGTCAAACATTTCTAAAACGACATATTTAGACTACACACAGCAGGCATACATCCACACAGATACAAAATAATAGTAGGTTAATATACTAACCTTTAAATTACATTTCCCCGGAGGAAAATGATCGATATATCAGCTGTGATTTTTCCCTCCGTCGAGAGAAGGGTCAGGGTGCTGGCTTGGTAGCAACCGGATGTCCTATCGTTGCTCACGGAATGGACAGTGTTGCCATGTCTGCTTATTATAAGCGACTTTGGGTTTGTTTGAAGACGCTTTGTGAGCTTGTAAATCGGCTATTTTCAATATATATATATATATATATATATATATATATATATATATATATATATATATATATATATATATGTATATGTATATAGGCCATGTGGCCTATTAGTCGCCACATGACTATAGCCAATACACAGTTTTGGGCTTGTTTTCATAGACCTGGCTGCTTATTTCTCTCGCAAAATATGGCAACACTCTGGTCAGTCATTTGATGTAAGCATCCGTTGCGTATATCCGGTGTATACCGCCACCTACTGAACTGGAGTATATTGAGTCCCTGTAAGGCCTAAATAAAGCATGTTTAGTGCTAATAATGAATTATACTCAGGGGTGCACATAACTGGTGCGCAGGTGCGCATGCGCACCCAAAATAAAAAATGCGCACCACATCAGGCGACGCGAGGCGCTTTTGCGCACCAACAGCTGGGACAGGAATTTCCAAGCTTTTATTTTTTAGCAAAACTAAAAAATAAAAGCCTGGAGATCGAGGCTAGGAATTTCCTTCCTGAAGCCACACTCACACAATCACTCTAAAGCACCCGTCGGCCCCATGTACAGCCATTAGGCACAGGGGTAGAGATATGACTCGCATCGCCTCGCATTGCCTCGCTGCATGCACGCAGCCAGCAGCGGCTGTTATGGCACTCGTCACCGATGATGAACGCACCGTAATGGTGCAAAATATGCCGTGAACGTCCCAATCTGGCGGATAAAATCAGCGCAGCAGCACAGGGCACCAACCTTGGGGGCTTTATCTAACAGCGTGAGAAAAAAAAACGGCGAAAATCGGCGGAATTTAGAAGCAGGGCGTCCTTTTTTTCTCGCCCCCCCCCCCCGTTGACAAAACTGTCCGGTGGGCACCGTGCTGAACCCCCCCCCCCCCCCCCCCCCCCGTTGACAAAACTGTCCGGGCTGAACCCCCCCCCCCCCCCCCCCCCCCCCCGTTGACAAAACGGGACGGGCGCCATGCGCACCAAGTCACATGTCCAGGTGCTCTTCTGCGTACCAGACCTAAAAAGTTATGTGCACCCCTGATTATACTACTTGATAATAATAATAATAATAATAATAATAATAATAATAATAATAATGATATTGATAATAATAACAAGACACTTCATTATATAGATTTTGTTTTAAATAAGCAAATACATCAACTCTAAATTAGAATTAACAATGCAAGGAATAAATAAAATAGCAACAGAATAAGAATAATAAAAACAACAAAGCTAAAAAAAACAACAACTGAGGAGCAATTAATCCTTGGAATTATTCAGTAGTACTATTATCAGTATTATTACTGAGGTCACCTTATTTTGTTTTGAACACTAAATAACATTAATATACACGATTACAAATGGCTTCAGGTTTAGGGGGGAAAATGGCAAAAAAAAAAAACTTTTTTTATAGGCCATTGGACCCCAGTCCAATGGCATTTCTATCTTTGGGACCCAAATTCATCTTTATCTTTAATTCAAATCATTGTTAATTTAACTCTGAAACACGTACAACATACACGTTTCACAGGTCCATTTGGTTCCATGTCTATACACTTTTACTTACAGACCCATCCTATCATTTAGCTGGGGACCCCCTGGAACGCCCTCAAGACCCATGGTGGTCCCTGGACCCCACTTCGAGAACCAATGGTTACAGAATGTATAGGGAACATTTTTTTTAAGCCCTTAACAAAAACATTGAAAAGTATAGTTTTGTTTTGTTCCATTTTTTCCACCAGCACGTCACCTGCAGTACCCGAGGTGACAATATTCTTGACCACTGCTACACGCCCTTCAAGGATGGATACAAAGCCCTCCGCCGCCCACCGCTAGGAAGCTCTGACCACCACGCCATCCAGCTGCTACCTGCCTACAAACAGAGGCTAAAAAGGGAGCCGGTCGTTGAGAAGGAAATCCGAATCTGGTCCGAGGACACAGACGCTATGCTACAATCCTGTTTCTACCAGACTGACTGGGGGATGTTTAAGAACGCCGCTGGGAATAACATCAACGAACTCTCAGACTCAGTCACTGGCTTTATCAGTAAGTGCATAGACGACATAGTCCCAAAAAAGACAGTTCGGATCTATCCCAATCAGAAACCATGGATGAACAGCGAAGTACGTGTACACATGCACGCACGGGATGCTGGTTTCAAATCTGGCGACGTGGAAACGCGTAACACGACGCGCGCGGCCCTAAACAGCGCCATCAGGAAAGCGAAAAAGGCCTACACTGAAAAGATGCAAGACCAACTCAGCAATGGCAACATCAGGAGCACGTGGCAGGCGGTACACACCTTGACAGACTGCAAAACAAGAACCAGAAGCGAGGTGAACCCGCCTGCCTCCCTCCCCAACGAACTGAACACTTTCTATGGCCGGTTTGAGATCAGCTCCAACCGCGGCAGCCAAGCGGGGGCATCAGCAACACCAGCAGAGGAGAACCCTCTAATCATCTCGGAGAGAGAAGTGCGTACAGCCTTTGCACGGGTCAACATCCACAAGGCAGCCGGACCTGATGGAATCCCAGGCCGGGTCCTTAAGGCATGTGCAGACCAGCTGGCGGGTGTCTTCGCTGACATCTTTAACCTCTCCCTCTCCCAGGCTGTGGTCCCTGCAGGGTTCAAAATGTCAACCATTGTGCCCATTCCCAAAAAGGCCAGAGTGACATGCCTGAATGACTGGAGACCTGTCGCTCTCACCCCGATCGTCAGCAAGTGCTTCGAGAAACTGGTGAGGGAATACATCAGCTCCACGCTACCTGCCTCGCTGGATCCGTGGCAGTATGCATACCGCAAAAACAGATCCACCGACGACGCTATTGCCATGGCTCTCCACACCGTCCTCTCGCACATGGACAACAAGCTGCTGAAGGACAAATATGTACGTATGCTGTTCGTGGACTACAGCTCAGCATTCAACACCATTGTCCCAGCAATACTTGACAAAAAGCTCAGAGACCTAGGGCTACACCCAAGCATGTGCGACTGGATACAGGACTTCCTGTCCAACCGACATCAGGTGGTGAGAATGGGAAGCATCACATCTGACCCCCTGACCCTCAACACCGGAGCACCCCAGGGATGCGTGCTGAGCCCTCTCCTCTACTCCCTGTACACGTATGACTGCATAGCCACACATGTCTCCAACACCATCATAAAGTACGCGGACGACACGACAGTGATAGGCCGAATCGTAAACAACGACGAGTCTGACTACAGAGACGAGATCAACTCACTGGCGCTCTGGTGCCGGGAGAACAACCTCGCTCTCAACGTCGACAAGACCAAAGAACTGATCGTGGACTTCAGGAGGCCGCGGAGAGACCATGCGCCCATCCTCATCGACGGTGCTGCAGTGGAAAGGGTCAGCGAGTTCAAGTTCCTCGGAGTACACATCGAGGAGGACCTTAAGTGGGAGACGCACACCACACACGTGAAGAAAAAGGCTCAGCAGAGACTGTACTGGCTCCGCCGCCTGAATAAGCTTGGAGTAGGACAGCGCATCCTCAAGCTGTACTACAACAGTTCGGTTGAAGGCGTCCTAACAGGCTGCATCACGGCCTGGTACGGGAACTGCACTGCCCGAGAGAAGATCAACCTACAGCGAGTAGTGCGATCGGCAGAGCGGATAATGGGAAGCGACCTCCCAGCGCTTCAGGATCTGTACAAGAAGCGGTGCGTGGTCAAAGCCAAGCGCATCATCAAGGACAAGTACCACCCTAGTCACAGACTGTTCAGAACCCTACAACGACCGCGACCGGGCAAGGGGACCTATCGCAGTATCAAGAGTTCCACCACCAGGTTCTGGAATAGTTTTAACCCGGCTGCTGTCAGAATGCTGAATGAAGCATGAGCCCCTTTCCAGCAGCCTGACAATAGGCGGTACTGCCCAGCTGGCTGCAGGGCTCTTCCTGAACACACCTGTGGATTATTATACCAGGAAATGACTTGGACTTATGAGGAATCATACCAGCGGAAAAAAAACCCTTTAAGTGTACATGACACATGTGCAGCCCTATAAATAGCAGTAAGGACTTTAAAAAAAGTAATTATCCTTTTTTTAAAGTGAGTCATGTCGTGATGACCACACACCACCTACTTGGGTGTCACAACACATAGTGCTCCAATTTCACATCCTGTGATTGGCTAATCTAAAACCATTTTGATGTGAGAGTAGTATATTTAACTGAGATGTTGTGTATTTCATGAGATCAGTGAAAAAGAATCGCAAAATCACTATGGTTAAAATGAGGAAAGTAACAACCGAAACAAAGACAATGGCAAGTCTTCCTAGAACTGGCCTTGTGAGACCCAAGTGTATATCACAAGAGCTTAAACACAGAATTGTGACAAAGCAAAGATCTGGTCAAGGTTCCAGAGAAATTTCAGCTGAATTTAAGATTTCTAAAAATACAGTGGCCTATATAATCCAACAATGGAAGAGACGAAGCTTTGTGGGAGACGTAAAGAAGAATCCAAAAATTGCTTTAGCTGAAATGTGAATAGCAGTATGGACTTAAAAAAAAGTCATTTATACTTTTTTTTAAGTGAGTCATGTTGTGATGACCACACACCGCCCACTTCACACTGGGTGTGATTTTTTTGGTGTATATATGTTTTTAGTGAAAAGGTTAAAGTGCAATATTCTGATAGTAATCATTGCTACAGAGCGTTTGTTTGGTCACAGGGGTCTCTCCAGCTCTTTAGTAAACACAATATAGTACATTTTCAAGTAGGTGACAGCATTTAAGCCAATCAGGAGAGAGCACTGAAAATGCATTTTCTGTTTAATAAAGAGCTGGTGAGACATGGGAGACTCCTTTTACTGATAGCAATGAGTACTATCAGAATATAGAACTATTTAACACTTATTTTAACCAAAGTAAATCACTTACCCTACCTTTAACGTAACCACACCAGTGTTGGCTGCATGGTCATTTTTCTCCAGGGGGGATATCGTTGCTGTCTGGCAGAAACCTCTTGTCTCCATATTTGAACTTTGTTGAATTTCCCTTTCAATAAAGGTGTACACAATTTGATCTTATAATCATATGTCTTGAATTATATATCTGTATCCTTTCACAATATAAATTAGAAAGCAGACTGCAGTGTCTCACTTATCCATTTCATTTGAATTAACCAATTTTGTTAAATGTTTTTCAATGGTGGTCTGTTATTCAGTATTTCAAAATTATTGAGCTGTGTTATGACCTGAAAATTGCACAATTTGAACGTAGATTGAAAAAGCCATTTACACAATGGAACAATATGGCACACAACAATGCACATACTACACATAATATGTAGGCTATAATGGAGACAAAAACGTCTTTTGTTTTATAACTGTATACTATAAGTATTTCGGTATGAAAACCCACCTTATATCTTTTTTTACCAAAAGAGTGCTTTCACTGCATGCACCCCCCTTTCCCCCTGTCTGCATGATTGAGGTCCATATACGCTGGGGACACAGTGGGGTAACAGTAGAGATGGATATGTTTTTGTTTGAAAGGTTAAAGCCTAATAATTGCTATAGCATGTTTGTTCAGAAGGGGACTCCCTGTCTCTCCAGCTCTTTAATAAACTTTTTTTTTTTATATTGGACTAGAATTCAACAAATAACATTTATCAAAATGATAATGTGTAGCTGCAATGCGTACTGAAGGTTGACTTCTGGACAGTAGGCCTACGCATTGCAGGTACACTATTTCCTTTCTTTAAAGCCACTTTGCAAGGGAGGGGGGGCCGGACTGGGACCAAAATTCAGCCCTGGCATTTTGGTCCGAACCGGCCCACCAGCCCCCGGACCGTTTTGTCAACGGGGGGGGGGGCTTTTGTTTCACTGTTTCAGCCCAGCCCTGCACATGAACTCTGCAGCCGCACTGAGGCCCTTGCTGGAAAGCATCCCAGCTCAAACATTAACGTAACTAATAATTGGGCCGCGCGACCCGGAAATTACCGTAATAATCCTAAAACGGGAGCGAAAATATGGCCCACTGGCCCAGCGGCCCACTGGGCATTTTCCCGGTACGCAAAATGGCCAGTCCGCCGCTGGGGGGCAGCCAGAGGCAGAGCATAAGACCCGATTCAGACTGCCATCCTGGCCTGCTAATGTCCTTCCTTAGGCTTACGGGCCAATTTGACAACACCTTGATCATACTGGGGTCAAGTGGAAGGCACACATAGTGTGCTCTCTAAGAGCATCACAAACTGTATTTCCGATTAGAGTCAATTATAGACATTGTCAAGTGCAAGCCCGGTTGTCTGCTGTACTAGATAATCGATGGAGGAGGACGTGGGCTTTTGGTTGCACATTTTGAACATTATTTGAGTTGTTAACTTAGTTTGCTGTTTTTTATTTTATTTTGAAATGACTCAATAATGTGTGCAGGACGACATCGTGTTTCATCGCGTATTTATCTGCCTGTAATGCTGTCTGACCTACAGTACTATGCTTCTTTGAGAATGAAGAATAATTTGAATACCTTTTGATTATGTTGTGTAATGAAAACCACATTGATTATAGTTGCACAATCTGGCCTATTTTACTTGCATCATGCACGCACGCACGCACGCACGCACGCACGCACGCACACACACACACACAATCTACAACCTCACAACGCATGGCATCGCAACATGTTGCAGCAGAGGCTTTAACCTGCAAAAGTGGACAATGACAAAAACGCAACGCATGTCTTTCAGCTTCATGATCCATCAAATGGAAATTTACAGGAATTTTGGATAGCGTGATTTACAAGAATCAGGGGCTGAAAGAAAAGGTTTGGTAAGGGTTAAGCCTACGTGTGTATATTATAAACGCCAAACGACAAAACAAAAAGAATAAATGGGTGTTTTGTCAGAAGATTGGAATTTTCTAAAGAAGGAGAGAGAGCGAGAGAAAGGGGAAAAGAGTGAAAGGGAGAGGGGGAGGTAGCCTATAGAGAGAGGGAGGGATAAATAGATGCAACACTGACAGACTACAACCATAATCAAACACAATGATGATGGGGATGAAGAAGATACTAGTTATTCTAGTGGTCTGCATGCTGCTGTTCTCAACTCTGGATGTCCTGGCACAAGAAGACAGTAAGTACTGAAGGAAAACAAAGCAAAAGAGGAGGGCTGTAGCTTGTGTCTTTCACTAAAAGTCAATGAAAGATAAATAACAGTGTAGTTAAGGTGGTCTTTGGTTTAAAAAACAAAAGGGGGAACCTTCACTCTTCCAAAAAGTGAAAACGCTTTAATGTGAGGCTATAGTTCATCAATGAACTGAAGAGTAATGAACAGAGTAAGGCTGTTGGAAAACCAAACTTATTTGTTTTTCTTGTCGTATAAAAATCAGCGATATGCAGATTGGAGTGGAATAAGTACAAATAGATAACAGGTTAAGCACATCAAGCCTAAACTATTATCATAACATTCTCTCTGTGTCTCTTTCTTATTCTTCTCTCTTATTCTGCCCAGATGCTGCCGAGTGCTGCTTCAAGTATCGCACCAAGCGCCTGCCTAAGAACAACGTGGTGACGTTCCAGCGCACACACAATCGGTGCTCTATGCTTGGTGTTGTGTGAGTATTATGCTATATTTACTAGTGTACCTACACATAAGCCCAGTGATGGAAGAAGTACTCACATGTTTCACTTAAGTAAAAGTATCAATACTGCAATGTAGCTACAGTATACTCTGTTACAAGTATAATTTGTATTCAAAATGTACTTTGGTAAAAGTACAAAAGTATCGGCATTAAAATATACTTTTAAGTACCAAATATAAAAGTACTCAATGTGCATTCTGCAGATGTGACTTAGGCTATAGTCATTGGAATGCCTTCTGAGGGCAGCATTCAAACATCTGCGTGCAGCATGTCCCATTTCACAAGTTCAAATGTATAAAACATATTTTGATAATAGCCGATCTGCAAGCTCACAATGCATCGCGACGCATTGTGAGTGGTTAGTGCATTTTGTAATAATAATACAAATCTACAAAGAAAATCGAGTAACTAAAGTTTTCATATAATTTTAGTTGAGTAAAAGTACAATATTTTCCTGAGATGTTGTGGGGTAGAACAAGTAAAAGTATCCAAAAAAATGATAATACTGAAGAAAGTAAAAATACCCCAACATTTTACCTAAGTACAGTAATTGAGTACAAGTACTTAGTTACTTTACATCACTGCGTAAACCTTTTACACATGCTACATGTGCTGTGCAGTTAACATAGACATTCAGAGCAGAGGAGCAGAGGTGTGTGTGTGTGTGTGTGTGTGTGTGTGTGTGTGTGTGTGTGTGTGTGTGTGTGTGTGTGTGTGTGTGTGGCTTTGGCGGTTCGGCCAGTGATTTCCCCACAAATGGGACGAATGGGTTCAATGTTCTGTTGATGCCTGAGCAGGACGCTGACAGGCTGCTGTAACGCACATTCTAAACATGCATGCAGTGGAAAACGCAGCTAACCAGCATGAGACCCGATTCAGACTGCCATCCTGGCCTGCTAATGTCCTTCCTTAGGCTTACGGGCCAATTTGACAACACCTTGATCATACCGGGGTCAAGTGGAAGGCACACTAAAGGTCGTAACACACGGCACAGCGGTGATCGCGTCGCGATCATTGTAGTTTTTTTCCTCCTGCGCGGTGTGGTGAAAAGAAAAGCTCATCACAATCCAGCTCTTGCAGACCGCGCGCGCGCGTGCACAAACGAGCACGCGCGCGAGAATTTCACGGGGCCCGCGCCTGCCTCACCGCCCCTCAACTTCTCCGCGCATCCTAAATAATCGCCCGCCTCTCATTGAAAGTGAATAGGCTCTATGCACAGCAGCCATATTGGACAGAAATTGGGCCCCTTCCTTCACAGGTGTTACCAATGACACTAATGAAGGCTCTGTTCCATTTAGTGTGGCATAGTGGTTGTCTTATTTTCAAGGACCCCCATAACTCTGAGAGTATACAAATGGAACCAAATGGAGTTAAACACCCACCATAGAGTTAAACACCCACCATAAGGGGCCATTTGGGAATCAAAATGGAGTGTTTCTAGTGAGCCAACATGCAGATATCAGCACCCAGGCCTGACCAGAATGGAACAGAGCCTTCATTAGTATCATTGGTAACACCTGTGAAGGAAGTAAGAAGAGGCCCAATTTCTCTCCAAAATGGCTGCTGTGCATAGAGCCTTTTACATAGGCGCGTTGGCTGCTTGCCGTGTGTAAGTACCTATAGTGTGCTCTCTAAGAGCATCACAAACTGTATTTCTAATTTTAGTGGAGTAAAAGCACAATATTTTCCTCTGAGATGTTGTGGGGTAGAACAAGTAAAAGTATTAAAAAAAAAGTATAATACTGAAGAAAGTAAAAAATACCTCAACAATTTACCTATAAGTACAGTAATTGAGTACATGTACTTAGTTACTGCCGGAGACTCCGCCGGTCATCAAATTATTGGCTTAGGAATGCGACAAAAAATAAAAAAATCCCCATGAATTCAAGCCTCCATGGGGTGTGTAATTGATGGAAAATAAGTAATTTTTTGGGTGAACTATCTCTTTAATGTAGATCAGTGGTTTTCAACCAGTGGTCCGGGGACCACCAGTGGTCCTTGAGGGGGTACCAGGGGGTCCCCAGTGAAATTAGTTAACATAGCGTCATAATCATTTTAGCCACTAGCTTTGGCTATTCAAAAATAGCAGATCTACAAGCGCGGCACCGAGTGCCGCGCTGTGAGCTTGTATGCTATTTTTGAAAAATCTTGAAAATGTGTGCACATGTTTGAATATATATATTTTTTAAAGCGACCATGTTTTACTCAAATCTCTGCTTCTGGGGGTCCCTGGCACAAAACATTTTCAGATGGGGGTCCGCGGCCAAATACATATCAATTTAGGGGTCCTTAGCATGAAAAGGGTTGAAAACCACTGATGTAGATGACAGTACGTTTTGAAGGAAAACAAAGCAAAAGAGGAGGGCTGCACCTCACAACGCATGTTGCAGCAGAGGCTCTAAACTGTAAAAAAGGCAGATGTGACTTATACTCATTGGAATGGCTTCTGAGGGCAGCATACAACTTCATTGGTTCTCGCGCCAAAATGTAATGC
This sequence comes from Gymnoscopelus microlampas, assembly GCF_963454915.1. Classification (NCBI taxonomy): domain Eukaryota; kingdom Metazoa; phylum Chordata; class Actinopteri; order Myctophiformes; family Myctophidae; genus Gymnoscopelus; species Gymnoscopelus microlampas. Next base: position 7,233,873 of record NC_139953.1, read on the forward strand.
TATACCCTCAGAAGGCATTCCAATGACTATATCATGATCCATCAAATGGAAATTTACAGGAATTTGGGACAGCGTGATTACTAAGAATCAGGGGCTGAAAGAAAAGGTTTAACAAAAACGAAAAATGGGTGTTTTGTCAGAAGATTGGAATTTTCTAATTAAAAGAGAGAGAGAGAGCGAGAGAGATAGAGAGAGAGGGAGAGAGAGAGAAAAGGGGTGAAAGGGAGAGGGGGATGTATAGAGAGAGGGAGGGATAAATAGATGCAACGCTGACCAACTTTGGTTAAAGAAAAGGGGGAACCTTCACTCTTCCAGAATGATTAAAAAACTTTAGTAGTTACTTTGCAGATATGAAATATTTCATTATAAAACATACATTAACCACTTTAGCCCTATTTTATACATAGGCTATTTGAAAATAGCCGATCGCGACCGAGCCAACGCGTCGCATCGCGACGCGTTGGGGACATAGATTGGTGAAGCAATAGGAAGCCCCGCACAAATCCGGGCGGCTGGGTTTTGCTCCGCCCTTCAAGACCATGGATTCAGCTCGTTCTTTCAGTCTACTGGTGCACAGACCGTATTAAGTGTTTTTTTATTTATTTTTTTATGATTGGTACTATATTACTTTTCTCCGGTCCATTCAGCTAAAGGAGAAAATACATTCCTTAAAGTGGCAGGGTCCCCCAGAATAAACAAACTGGGGGAGAATGGGATGTCCAGGCCTGTAATCATCTCTAATCTCTCATAGCAGACAGCACTGGAAAGCAGAAGTCACCATAGTGACTACAATGAATTCAAAATCAAATGAAACATCTTAATGATGAAAATATTCTCTCTCTCTCTCTCTCTCTCTCTCTCTCTCTCTGTCTGTTCTAGGTTCACAATGAAGAATGGTGGCAAGTTTTGTGTCGACCCAACTCAGAACTGGGTCCAGAATGCCATCACCACTGTGGAGTCTAGATAACAGTTACAGGGTTCTGGGTTACTCTTGGCTGTCTAATACCTGGTTACAAAAACAAGTTCCAGACCAGCAGTTGGTTTTGTGACAATGCTTTGAGATCAGGGCTGAATTAGCCATTGGGCCGTCGGGGCCCTTGGCTCTCATGCAGGGGCCCTTCGCGGGGAACTGGGCCGCGCGGCCATCGCCAACTTACTAAAATGAAATGTATAGGTTAATCAAATATCAAATATGTGGGCCCCTCCTCTGTATTTACAGCAGTGATTCTCGCTGGGTTTGAGGCCCTGACAAGGGCTCCTGGGGCCCTTCCATATATGATAGATAGAATATGATTAAGGATTTCATATCATACACACCATACCTGTAACTTTCACTACCCGCCCCCCAAAATACGTTTTTGCCCAAAAAATAAGGGGGACCCAAATTGGCGGCCCAGGGGCCCGTATAGGGATTAATCCGTCCCTGTTTGAGATGAACACCAAGCTTTGCTTCCTTGTTTATAATTTATCGATCAGTGGTATTTTTTTATATAATGAACTGTTTTCAGTTTTGTTTTAATTTATTACTGCAGTTTTTTGTATTGAATGTAGTGCTGATCAATTGCTGTCTGATACCGTTTTGTGCTACAATAAAACAAAGCATTTGTATTTCCTAATTAATCCATACTTTGGTTGTGTTTTCATAGTAGTCAAGTCAAGTGAAATTTGTAATTTTTCACACACTCCTCTATGATATTTTAACTAACACCTTATACCACCACACAAGCATGCTAACAACGACCCTAGAACAGACATCAAAATGAACTATTCCGACACCAGTCCAGAGAACTAACAGTTGCATTCGATGACTCAAAATTCGTCCACAATATATTCATGAAGCACATTTAAAACAAGCTCCAAGTACCAGGTAACTAAAATAACATAAACAAGAAGACACACACAGGCACAAATTCTAAAATGTGAACTTTGAGCCTGGACTTAAAAGAGATCTGTAACTGTTAGAATGTCTGTGATATAGGAACCCATGTATGTCTTCATGAATAAATAAGATATGCATGGACATGTAAGAATATCATCTGTTTGACAGATTTATAAGTAGGATCTAAAGTCTCTGTGCACAATCCTAAAGTATCTCACTTTGCTGTCGTAGTCAGTGCTCTCCAACAGCCAGCAGATGGCGTCTTTGCTGTAGAGTTGAGTTAAATGTCGTAGGGGGAAACACTCCATGTAGTCTTCTTCATAGACCAAAATGATAGATACTGTGTGTGCGTGTGTGTGTGTGTGTGTGTGTGTGTGTGTGTGTGTGTGTGTGTGTGTGTGTGTGTGTGTGTGTGTGTGTGCGTGCGTGCGTGCGTGCGTGCGTGCGTGCGTGTCTGTGTCTGTGCGTGTCTGTGTCTGTGCGTGCGCGTGTGTGTATGTTGCTGTATTGCCATTTGCAAGTATTTGGTTTACAAAATTAGAATTACATTATGGCGTAAAATACAACATTTTGTAATAATATAATAGCCTATATAGAGAGATTTTTTTTAAATGTCTATATTACATTGACACATTACGGCTTGAGCAGTAATAACAAGTAGATATTCGATCAAGTGCATCAGCTAAATACATTCAGGGTGCACTCACACACACACACACACACACACACACACACACACACACACACACACACACACACACACACACACACACACACACACACACACACACACACACACACACACACACAACCACTTTACAAACCTTTACAAAGCTGCTTGTTCTGGACTTAACCCATTAAGACCTGACGCTGAATTTACCAATGCCTTCTAAATCAGTAGTTCTCAAACTTTTTCATGCCAAGGACCCTCAAAATGATATGTATTTGGCCGCGGGCCCCCCCACATCTGAAAAGGTTTTGTGCCAGGGACTTTATGTTAAAACATGCAAAAAATATTGAAATATTTTCAAACACTTTCAAGATTTTTCCCCAAAAAATGCAGATGTACAAGCTCACAGTGTGGCACGAAGTGACACGCTGTGAGCTTGTAGATCTGCTATTTATGAGAACCACTGTTCTAAATCCTAAGACTTTTGTGAAAAACCTATGTTGCTATATTATAGCTCAAATCTAAAATGATACAGTATAACCGCCTTCCTCTTCCTTTTTTAGTGTAATCCTCATCCTTTCTTCTATACTTAAAGAAAGAAGGAGTCCGTGCTGGAGAACTGGTGATTTAATGACAAAAATAGATTCAATAAATGTGTGTGTGTGTGTGTGTGTGTGTGTGTGTGTGTGTGTGTGTGTGTGTGTGTGCGTGCGTGCGCACGTGTGTGTTTTGTTTTCATGATGTACTGTATATAAGTGTAAAGTCAGAGTTGAGCCTCCTCAGGGGCCACCTAACTCTAACCCTAACCGCACGCGGAAGCCACTAGTCGGAGTAGTGAGATATCGGAATGGAAGGCGGTTACCGGCTGCACTGTCACTTTGTCATTGTCAGTAGTCTCTTCACCAGCCTGATCGCCAGAGAATTAGTATACATTGCACGGATTTGTGCACGTCATTCCGTGCATAGTCGCCTAGAAACCCCCAAATTCCGTGCATATGTACGGGGAGTCCCACGGTGGGCGTAACCAGTCGCAACCCGGAAAAAACAGGAAGTAGAGCAGTCCCCACAACAAAATTTACGATTCTGTGCCTATCGGTACGTAACTCAAACGGCGCTGAGTAGGCTCAAGGGAATGTCGCAATGTTCAGGACGGCAACTCGCTCGCTTTAGCTCGCTCGGTGGTCCTTCACACGGCGACAATTCCCTTGAGACTGCGCGCCTCCGAAATGGTTTAGTCACAATTGGGGAGATGCGAGGCGGCTATGCACGGAATTTGTGGTTTTCCAGTAGTCTATGCACGGATTTTGAGAAACGTTGAAAAACGTTCAATGAGAACGTTTCCTCTGGCGATCGGGTTGCTATTCACAGCAGCCACATTGCGAAGACATTCACAGGTGTTTCCAATGATACTAATGAAGGCTCTGTTCCATTCTGGTCAAACAGAGTCAGGGTGCTGATACTGTGCATGTTGGCCCACTGGAAACACTCTGCTACATAGTCCATGAGCCAGACAAGATTTCATTACCGAAAGAGTGGGCAAAACCAAACCTATATAAAATTGTTCATAGGGTCAGTATGAGTAAATAAATATATGATAACCTCTCCACAGGAGCAGCTTTTTCATGGTTATCACACATTTTGTGATTTTCCCCATACGTACATGACAGGTGAAAAAATGACAACATTTAAAAAAAAGTTATCATAATGAAACTTCCTGAGTTGATTACTTAAATGAAGACAATGATTTTTCGTATTACAAGTTTTCTGAAACTGTATATTTAAATATGCAAATTATGCATTTAGTCCATGAGCCAGAGCCCCAAAATTGAGCCAGATATTGAATATTCCCTCGTTAAAAACCTTTGACTCCGACATCTTAACAAAATGAAATAAGTATGTTGACTCTGGCTTTGTCCAATGTTCCAATGTTGATTCTGGAAAGTTATGCAAATGTGGGCATATTTTCCTAATGCCTAATTTGCATATTTAAATATACAATCTCAGAAAACTTGTAATACGAAAAATCATTGTCTTCATGTAAGTAATCAACTCAGGAAGTTTCATTATGATAACTCTTTTTTAAATGTTGTCATTTTTCACCCGTCATGTACGTATGGGGAAAATCACAAAATGTGTGATAACCATGAAAAAGCTGCTCCTGTGGAGAGGTTATCATATATTTATTTACCCATACTGACCCTATGAACAATTTTATATAGGTTTGGTTTTGCCCACTCTTTCGGTAATCATTTGTCAATTTTGGGGCTCTGGCTCATGGACTAACACCAGTGGGTCTACAGTTGGTGTCCAGGGACCCTCATGGGCTTCCAAATGACCCCTTACTGGTGTGTAACTCTGAGAGTGTACAAATGGAACCAAATGGACCCGTAAGGGTTCATTTGGTTCAGAGTTATGGGGGTCGTGGAAACCACTGTGCTACACTAAATGGAACAGAGCCCAATTAGTATCATTGGTAACACCTGTTAAGGAAGTGAAAATATGGCTGCTGTGAATAGAGCCTATCACAGTGTGAGTATTTAAATGCCATGCAGTCTACCAACATAGGCTGCTTGGTAAATAAGAAAAAGATCCCAAAAGGGTCAAAAGGTAGCACATCCAAAAATGTACAAAGTACTCACATTTCCATTGTAGGCTGCTTGGTGTTGCTGGCTGTCGGTCTTGTGACTTGGGTCTCATGCTAATAGGCTCCATGCACAGCAGCCATATTGGAAATAAATTGGGCGTCTTCCTTACTTCCTTCACAGGTGTTACCAATGATACTAATTAAGGCTCTGTTCCATTTAGCCTAGCACAGTGGTGGTTCTCAAACCTTTTCATTTCAAGGACCCCCATAACTCTGAGAGTGTACACATGGAACCATTTGGTTCCATTTGTACACTCTCAGAGTTATACATTTTTAAGGGGCCATTTGGAACTCCCTCAAGGAACCATGAGGGTCCCTGGACCACACTTTGAGACCCACTGGTGTAGAATGGAACAGAGCCTTCATTAATATCATTGGTAACACCTGTGAAGGAAGAAAAGAAGGGGTCCAATTTATTTCCAAAATGCTTCGGTTGCAAAAAGCTCTCTGCGTCCCTGGCACAGTACCTTTTTTTTTTTTTTTTTTAACCTTTATTTAACCAGTAAAATCACATTGAGACCAATGTCTCTTTTACGAGTGCGCACTGGCCAAGAGAAGAGGCAAATAAATGTTACACAGCTCTGCCAGTAACAACATAACAAGACATAACAAAGACAAACATGTCATCCATAATACCGAAAATCTACTACCAAAAGCACCAAATACAGACTAATTATTAAAAGGCTAATAACAACAATACATCTTAAAACTATTAAACTAATACAAAACTAAGATCACAGCATTTGCTACTCGTCAAAGCAGGAGCAGTGGCTGGAGAATGTGCCCATGGCAATCCTCTTAAAACTCACTAGGGGGATCAAAGAAGCCAATTTTAGTCTGGTCTGTAGGTCATTCCATGACCAGGGCCCAAAAAATGCAAGGCTCTTTTTCCCTGCCTCAGATTTGGTGTCTGGTATGACGTAGCGCATCCAAGCATTTGATCTGAGGTTAAGCGAATTTTGGACTAAATTAAATTTTGAACCAATATAACTAGGGAGATTACCAAGAATGGCTTTGTAGATAAAAGTGTACCAATGTAGCAACCTGCGAGATGCTAAGGATGACCATCCTACTAAAGAGTACAGAATACAATGGTGTGTCCTGTAGGTAGAGCTGGTAATAAACCTCAGTGCAGCATGAAACAGGGGATCAAGTCTGCCCAATGTTGAGGAACAGGCGAATCGGTACACAACATCTCCATAATCAAGTTGCGACATAAAAAGGCTAGTGACCAGCCTTTTCCTTGAGGCAGAAGAAAAACAGGACTTCATTCGATAGAAGAAGCTCAGTGTGAACTTCAACTTCTTTGCCAAGGCTTCAATATGATGATTGAAGTTTAGCTTGCTATCCAACCAAATCCCAAGGTATTTATATAGCGCCACCCATTCGATGGTTACTCCATCGAGAGTGGTGATGTTTGGGGGGCTATAGACGGTGCTATTTGGAGCAAATAGCATGGCCTTTGTTTTTTGGCCATTTAGTAGCAATTTGCTGTTTACCAATTCATGCTGCAGAGAGACAAAATCTGAAGCCAAGTTTGACACTGCCACGTCAGGAGAAGGGGCACAGGAATACAGAACTGTGTCATCAGCATACATGTGATACTTACAATGCTTAGATTGACTGCAAATATGATTGACATATAACAGAAAAAGCAATGGACCAAGAATGGAACCTTGAGGGACTCCCTTCTCAAGGGTGATGGAATCTGAAACAGTGTCACCAAATTTAACACACTGTGTGCGGCCAATTAAGTAGTTTTTGAACCAGCCTAGCACATTGTGACAGAAACCAGCATTAGAAAGGACCTTGAGCAGTACATGAGGATCAACGGTGTCAAAGGCCTTGCTCAAGTCAATGAATAAGGCAGCACAAAAAGCTTTTTTACCCAAGGCTGCCCTGATGTCGTCAATAACATTAAGGCACGCCGTTACAGTACTATGTTTTGCTCTAAAACCTGACTGCATGGGATTTAAGATAGAGTGTGAATCAAGAAACCCTTTTACCTGTTTTGATACTTGACCTTCTAGGATCTTAGCCAAGGCAGAGAGGTTAGAGATAGGTCTATAATTGTTTACGTCACAAGGGTCACCAGCCTTGAGAAGAGGGGAAACATTTGCTTGTTTCCACGCTTCTGGTAAACTTTGGGTGGATAGAGAGATGTTGAACAAATCAGTAACAGGTTGAGCAATGACAGCCGATGATAATTTTAAGAAGAAAGGGTCAAGGCCATCTGGGCCAGCAGACTTTTTAGGGTCTAGGGTGGACAGGGCATGCACAACATCCGAAACCAGGATGGGAGAGAAATCAAAACTAAAATCCGAAACAACAGATGAGCCAGCATTTTCCTGGGCTTCATTCTGAGGAGCTTTGGCGTTTTTCTCATCAAAGATGTGTCCCGCCCTTTTAAAATGCATGTTAAAAGTATTAGACATACATTTTTTGTCCGAAGTGAAGGAATCACCAACCCGAATTTTAGGCGGTGGGCCTGCTACTCCTTTCTGTTGAAGGGTTTTAACTACTCTCCAGAATTGACAATGATTACTGGAGGTGTCACTAGTGAGAGATAAATAATGTTCCGATCTCAACTTCCTGGTGAGGACCGTACATTTATTTCTCAAGACACGAAATAGAAGCCAATCGTGAGCCAATTTTGACTTTCTTGCAAGTGACCATTGCCTATTTCTTTCATGTATCAGATCAGCCAGATTCCTTGAAAACCAGGGATTTGCTCGGTTCTTAATTCTGATTTTTTTGAGAGGTGCATGTTTGTTCATCAAATGGAGAAACTGTTCGTGAAAGAGCCGAAAGGCCTCATCCATTGATGGGATTAAGGACATGCGAAACCAGTCAATGGCAGCCAAATCGTGAAGGAAGGCTTGTTCCGAAAAGTGTTTAAAGCAGCGCCTGATAACAGTCAGGCCGTTGGTTTTGGGCAGCTTAGTATTCCTGACACAAGCAATAGTACAATGGTCACTCAAATCCTGATAGTTAACCTTTTCTGTGTTTTATTAATACATCTAAATGTGTTTGGGGGAATTCATGTCTCATCTCTCATTGTTCGAACTTGTGTATTCTTGGGGAACCCAATTTATACAAGTATCACA